>NC_053028.1:553443945-553753597 GCF_003073215.2 Triticum urartu | reverse complement strand
AGTATAACCCAACCAGCGAGGAACCGACAAATTTATCCCCACTCAGGCCAAGCTTCAGCGAATCTACATGCAATCCTTTGCCCAAAAACAAATTCCTGAGCTGAGTGCAGCTCTTCAAACCAAATGTAATAGCTTTCTCATTCAAACAAAACTGAAGCAACTTCAATCTCCTGTACAAAAGAATAACTTCCTCCAAGTAACCAGCTCTGAAATAATCAACCATGGCAGAATTCCACAGGGCAAGATCGCCATTCACAATACTCTGGAAAACAAGCCTTGAATCGGGCAAGGCGCCTAAATGTGCATACAAGCCAAGAATCTTAGATCCAAGGATCGCATCCCAGCCAAGTCCGTGTGCCAAAACACGAGCATGCAGCTTCTTTAGAGACCGAACATCTGAACAGCTTTGGACCAGCAGAGCAAGCTTTTCAGCACCGCATACCTTCTTACTAGAACCCACAGTTGTACCACTGATAGATCCTGATAGCCTCCTAGCCGGCACTATAATCTTAACGAACTTTGACACAGACTGCATACTAGCTGAAGAAACTTCCGATATGTAAAAAGGAAGCACCCGAGAGAGAAATTATTATGCCTTTGATTCACATTTTCCACCAATGCTAGAATCAAAATTTGCTTTTAAAGAAAGACCGTGTCGCCTGCTATTTCGCCATTGCTGCCTAAATAAAAAATTCACAGTGCATCAACATCTCTATAAATTAATGGGTGGGGTGCACATCTAAATTTCCAGAACAGCTCAATTCGTCACATGACATTCAGAACAGGACACACTCGACATGGGCGCTTGCACTAATCAGAAATAGGCATCGGTGCAATGGACATACCTGACCAAAACTAGGGGTCCAGGCAGTGCTCTAGGGCGTTGAGCGCGGCGTGCCAGCGTGGGCGTGCCGCGTGCGGGCGGTGCGGCTCCAACCGCCCAGAAGCCGAGGAGGAAGAGCCTCGGGCCGTCGGGAGCGGGCGCGCGGCGTGCCGGTGCGGGTGTTGGGCGTGCGGCCACTCCAGCTGCCGGCCGAGAAGAAGAGGAGGGCGGGAGGCGGCCGGCCGGCGCGTGGGTCGCCAGCGGAAGGAAATAGGGAGGGAGACTGTCGACGGCCAGATGAGCAAAAGGATTCAGATCACACGGTGCATATCAAGGGCTTTCTTTGTATCTCAGGAATTTAGAAACTTAGGAATGAAAAAAAGAAGCAAAAATGAGATGTCACGTACAATGAATTTTTTTTTGAGGGGACGTACAATGAGTTCTTGTAGTATCTATAAAAAATGAAAATTTTACAATATGTGTGTCTTGAATGGTGCGCAGAAAATGCACGCAAGAAGATTGAGATAGAATGGAGATGGATAAAGTATTAGTGCATTGGACTTTTGAAAGAAAGAAAAATTAAGCTCATGTTTAGATTTGTATGGAATGGGGTGAATTGAAATGCACACGTGGTCGGGGTGTCTTGAGCCCCATCTCCTTGCCTATTGTGGCCGAAGGTCGGCCTAGGCGAGTTTAGCTACGTTTGGTCCTCTGTTTAGGTTGAGCATCTCTTTCCTCACTGCTCCAAGCACCATGCTCGCAACTCCTTATGTTTGTGTAGCGTGTTGTATATTTTCTTGTATTTTTCCTATTTTCTGTATCAATGAAAAGACACGATAACTTTGCATATTCATGAAAAATACGGACTCCATAGGAATCTGACGAACCATTCCTATGATCCAAAGGATTTTTATAGGAAAAATTCCTATGGATTGAAATTGAGAGAAGTGCATATTTTAACCCTTAACTTTTGCCCTAGTCCAATTTACAACCTCCAATTCTAATATGGTCTACATTACAGCCCCGAACTCTTAGAACCGACCAGCATTAAGCCCTCCCCTTCTAGTTGACCGGTTTTGACCCTTGACCATCCAGTCAGCGTGTCAAGCCACCAAGCCTCATCAGCAGAAAAATTCAAAATTTCTAGAAAAAGCTGAAAAAGTCAGGGAAAAATGTAAAAAATTGGAAAAAAATGGGGGTTGTATTCTGAAAAATCTGAAAAAAGAATTCAAAATTCTGAGAACTCCAGATGCTTAGTACTGTTTTCCTGATTGTATTGATTATTTTATTTTTATTTTAGATTTTTTTAAAAAAATTATAGCTTTTTTCCTGAATTTTTATTTTATAGTTTTTTTCTACAAATTTTGAATTGTTTGCTAGCGTGGCTTGGTGTCTGGATGGTCAACGAGTCAAAACTGGTCAACTAGGTCAAAACCGGACAATGGGGAGGGGAGGGGAGGGTAGAATCCTGGCCCGTTTTAAGAGTTTGAGGTTATAATATACGACTGTATTGAAGTTGGGGTTGTAAATTAGATTAGGGCAAGAGTTAGGGATTAAAATATGCACTTCTCTCATTGGAATCCGCCAAAATGCCTGTATAATTACTTCAGGACTTGTTTAATTGTGGGAAAAGTAGTGGTAGGGAATGAAGATTTAAGAGGTACAAGACATATGATCCATTGTTTGGTTGGGGCAAAGGAAGTTGGGGAGAGAAAAGGAATTAAAGAGGTCAATTCTCAACGTATATCCCCGTTCTCCCCGATTAATTTACGCGAGATGATACTTCCTTTCAAATTTTCACTACTATTTTTCATCCCACACCATACATGGGTTTTGAATTAAATTCAAATCTTTTAAGTTTAATCCCGCAACAAACTCCCTCTTGTAAACTCAGATCCCCTTTCCCCATTGTAGCCAAAATGTTGTCGGAGTGTTGGGGCCATTGTAAAGTTATACACGATCTTTTGTTGTCAATTAAAGCATGCCTTTGAATGAAAAAGTAAGTAAAAACCAGTTATGTGAGCATGTGAGTACACTCAAAATTGCAGAAACTTATTTTTTAGTGGACTAGGTAATTGCCTGTGCGTTGCAACGAGGACATAAATATTTTATAAACAGTCACCGTGGTTACTTGCCATACCATAGTGCACACGCTTTGATATGGAACCACAATAAAAAGGCACGAGAAAGCAATGTTTCAAATGAGTACAAATTCAACTATTGTTTCAGCTATGTCACAATGCAATGTTTCGAAATTCAATCTTTTTCAACTACTATTTGAACTACATTTACAATAGCTACATTTCTAATGGTTATATAATTCCAATGGTGCACTGAGTTGAGCCATACATACACACACATGCCAACCCATACTCATCAATCCTCAAGCAACTGATTTGAAGATGTTAAAGTAAAAAAACTAGTTTGTTGCCATCAATCAGTATATATATTTTTAATGATCTTTGGAGGAAAAGAAAGCATTCGAAAGTCTGGTTAGTTCCTGCTCCTATACAAGAGTACATCTTATACACACCATTTTTACAGTGTGCTTATCTAGTAGTTCAAGGGAAAGCAATGGCGAGCGTGCCATTAATCTTTCCATAAGGTCAAGCTAAATTTTCCCTTGCAAATAAGGTCGCTACTGATCAACAACGGGCAAAATAGTTATGAATTTGTTTGCATAAGTTGAGATACCTCCATTGCGCAGCCCCAAAGCTCGACTTGGGAAAGCCAAAGGAGGTCCATCTTGGATCAACACTACCCCTATGACATAATCCGAAGCGTCAGTTTCCCCTACAATAGAAGCATAGTCATGGAAGTGTCTTGCGATGAGCATCACTTTTTGTCCGAAGAGAATTTGTTGGAGGCTGAGTAAGTCGTTCATTCTTCCGTCCCACCGAAGGTATTTTTTGGGGTCATGTGTCCCGTAGAATGGTATCTCAATGCTGTCCTTGAAGTCAAAGTAGCTCGTGGGAGTAGTGGACTTGAGCTTGGGAAGCTTCTCTTGTCCATAGTCTTGAGGGGCTTGTCGATGTCACTCTTGTCGACGAGTTTTGGGGGTGGCTGTTGTCGCTACACCTCTTGAAGATGTACTTAACTTATTGTACTTGTTGGCAGAGTCGCCAAGGCCACCATCATCCTTATTTCTTATGTGGTTCTCTTGCATGGAGTGTAGGCGATAAAGTTGTTGAGGCGCCGTCGCAAATTTTTCCACAAAATTTTCCCTATACATGATGGCACTAGTGCAAATAGTAAGTGGCTAAATGGAGAGAACAAAACCAAGTTACTTCTCCAATCCTTGGGGGCAAAGGATCAAAGATTGACGAATATGTACCAGAGAGCAAAATGGTGTTGATAAGTGTTCCCCAACACACACCTACAAACTCACAAAAAAGCTATATGTGGAACTTGGTAAGGTTAGTGGACCAAAATCAAGCAATAAGTGGTTCAAGATATTGAATATCTTGAAATTATTAGGCAATACACAAATGAACTCAAAGCAATGCAACGTTGATCTCAAATGTGGAGTAAATAGGAAACAAAGGAACACACGCCCAAAGATAATGGGTCTTGTGCAACCAAAGGAACAATCAACCTTTTTTTCCTAGTGAAGACTAAGCTCGTGTTGCACAAACACAAGAAGATACTCTAGCTTGATTGCATGTAGAGGGCAACGGATTCACAAATTTGGCACCACTCTAACCACTCAAAAACTTGACATCTACCTATATGAAGTATCTTTGGCACATGTATCTCTTTGGTCTTTCTCTTTTGCTATAAGCTTTCCATTTTTTACAACTTTTCTTCCTTTGCCTTTTCTTTGTGCAAAATCCAAGATACAAGACTAACAATCATGAGATATGGCTAACATGTATACAAGATACCAAGTGATGCGAAATGTATATATCATTAAATCTTACTATGCGATGCTCAAGATAGCAACGATGTACATGATGAAGATGTCACTACAGTGCTCAAGTGTATGACCCCTGGAAATATTCAAATATATAGGCTTGATATGATCGAGGATGTCACAAAGGGTAGAATGACTCACCAAGGTAATGGCAAGGGAAGGCAAATCTTGTGATGGAATGGATACCTTCATCACACTTAACCTTTTCATGAAGTCAGGGATAACCGACCTTGCTTCCAATTGAAGGTGGCAATGGATTAAATGGTTGTAGTCGATGATAGCATGGATGATGTACTTTGTGGTTGTCGATGTAGGCAGTGCCTAATGGTCACTCAGTTGATGCTTGGGTGATGAAGCGATGGCACGAGTGCGGTGGTTGGTGGAAGTGTTGGGTGTCAATGAAGTTCCTCCAAATTTGTGCCATCCAAATGAGCTGGAAATCAACATGATGATCAATAACACGACTATCTTCAAAACGAGCCCAAGGATGCTCAAATCAGAGTATGGGAGTGGATATTATGGCCAAAATGATGAACGAATGTCGGCTGCTCTCGGGTCCCATGGGCTCGGGGTCCAGGAGCCCCAAGGGCATGAGGTATCCATAGAGGATACAAACATAGGGCATAGGGGTGGCTGAAAAAACACGACTCCGAAGGGAAAATTGAAGGAAAAAAGGGCCAATGGCCAAGGGCCAAGGAAGGTAGATGAAATAGTTTTGGAATGGATCCATGGATCAAAACCGACAAATCCGCACAAAATCTAACAAATCACAAGAAATTGCGTATGACTATTTTTGTGTGGAAAATTTTGAATTTGGGCCAGACAAATCAAAATAAGACTAGAAAATGGAGGGGAGGGGGTCCAATTCATGGAAACTTTGCTCATGATACCAAATCGTACGGGACAAGTTGCTAGGGGTGCCCGATCTTCACGAATTGCAGGGGGGTTAGGAAGAACATGGATGAAAACAAGAGGAATCATATGGGAAACAAGCACAAATCAACACACATCGATTCAGTACAAGATACGCATTGGTAAATCCTTGAACCAAATCGTCCACAAGAGAGAGATGGACCATGATAGAGTTCCTCCGCAAGTCCTAAGACAAGGAGCACTTGAGTTCCGCATGGGGAATCTTGTCCATGGAAGCTGGTCTTGTTGGGGAACGCAGTATTTAAAAAAAAATCGTACGATCACGCAAGATCTATCTAGGAGATGCATAGCAATGAGAGGGGAGAGTGTGTCTACATATCCTCGTAGACCGAAAGCGGAAGCGTTTAGTAATGCAGTTGATGTAGTCGAACGTCTTCACGATCCAACCGATCAAGTACCAAACGCGCGGCACCTCCACGATCTGCACACGTTCAGCTCGGTGACGTCCCTCATACTCTTGATCCAGCTGAGGCCGAGGGTGAGTTCCGTCAGCACGACGGTGTGTTGACGGTGATGATGAAGTTACCGACGCAGGGCTTCGCCTAAGCACCAAGACAATATGACCGAGGTGTAAAACTATGGAAGGGGGCACCGCACACGGCTAAAGATCAACTTGTGTGTCTATGGGGTGCCCCTCCCCCGTATATAAAGGAGGGGAGGAGGAGGCCGGCCGGCCCCAAGGGGCGCGCCCAAGGGGGGGGGGAATCCTACTCCAAGTAGGAATCGGTCCCCCCTTTCCTAGTCCAAGTAGGAGAAGAAGGAAGGAGAGGAAGAGGGAGAGGGAAAGAGGGGCCGCGCCCCCTCCCCTAGTCCTATTCGGACTCCCCTTGGGGGGGGGCGTGCGCCACCTCCTGGCAGCTGCCCTCTCTCTCCCCTATGGCCCACTAAGGCCCATTACTTCCCTGAGGGGTTTCGGTAACCCCTCCGGCACTTCGGTTTTATCCGAAATTATCTGGAACACTTCCGATGTCCAAATAACATGGTTCAATATATCAATCTTTATGTCTCAACCATTTCGAGACTCCTCGTAATGTCCGTGATCTCATCCGGGACTCCGAACAATCTTCGTTACATCAAATCACATAACTCATAATACAAATCGTCATCGAACGTTAAGCGTGCGGACCCTATGGGTTTGAGAACTATGTAGACATGATCGAGACTCATCTCCGGTCAATAACCAATAGCAGAACCTGTATGCTCATATTGGTTCCTACATATTCTATGAAGATCTTTATCGGTCAAACGGCATAACAACATACGTTGTTCCCTTTGTCATCGGTATGTTACTTGCCCGAGATTTGATCGTCGGTATCATCATACCTAGTTCAACCTCGTCACTGGCAAGTCTCTTTACTCGTTTCGTAATTCATCATCCCGCAACTAAATCATTAGTCACATTGCTTGCAAGGCTTATATTGATGTGCATTACCGAGAGGGCCCAGAGATACCTCTCCGACAACCAGAGTGACAAATCCTAATCTCGATCTATGCCAACTCAACAAACACCATCGGAGACACCTGTAGAGCATCTTTATAATCACACAGTTACGTTGTGACGTTTGATAGCACACTAAGTGTTCCTGCGGTATTCGGGAGTTGCATAATCTCATAGTCATAGGAACATGTATAAGTCATGAAGAAAGCAATGGCAATAAACTAAACGATCATAGTGCTAAGCTAACGGATGGGTCTAGTCCATCACATCATTCTCTAATGATGTGATCCCGTTCATCAAATGACAACACATGTCCATGGCTAGGAAACTTAACCATCTTTGATTAACGAGCTAGTCAAGTAGAGGCATACTAGGGACACTCTGTTTGTCTATGTATTCACACATGTACTAAGTTTCCGGTTAATACAATTCTAGCATGAATAATAAACATTTATCATGATATAAGGAAATATAAATAACAACTTTATTATTGCCTCCAGGGCATATTTCCTTCAGTCTCCCACTTGCACTAGAGTCAATAACCTAGATTACACAGTAATGATTCTAACACCCATGGATTCTTGGTGCTGATCATGTTTTGCTCGTGAGAGAGGCTTAGTCAACGGGTCTGCAACATTCAGATCCGTATGTATCTTGCAAATCTCTATGTCTCCCTCATTCACTTGATCGTGGATGGAATTGAAGCATCTCTTGATGTGCTTGGTTCTCTTGTAAAATCTAGATTCCTTTGCCAAGGCAATTGCACCAGTATTGTCACAAAAGATTTTCATTGGACCCGATGCACTAGGTATTACACCCAGATCGGATATGAATTTCTTCATCTAGACCCCTTCATTTGCTGCTTCCGAAGTAGCTATGTATTCCGCTTCACATGCAGATCCCGCCACGATGCTCTGCTTAGAACTGCACCAACTGACAGCTTCACCATTCAATAAAAATAAGTATCCGGTTTGTGACTTAGGGTCATTCGGATCAGTGTCAAAGCTTGCATCGACGTAACCATTTACGACGAGCTTTTTGTCACCTCCATAAACGAGAAACATATCCTTAGTCCTTTTCAGGTATTTCAGGATGTTTCTTGACCGCTGTCCAGTGATCCACTCCTGGATTACTTTGGTACCTCCCTGCTAAACTAATAGCAAGGCACACATCAGGTCTGGTACACAACATTGCATACATGATAGAATCTATGGCTGAGGCATAAGGAATGACTTTCATTTTCTCTCTATCTTCTGCAGTGGTGGGGCATTGAGTCTGACTCAACTTCACACCTTGTAACACAGGCAAGAACCCTTTCTTTGCTTGATCCATTTTGAACTTTTTCAAAACTTTATCAAGGTATGTGCTTTGTGATAGTCCAATTAAGCATCTTGATCTATCTCTATAGATCTTGATTCCCAATATATAAGCAACTTCACCGAGGTCTTTCATTGAAAAATTATTATTCAATTATCCTTTTATGCTATTCACAAATTCAGTATCATTTCTGATCAACAATATGTCATCTACATATAATATCAGAAATGCTACAGAGCTCCTAGCCACTTTCTTGTAAATACAGGCTTATCCAAAGGTATGTATAAAACCATATGCTTTGATCACACTATCAAAGCATATATTCCAACTCCGAGATGCTTGCACCAGTCCATAAACGGATCACTGGAGCTTGCATACTTTTTAGCACCTTTTGGGTCGACAAAACCTTCCGGTTGCATCATATACAACTCTTATTCAAGATATTCATTAAGGAATGCAGTTTTGACATCCATTTGCTGAAGGAAATATTCCCTAGAGGCAATAATAAAGTTATTATTTATTTCCTTATTTCATGATAAATGTTTATTATTCATGCTAGAATTGTATTAACCATAAACTTAGTACATGTGTGAATACATAGACAAAACAAAGTGTCCCTAGTATGCCTCTACTTGACTAGTTCATTTATCAAAGATGGTTATGTTTCCTAACCATAGACATGTGTTGTCATTTGATGAACGGGATCACATCAGACAAGAACCATTCGTTAGCTTAGCATTATGATCGTTACAGTTTCATTGCTACTGCTTTCTTCATGACTTATACATGTTCCTCGGACTATGAGATTATGCAACTCCCGAATACCAGAGGAACACCTTGTGTACTATCAAACGTCACAACATAACTGGGTGATTATAAAGATGCTCTACAGGTGTATCCGATGGTGTTTGTTGAGTTGGCATAGATCGAGATTAGGATTTGTCACTCAGTGTATCAGAGAGGTATCTCTGGGCCCTCTCGGTGATGCACATCACTATAAGCCTTGCAAGCATTGTGATTAATGAGTTAGTTGCAGGATGATGCATTACGGAACGAGTAAAGAGACTTGCCGGTAACGAGATTGAACTAGGTATTTAGATACCGACGTTCGAATCTTGGGCAAGTAACATACCGATGACAAAGGGAACAACATATGTTGTTATGCGGTTTGACCGATAAAGATCTTCGTAGAATATGTAGGAACCAATATGAGAATCTAGGTTCCGCTATTGGTTATTGACTGGAGATGAGTCTCGGTCATGTCTACATAGTTCTCGAACCCGTAGGGTCCGCATGCCTAACGTTCTGTGACGATTTGTATTATGAGTTATGTGATTTTATGACCGAAGTTTGTTCGGAGTCCCGGATGAGATCGGGGACATGACGAGGAGTCTCGAAATGGTCGAGACGTAAAGATCGATATATTGGAAGGCTATATTCGGACATCGGAAATGTTCCGAGTGATTTGGGTATTTTTCGGAGTACCAGAGAGTTACGAGAATTCGTATTGGGCCTTAATGGGCCATACGGGAAAGGAGAGAAAGGCCTCAAGGGTGGCCACGCCCTTCCCCATGGACTTGTCCGAATTGGACTAGGGAAAGGGGGCGCCCCATCCTTCCTTCTCCTTCTCCCTTCCCTTTTTCCTGTTCCATGTGGGAGGTGGAATCCTAGTAGGACTAGGGAGTCCTAGTAGGACTCGACACTTTGGGCGCGCCCTATGAGGGCCGGCCTCCTCCTCCCTCAATCCTTTATATACGTGGCCAGGGGGCACCCCATAGACACACAAGTTGATCATTGATCCCTTAGCCGTGTGCGGTGCCCCCTCCACCATAATCCACCTCGGTCATTGCTATCTCTTGAGCACTGCGCTGGTTTTCCCTTGAAGAGGAAAGAGTGATGCAGTAAAGTAGCGTAAGTATTTCCCTCAGTTTTTGAGAACCAAGGTATCAATCCAGTAGGAGATCATGCTCGAGTCCCATGCACCTACACAAACAAATAAGAACCTCGCAACCAACATGATAAAGGGGTTGTCAATCCCTTCACGGTCACTTACGAGAGTGAGATCTGATAGATATGATAAGACAATATTTTTGGTATTTTTATGATAAAGATAAATAAAAGATGCAAAGTAAAATAAATGGCAATGGAAATAACTAAGTATTGGAAGATTAATATGATAGAAGATAGACCCGGGGGCCATAGGTTTCACTAGTGGCTTCTCTCAAGAGCATAAGTATTACGATGGGTAAACGAATTACTGTCGAGCAATTGATAGAATTGAGCATAGTTATGAGAATATTTAGGTATGATCATGTATATAGGCATCACGTCTGTGACAAGTAGACTGAAATGATTCTGCATCTACTACTATTACTCCACACATCGACCGCTATCCAACATGCATCTAGAGTATTAAGTTCAAGAGAACAGAGTAATGTTTTAAGTAAGATGACATGATGTAGAGGGATAAACTCATGCAATATGATTTAAACCCCATCTTTTTATCCTCGATGGCAACAATATAATACATATCGGTTCCCTTTCTGTCACTGGGATCGAACACCGCAAGATTGAACCCAAAGCTAAGCACTTCTCCCATTGCAAGAAAGATCAATCTAGTAGGACAAACCAAACTGATAATTTGAAGAGACTTGCAAAGATAAACCAATCATACATAAAAGAATTCAAAGGAGGATCAAATATTGTTCATAGATAATCTGGATCATAAACCCACAATTCATCGGATCTCGACAAACACACCGCAAAAGAAGATTACATCGGATAGATCTCCAAGAGAATCGAGGAGAACTTTGTATTGAGATCCAAAGAGAGAGAAGAAGCCATCTAGCTAATAAATATGGACCCATAGGTCTGAAGTAAACTACTCACAGATCACCGGAGAGGCCATGGAGTTGATGTAGAGGCCCTCCGTGATCGATGCCCCCTCCGGTGGAGCTCCGGAAAAGGCCCCAAGATGGGATCTCTCAGGTACAGAAGGTTGCGGCGGTGGAATTAGGTTTTCGTGGTGCTCCTGGATGTTTTGGGGGTACGTGGATATATATAGGAGGAAGAAGTACGTCAGTAGAGCAACGGAGGGCCCATGAGGGTGGAGGGCGCGCCCAGGGGGAGTAGGCGCGCCCCCTGCCTCGTGCCTTCCTCCCTTGTTTCTTGACGCACACTCCAAGTCTCGTGGATCATGTTCGTTGAGAAAATCACGTTTCCGAAGGTTTCATTCCGTTTGGACTCCGTTTGATATTCCTTTTCTTTGAAACCCTAAAATAGGCAAAAAAGGGCTGGGCCTCCGATTAGTAGGTTAGTCCCAAAAATGATATAAAAGTGTAAAATAACGCCTATAAACATCCAAAATAGATAATATAATAGCATGGAGCAATCAAAAATTATAGATATGTTGGAGACATATCAAGCATCCCCAAGCTTAATTCCTGCTCGTCCTCGAGTAGGTAAATGATAAAATAAAGAATTTTTGATGTGGAATGCTTTCTAACATATTTATCAATGTAATTTTTCTTTAATGTGGCATGAATGTTCAGATCCGTAAGATTCAAGACAAAAGTTTAATATTGGCATAAAAATAATAATACTTCAAGCATACTAACTAAGCAATTATGTCTTCTCAAAATAACATGGCCAAAGAAAGTTATCCCTACAAAATCATATAGTCTGGCTATGCTCCATCTTCACCACACAAAATATTTAAATCATGCACAACTGATGACCCAAAAGTATAGGGGATCTATCGTAGTCCTTTCGATAAGTAAGAGTGTCGAACCCAACGAGGAGCAGAAGGAAATGATAAGCGGTTTCCAGCAAGGTATTCTCTGCAAGTACTGAAATAAATGGTAACAGATAGTTTTGTGATAGCATAATTTGTAATGAGCAACAAGTAACAAAAGTAAATAAAGTGCAGCAAGGTGGCCCAATCCTTTTGTATTAAAGGACAAGCCTGGACAAACTCTTATATGATGTAAAGCGCTCCTGAGGACACATGGGAATATCGTCAAGCTAGTTTTCATCACGTTCATATGATTCACCTTCGGTACTTTGATAATTTGGTATGTGGGTGGACCGGTGCTTGGGTGCTGCCCTTACTTGGACAAGCATCCCACTTATGATTAACCTCTATTGCAAGCATCCGCAACTACAACAAAAGTATTAAGGCAAAACCTAACCATAGCATGAAACATATGGATCCAAATCAGCCCCTTATGAAGCAACGCATAAACTAGGGTTTAAGCTTTTGTCACTCTAGCAACCCATCATCTACTTATTACTTCCCAATGCCTTCCTCTAGGCCCAAATAATGGTGAAGTGGCATGTAGTCGACGTTCACATAACACCACATAATGGGGAAAGGCAAGATCATCATGTTGGAAGATCCAAGACAATAACCCATCGAAAGACTCCATATAGAAGAATATGGCCACCGGAGGGCCACCAGGGGGCCCATGAGGTAGGGGGGCGCGCCCAGGGGGGTAGGGCGCACCCCCACCCTCGTGGGCAGGGTGTGCCCCCCTGGTGAGTTTCTTCCGCTAAGTATTTTTTATATATTTGGAAAACATCTTCCATGAAGTTTCAGGACTTTTGGAGCTGTGCAGAATAGGTCTCTAATATTTGCTCCTTTTCCAGCCCAGAATCCCAGCTGCCGACATTCTCCCTCTTTATGTAAACATTGTAAAATAAGAGAGAATAGGAATAAGTATTGTGACATAATGTGAAATAACAGCCCATAATGCAATAAATATTGATATAAAAGCATGATGCAAAATGGACGTATCAACTCCCCCAAGCTTAGACCTCGCTTGTCCTCAAGCGAAAAGCCGAAATCAAAAAAATATGTCCACATGTTTAGAGATAGAGGTGTCGATAAAAATAAAATACGGACATGAGGGCATCATGATCATTCTTAGAACAGCAACTCATATAATTCTTTGTCATATAATCTCTAATGCTAGAGTAATAATTCAATCACAATATCAAGTATGAATCGTAAACTTCATTGAAAACTAACAAACTACATTCTCAGTCATTGAAGCAATTGCAATTTATCATAACATAGGAAAGAGTCAATGTATAAGAGCTTTTCAGCAAGTCCACATACTCAACTATCATATAGTCTTTCACAATTGCTGACACTCACGCAATACTTATGGGTATGGAGTTTTAATCAGACACAGAGAAAGATAGGGGCTTATAGTTTTGCCTCCCAACGTTTTACCTCAAGGGTAATGTCAACAGTAATAGTTTATGAAAACTCACATCCAATTAGCCATATATACCAGGATCTTTCCAACATACTGTGCTTGCCAAATGATAAAGTGTAAAAAGGAAGGGTGAAAATCACCACGACTCTTATGCAATGTAGGAGATAAAAGTAAAAGATAGGCCCTTCGCAGAGGGAAGCAGAGGTTGTCATGCGCTTTTATGGTTGGATGCACAAAATCTTAATGCGAAAGAACGTCACTTTATATTGCCACTTGTGATATCGACCTTTATTATGCAGTCTGTCGCTTTTATTACTTCCATATCACACGATCGTATAAAGCTTATTTCCTCCACACCAATCAATCATACATATTTAGAGAGCAATTTTTATTGCTTGCACCGATGACAACTTACTTGATGGATCTTATTCAATCCATAGGTAGATATGGTGTACTCTTATGGCAAGACTGGTTTAAGGGTATTTGGAAGCACAAGTAGTATCTCTACTTGGCGCAATGAATTTGGCTAGCATGAGGGGGAAAGGCAAGATCATCATGTTGGAAGATCCAAGACAATAACCCAAAAGTATAGGGGATCTATCGTAGTCCTTTCAATAAGTAAGAGTGTCGAACCCAATGAGGAGCAGAAGGAAATGATAAGCGGTTTCCAGCAAGGTATTCTCTGCAAGTACTGAAATAAGTGGTAACAGATAGTTTTGTGATAGCATAATTTGTAACGAGCAACAAGTAACAAAAGTAAATAAAGTGCAGCAAGGTGGCTCAATCCTTTTGTAGCAAAGGACAAGCCTGGACAAACTCTTATATGATGTAAAGCGCTCCCGAGGACACATGGGAATATCGTCAAGCTAGTTTTCATCACGTTCATATGATTCACGTTTGGTACTTTGATAATTTGGTATGTGGGTGGACTGGTGCTTGGGTGCTGCCCTTACTTGGACAAGCATCCCACTTATGATTAACCTCTATTGCAAGCATTCACAACTACAACAAAAGTATTAAGGTAAACCTAACCATAGCATGAAACATATGGATCCAAATCAGCCCCTTATGAAGCAACGCATAAACTAGGGTAAGCTTCTGTCACTCTAGCAACCCATCATATACTTATTACTTCCCAATGCCTTCCTCTAGGCCCAAATAATGGTGAAGTGTCATGTAGTCGACGTTCACATAACACCACCAGAGGAGAGACAACATACATCTCATCAAAATATCGAACGAATACCAAATTCACATGACTACTAATAGCAAGACTTCTCCCATGTCCTCAGGAACAAAAGTAACTACTCACAAAGCATAAACATGTTCATAATCAGAGGGGTATTAATATGCATATAGGATATGAACATATGATCTTCCACCAATTAAACCAACTAGCATTAACTACAAGGAGTAATTAACACTACTAGCAACCTACTAGCACCAATCCTGGACTTAGAGACAAGAATTGGATACAAGAGATGAACTAGGGTTTTGAGATGAGATGGTGCTGATGAAGATGTTCATGGAGATTGCCCTCTCCCGATGAGAGGAGCGTTGGTGATAACGATGGCGATGATTTCCCCCTCCGGGAGGGAAGTTTCCCTGGCAGAACAGCTCCGCTAGAGCCCTAGATTGGTTCCGCCAAGGTTCCGCCTCGTGGCGGCGGAGTTTCATCTGAGAAGATGGCTTATGATTTTTTTCCCATCGAAAGACTCCATATAGCAGAAGATGGCCACCGGAGGGCCACCAGGGGGCCCACGAGGTAGGGGGGCGCGCCCAGGGGGGTAGGGTGCGCCCCACCCTCGTGGGCAGGGTGTGGCCCCCCTGGTGAGTTTCTTCCGCAGAGTATTTTTTATATATTTGGAAAACATCTTCCGTGAAGTTTCAGGACTTTTGGAGCTGTGCAGAATAGGTCTATAATATTTGCTCCTTTTCCAGCCCAGAATCCCAGCTGCCGGCATTCTCCCTCTTTATGTAAACCTTGTAAAATAAGAGAGAATAGGCATAAGTATTGTGACATAATGTGTAATAACAGCCCATAATGCAATAAATATTGATATAAAAGCATGATGCAAAATGGACGTATCAACAACCCCGATGACAATCCAAGCAATTGTTTCATACTTTTGATGTTCTCAAAAATTTTCAATCTTCATGCAATACATGAGCCTGAGCCATGGATATAGAACTATATGGTGGAATAGAAGGGTGGTTGTGGAGAATACAAAAGAGGGGAAGATAGTCTCACATCAACTAGGCATATCAATGGGCTATGGAGATGCCCATTAATAGATATCAATGTGAGTGAGTAGGGATTGCCATGCAACGGATGCACTAGAGCTATAAGTGTATGAAAGCTCAACAAACGAAACTAAGTGGGTGTGCATCCAACTAGCTTGCTCACGAAGACCTAGGGCAATTTGAGGAAGCGCATCATTGGAATATACAAGCCAAGTTCTATAATGAAAAATTCCCACTAGTATATGAAAGTGATATCATAGGAGACTCTCTATCATGAAGATCATGGTGCTACTTTGAAGCACAAGTGTGGAAAAAGGATAGTAACATTGTCCCTTCTCTCTTTTTCTCTCATTTTTTTGGGCCTTCTTTTTTTATGGCCTTTCTCTTTTTTTTCGTCCGGAGTCTCATCTCGACTTGTGGGGGAATCATAGTCTCCATCATCCTTTCCTCACTTGGGACAATGCTCTAATAATGATGATCATCACACTTCTATTTACTTACAACTTGATACTTAGAACAAAATATGACTCTATGTGAATGCCTCCGGCGGTGTACCGGGATGTGCAATGATTCAAGAGTGTGACATGTATGAAAATTATGAACGGTGGCTTTGCCACAAATACGATGTCAACTACATGATCATGCAAACAATATGACAATGATGAAGCGTGTCATAATAACGGAACGATGGAAAGTTGCATGGCAATATATCTCGGAATGGCTATGGAAATGCCATAATAGGTAGGTATGGTGGCTGCTTTTAGGAAGGTATATGGTGGGTGTATGATACCGGCGAAAAGTGCGCGATATTAGAGAGGCTAGCAATGGTGGAAGGGTGAGAGTGCATATAATCCATGGACTCAACATTAGTCATAAAGAACTCACATACTTATTGTAAAAATCTACAAGTTATCAAAGCAAAGTATTATGTGCATGCTCCTAGGGGGATAGATTGGTAGGAAAAGACCATCGCTCATCCCCGACCGCCACTCATAAGGAAGACAATCGATAAATAAATCATGCTCCGACTTCGTCACATAACGGTTCACCATACGTGCATGCTACGAGAATCACAAACTTCAACACAAGTATTTCTCAAATTCACAACTACTCAACTAGCATGACTCTAATATCACCATCTCCATATCTCAAAACAATTATCAAGTATCAAACTTCTCATAGTATTCAATGCACTTGTATGAATTTTTTTATTAATGCCATGTTGTTCTTAAAGGACTCTCAAAATAATATAAGCGAAGCATGAGATAAAAATAGTTTCTATAAAATAAACCCACCGCCGTGCTCTAAAATATATAAGTGAAGAACTAGAGCGAAAACTATATAGCTCAAAAGATATAAGTGAAGCATAGAGATAGCTCAAAAGGTATAAGTGAAGCACGTAGAGTAATCTAATAAATTTCAAAGCGTGTGAGTCTCTCTCAAAAGGTGTGTACAGCAAGGATGATTGTGGTAAACTAAAAATCAAAGACTCAAATCATACAAGACGCTCCAAGCAAAACACATATCATGTGGTGAATAAAAATATAGCTCCAAGTAAAGTTACCAATAGACGAACACGAAAGAGGGGATGCCTTCCGGGGCATCCTCAAGCTTAGGATTTTTGGTGTCCTTGAATTTTACCTTGGGGTGCCATGGGCATCCCCAAGCTTAGGCTCTTGCCACTCCTTGTTCCATAATCCATCAAATCTTTACCCAAAACTTGAAAACTTCACAACACAAAACTCAAAATAGAAAATCTCGTGAGCTCCGTTAGCGAAAGAAAACAAAACACCACTTAAAGGTACTATAATTAACTCATTCTTGATTTATATTGGTGTTAAACCTACTGTATTCCAACATCTCTATGGTTTATAAACTCTTTTACTAGCCATAGATTCATCAAAATAAGCAAACAACACACGAAAAACAGAATCTGTCAAAAACAGAATAGTCTGTAGTAATCTGTAGCTAACGCAAACTTCCGGAACCCAAAAAATTCTAAAAATATGCTGGACGTGAGGAATTTATATATTAATCATCTTCAAAAATAATTAACTAAATATAACTTTCCAAATAAAAATGGAAGCAATTCTCGTGAGCGCTAACGTTTATGTTTTTTTACAGCAAGATCAAAAAGACTTTCCCCAAGTCTTCCCAACGGTTATACTTGGCACAAACACTAATTAAACACAAAAAAACACAACCAAAACAGAGGCTAGATAAATTATTTATTACTAAACAGGAGCAAAAAGCAAGGAATAAAAATAAAATGGGTTGCCTCCCAACAAGCGCTATCGTTTAACGCCCCTAGCTAGGCATAAAAGGGAAGATAGATCTAGGTATTGCCATCTTTGGAAGGCAATCCGTAAGTGGCTCTCATAATAGATTCATATGGTAATTTAATTTTCTTTCTAGGGAAGTGTTCCATGCCTTTCCTTAATGGAAATTGGAATCTAATATTCCCTTCCTTCATATCAATAATTGCACCAATCATTCTAAGGAAAGGTCTACCAAGAATAATAGGACATGAAGGATTGCAATCTATATCAAGAACAATGAAATCCACAGGCACATAGTTCCTATTTGCAACAATAATAACATCATTAATTCTTCCCATAGGTTTCTTAATAGTGGAATCCGCAAGGTGCAAGTTTAAAGAACAATCATCGAAATCACGGAAACCTAACAAATCACACAAAGTTTTTGGAATCGTGGAAACACTAGCACCCAAATCACACAAAGCATAATACTCATGATCTTTAATTTTAATTTTTATAGTAGGTTCCCACTCATCATAAAGTTTTCTAGGGATAGAAACTTCCAACTCAAGTTTTTCTTCATAAGATTTCATCAAAGCATCAACGATATGTTTAAAAGCTTTATTTTGACTATAAGCATGAGGAGAACTTAGCACGGATTGCAACAAGGAAATACAATCTATCAAAGAGCAATTATCATAATTAAATTCCTTGAAATCCAAGATAGTGGATTTGATGACCCACAAGTATAGGGGATCTATCATAGTCCTTTCGATAAGTAAGAGTGTCGAACCCAACGAGGAGCAGAAGGAAATGATAAGTGGTTTTCAGTAAGGTATTCTCTGCATGCACTGAAATTATAGGTAACAGATAGTTTTGTGATAAGATAATTTGTAACGAGCAACAAGTAACAAAAGTAAATAAAGTGCAGCAAGGTGGCCCAATCCTTTTTGTAGCAAGGGACAAACCTGGACAAATTCTTATATAGAGAAAAGCGCTCCCGAGGACACATGGGAATTATCGTCAAGCTAGGTTTCATCACGATCATATGATTCGCATTCGGTACTTTGATAATTTGGTATGTGGGTGGACCGGTGCTTGGGTGTTGTCCTTACTTGGACAAGCATCCCACTTATGATTAACCTCTATTGCAAGCATCCGCAACTACAACAAAAGTATTAAGGTAAACCTAACCATAGCATGA
The DNA here is from genome assembly GCF_003073215.2 of Triticum urartu. NCBI lineage: Eukaryota > Viridiplantae > Streptophyta > Magnoliopsida > Poales > Poaceae > Triticum > Triticum urartu. Next base: position 553,734,245 of record NC_053028.1, on the reverse strand, counting down.
AACATGTGGATCCAAATCAGCCCCTTATGAAGCAACGCATAAACTAGGGTTTAAGCTTCTGTCACTCTAGCAACCCATCATCTACTTAGTACCTCCCAATGCCTTCCTCTAGTCCCAAATAATGGTGAAGTGTCATGTAGTCGACGTTCACATAACACCACTAGAGGAGAGACAACATACATCTCATCAAAATATCGAACGAATACCAAATTCACATGACTACTAATAGCAAGACTTCTCCCATGTCCTCAGGAACAAACATAACTACTCACAAAGCATATTCATGTTCATAATCAGAGGAGTATTAATATGCATATAGGATCTGAACATATGATCTTCCACCAAATAAACCAACTAGAATCAACTACAAGGAGTAATCAACACTACTAGCAACCCACAGGTACCAATCCCAGACTTGGAGACAAGAATTGGATACAAGAGATGAACTAGGGTTTGAGTGGAGATGGTGCTGGTGAAGATGTTGATGGAGATTGACCCCCTCCCGATGAGAGGATCGTTGGTGATGACGATGGCGATGATTTCCCCCTCCCGGAGGGAAGTGTCCCCGGCAGAACAGCTCCGCCGGAGCCCTAGATTGGTTCCACCAAGGTTCCGCCTCGTGGCGGCGGAGTCTCGTCCCGAAAGCTTGCTTATGATTTTTTCCTCAACAAAAGACTCCATATAGCAGAAGATGGGAATCAGAGGGTGAGGGAGTCCTGGATTAGGGGGTCCTCGGACAGCCGGACTATATACTTTGGCCGGACTGTTGGACTATGAAGATTCAAGATTGAAGACTTCGTCCCGTGTCCGGGTGGGACTCTCCTTTGCGTGGAAGGCAAGATTGGAAGTTTGTATATGTAGATCTCCTCCCTTGTAACCGACTCTGTGTAACCCTCGCCCCCTCCGGTGTCTATATAAACCGGAGGGTTTAGTCCGTAGGACAACAACAACCAGAATCATAGGCTAGCTTCTAGGGTTTAGCCTCTACGATCTCGTGGTAGACCAACTATTGTAATACTCATATCATCAAGATCAATCAAGCAGGACGTAGGGTTTTACCTCCATCGAGAGGGCCCGAACCTGGGTAAACATTGTGTCCCCTGCCTCCTATTACCATCCGCCTTAGACGCACAGTTCGGGACCCCCTACCCGATATCCGCCAGTTTTGACACCGACATTGGTGCTTTCATTGAGAATTCCACTGTGCCGTCGCCATAAGGCTTGATGGATCCTTCGATCATCGGCAACGATGCCATCCAGGGTGAGGTTTTTCTTCCCGGACAGATCTTCGTATTCGGCGGCTTCATACTGTGGGCCAACTCGCTTGGCCATCTGGAGCAGATCGAGAGCTACGCCCCTAGCCATCAGGTCAGGTTTGGAAACTTAAACTACACTGTCGGCATCCGAGGAGACTTGATCTTCAATGGATTCGAGCCCATGTCAGGTGCGCCACACAGTCTCGACGAGCATGACTTAGCTCTGCCGTCGGACGGTGTCTGGGAGATCACACCTGTGGCTACTCCGGCCTTCGATCCATAGCAGATCGTGCCGTCTGGGGATGGGTGGATAGACCCCACCACGGAGGCCGCACACTCAGCGCCGATAGAGTAGAATAAAGACACTTAATAGACACTGTCGACGACTTAACCGACATGCTTGATTTCGGCTCCAAAGACATCAACGGTATGGACGACGATGTAGGAGAAGAATAGGAACCACTGCCCACAGGGCGCTGGACTGCCACCTCATCATATGATATATACATGGTGGACACCCCTAAAGAAAGCGATGGAAATAAGGCAACAGAGGATAATCCCCCCGAGAAGCAATCTAAGCACCGGCGTCAACAGCGCCGCTCTAAGCCCCGCCACAGCAAAAATGGTGATACCGACACAAGAGACAATAACGCTGCTAGTGCTGAAGACGAGGACAATCCCCTCCAACCAGGCCTCGAGCGGGAGGATGGGCAAGCCAGCCCTAAGGAACAGGCAGCAGACGGAGAATCAGAGGATGATAATTACATGCCTCTCTCCGAAGGCGAGGTGAGCCTCGGCGATGACGAATTTATTGTGCCTGAGGATCCCGCCGAACAGGAGCGCTTCAAGCGCCGGCTTATAGCCACAGCAAAAAGCCTGAAGAAAAAGCAACAACAGCTTCAAGCTGACCAAGATCTGCTAGCGGATAGATGGACCGAGGTCCTGGTGGCCGAGGAATATGAACTCGAACGCCCAACCAAAAGTTACCCAAAGCGCAGGTTGCTACCCCAACTCGAGGAGGAAGCATTAAAGCCTACGCTCCCAGCATATGATGCGGCTGACCGACCACCTAGTGGCCGAGACAAAGCGGCATATCAGGCCGAAGTCCAGCTCGCACCCCGTCGCCAGTCAATTAAAAACACAAAGGCCTGGGGGCAACACGCAGGACCTGCGAGATGTATTGGAAAACAAAGCAGGACATACAAGATCGATCTATGGATCACGGGGGCGCGCCCCAACGCGTGACGACGTCTGTCACGTCGGATACACTAAAATCAAATCCGGCCGGGCCGAATACAGCAGACAAGACTCGTATGAACTGTGTCATGATATAGCCCGGCACAGAGGCGCCACACACCCCCTATGCTTCATGGAAGATGTCGTGGTTTTGTCACGACAGATGTCCTAGAGAAAGGACTTAGTCGTGGAGCCATCGCGACGGGTTAGCTTGAAGGGGTTAAAGCGGACAAAGGGACGCAAGGGAGTTTATACTAGTTCGGCCCCTTCGATGAAGGTAAAAGCCTACGTCTAGTTGTGATGGAATTGATGGGGTTTCGATGACTAGGGAGCAAACAAGCTTCGCCTATGTCTCGAGTTGTTGTCTATCTTTGAACCGCCGCCGGGTCGTCCCCTTATATACACGGGTGACACCCGTCGGTTCACAGAGTCCCAACACCGGTCGATATTCGTATTCCGGGTTGGTCTCTCCTTATTCTAACTTACAATACAAGTTTATATATAAATCCCGGTTTATAGCTACAAGTCTTGAACCGGCTACGGGCCTTAGGCCCTCATCTGCCTTCTTGGGCTTTATCACTCTTGAACTACTGATGAAGTTGACCCGGCCCAGATAGGCCGGTTTACGCCCAGCAGTAATATCCCCAACATTAGGCCCCAACCATATCCAGCCCCCAAGTCGCAAGCGGCCAAGTAATTGGAATCATTCTCAATTCTTGAGCTGGTACATGAGCACGTCTTGAGAACTTTTGGCAACCATCACATCGTCTGACCAGATCCTCTGCATCAGCATGAGCAGTTAACCAATAGAAGCCATGGCGAAACGCTTTAGCCACCAGAGATTTTGAACCGGCGTGGTGACCACAATCTCCTGCGTGGATCTCACGCAAAATTTCACGGCCTTCTTCAGGAGACACACAGCGTTGAAATGCTCCTGACACACTGCAATGATGCAACTCGCCGTTGATAATAGTCATGGACTTGGATCGCCGGATTATCTGTCTGGCCAGAGTCTCATCCTCTGGTAACTCGCCCCGGTTCTTGTACGCCAGGTAGGGAAGCGCCCAATCCGGAATAACATGAAGAGCTGCCACCAATTGAGCCTCTGGATCAGGAATAGCCAAATCCGCTTCACCAGGGATCCTGACCGACGGGTTGTGCAGCACATCCAGAAAAACATTGGGCGGAACCGGTTTGCGCTGAGAGCCCAGCCGGCTTAAAGCGCCCGCCGCTTCATTTTTCCGCCGGTCCACGTGGTCCACCTGATAGCCTTTGAAATGACCTGCAACAATATCCACCTCACGACGATATGCTGCCATGAGTGGATCCTTGGAGTCCCAAGTGCCAGACACTTGCTGAGCCACGAGGTCCGAGTCACCGAAGCACTTAACTCGACCTAGATTCATCTCCTTAGCCATCCGGAGACCATGGAGCAAGGATTCATACTCAGCTGGATTGTTAGTACAAGGGAACATTAAGCGGAGAACATAACAAAACTTATCACCTCGTGGGGAAGTTAATATGACTCCAGCCCCCGAACCTTCCAATTGCCTGGATTCGTCAAAATGGATGGTCCAATATGTGTGATCCGGCTTTTCCTCAGGTGCTTGCATTTCCGTCCAATCATTGATAAAATCAACCAGTGCTTGAGACTTAATCGCCGTCCGAGGCACATACTTCAAATCGTGCGGCCCAAGCTCTATAGCCCACTTGGCAATCCGGCCAGTTGCTTCCCGGTTCTGGATGATATCCCCCAAAGGAGCAGAACTGACCACCGTAATTGGATGCCCTTGGAAGTATTGTTTAAGCTTCCGGCTTGCCATAAAAACTCCATACACCAGCTTCTGCCAATGCGGATACCTTTGCTTGGACTCAATGAGCACCTCGCTGATATAATAGACCGGACATTGAACCAGATGCTCCTTACCTGCCTCCTTTTGCTCCACCACAATAGCCACGCTGACCGCCCGAGCATTAGCAGCAACATATAGCAGTAACGGCTCCTTGTCAATGGGAGCGGCGAGCACAGGCGGATTGGCCAATTGCCGCTTTAAGTCCTCAAATGCTTCATCAGCAGCAGAACTCCAGACAAACTGATCCGTCTTCTTCAACATCTGATACAACGGGATTGCCTTCTCACCAAGACGACTGATAAACCTGCTTAACGCGGCAATCCGGCCTGCCAAGCGTTGAACATCATTGATACACTTCAGTTTAGCCAGGGAGGTGATGGCTGTGATCTTCTTCAGATTAGCCTCAATTCCCCTATTGGACACCAGGAAGCCTAATAACTTGCCCGCCGGTACACCAAAGACGCATTTGTCCGGATTAAGTATCATCTTGTATGTCCTCAGGTTATCAAAAGTTTCCTTTAAATCACCAATCAGAGTCTCCTTCTCCCTGGATTTAACCACGATATCATCCACGTAGGCGTGTACATTACGGCCAATCTGTATGTGTAGACAATTTTGCACACAACGTTGATAAGTTGCCTGGGCACTCTTGAGCCCAAAGGGCATAGACACATAGCAGAAGGCTCCAAACGGAGTTATGAATGCCATTTTCTCCTGGTCCTTAACTGCCATTTTGATCTGATGATAGCCAGAATATGCATCCAAAAAACTTAAACGCTCACAACCCGCCGTAGCATCAATAATTTGATCAATACGGGGGAGGGCAAAAGGATCTGCTGGACAAGCTTTATTAAGATCTGTGTAATCCACACACATGCGCCAGGTGCCGTTTTTCTTAAGGACCAGCACCGGATTGGCAAGCCACTCAGGGTGAAAAACTTCAACAATAAAACCAGCTGCTAAGAGCCTGGCTACCTCTTCTCCAATTGCCTTGCGTCTTTCTTCGTTAAACCGGCGGAGGAACTATTTCACCGGTTTGTATTTAGGATCCACATTAAGGGTGTGCTCAGCGAGTTGCCTCGGTACACCTGGCATGTCAGAGGGCTTCCATGCAAAAATGTCCCGATTCTCACGGATGAACTCGATGAGCGCGCTTTCCTATTTCGGATCCAAATTAGCGCTGATGCTGAACTGCTTGGACGAATCGCCAGGTACAAAGTCAACAAGCTTAGTTTCTGCTGCCGATTTGAACTTCAGGGCCGGATCATGCTCCGTAGTTGGCTTCTTTAATGGAGTCATGTCCGCCGGATCAACATTGTCCTTATAATACTTCAGCTCCTCGGTGGCACAAACCGACTCTGCATAGGCCGCATCACCTTCCTCGCACTCCAAAGTGATTTTGCGGCTTCCGTGAACTGTTATTGTCCCCTTGTGACCCGGCATCTTGAGCTGCAAATACACATAACAGGGTCGTGCCATAAACTTGGCGTAGGCCGGTCGCCCAAATAGGGCGTGATATGGACTTTGGATTTTCACCACTTCAAACATCAATGTCTCCGACCTGGAATCATGATCATCACCAAAGGCCACTTCCAGAGCTATCTTACCAACAGGATATGCTTATCTACCAGGTACTACACCGTGGAACACCGTATTAGACGGTTTAAGATTTTTATCTGTTAACCCCATACGACGGAAGGTCTCATAGTACAAGATATTAATGCTGCTACCTCCATCCATGAGCACCTTGGTGAACTTGTAACCTCCCACCTGAGGCGCCACCACCAGAGCCAACTGACCCGGATTATCGACCTGGGGAGGGTGATCCTCTCTGCTCCATATGATTGGCTGTTCAGACCAACGTAGATAACGGGGTATGGCCGGTTCAACAGAGTTGACCGCCCGCCTCTGAACCTTCCGGTCTCGCTTGTCCAAGCTAGTGGTGAAGACATGGTACTGCCCAATACTCAACTGCTTTGGGTTGCTCTAGTAACCTGACTGTTGCTGCTGGTGATTGTAACCACCCTGGTTGTTCTGACTATTTCGACCATTATGTCCGCCCGGATTACCATTAAATCCTGAAACGGAACTTCCTCCACCGTAACCCGGCCCGGATCCTGAGCCACCGCCAGATTCGTGATCATACCGTAAATTATTAGAATTCTTGAACTCCTGCATAATAAAGCAATCCTTCCAAAGGTGGTTTGTTGGCGCCTCCTTTGTCCCATGTCTTGGACAGGGCTGGCTTAGCAGATAGTTTAGGCGGTCTAGGTTAGGGTTGGGTACCCCATTACGATTTTTCGGTTTACCCTTGCGTCGCTGGCCATTGTCCTGTGCGTTGGTATTAGCCACAAAGTCCATGTTACCATCCGCTTTACGCTTGCCTCCACCACCATTGCCTGCCCAGTGATGCTGCTGACCTTTGGAGTTGCTGTTCCTCTTTCCCTTCCCTGTCTTGTCATCATCAGATTCGGGATCCTTGGTACTATCAGAATCAGCATATTTCACCAAAGCGGCCATGAGGTTCCCCATGTTAGTGCAATGACGCTTCATCCGTCCCAACTTCAGCTTCAGGGGCCCAAACCGGCAGTTGCCTTCTAGGGTTAATACTGCGGTGTCAGAGTTGATGCGGTCTGATGAGTGCAACACTTGTCAAACCCGGCGCACCCAATGAGTCGTTGATTCTCCTTCCTCCTGGACGCATGCAGCTAAGTCCACTATCGACATAGGCTGTTTACATGTATCCTTGAAATTGCTGATAAACCGGGCTCGTAATTGGGCCCATGAACTGATAGAATTAGCCGACAAGCTTTTTAACCAAGTATGGGCCGTTCCTTCAAGCATCATGGTGAAGTATTTCGCACACGCCGCGTCATCCACATCAAGCATCTCCATGGCCATCTCATAGCTCTCCACCCATGTCTCTGGAGGCTGATCCACCGTGTAATTTGGTACCTTGCACGGGCCCTTGAAATCCTTGGGCAGGCGCACATTGCGTAAAGCGGGGATAAGGCAAGGCACCCCCAAAGAACTAGAAGTAACACCAGGTTCGATCGAGATGGTTGGACGAACCGGCGTGAGCTGCCGAGCCTGATGCTGTGTGGCTAACTCGGCCTTCCTGCGCGCTCGAGCCCGGTTCACCACTTCCTGAGCGTTATCAGCACCACCCGTCGGGTTGTTGCCATGGGGTGCTCCACGTCGTTACTTACTCGACACTGCCGGTTCATCCATATGTCTGCTATAGCTCCGGCTTGGACGGGGGGTCGAGTGGATCCGGTCGCGGCTGTACGAGTATGCTTCCTATTGGACCAAAGCTGTCCTCAGAAGCTCCTTGACCCGTCGCGTCTCTACTGCCTGCGGCGAATCACCTTCAATTGGAATGGCCTCCAGCCGTGCAGCAGCGGCAACGAGATTGTCCATCGAGTTGGAGTAGTGACCCGAAGGTGTTAAAACAGCCTGAGGTATAACGGTGTTTTGATGAGGCGGGTCCATCTGACGAGGCTGAACCGGTGCACTGGTCCCGGGAGCTTCCGCCTGGTTTCCCTCCAGCGGATTGCCGGTTCCTACTCCTGGAGTGTTGAAAAGGTCTCTGGCCTCAAAAACCGGAGGCAAACGGGATCGGTACTTCCTCCTCATGACTTCCTGCGACGCACTCTGGTCCAACATGAGCCTGTAGGCCTGTGCGTCTAAAGCGGCCCGCTCCATGGCCATCCTGGTGTCCTCAGCTGCCAGATCTGCCTTGGCCTGGGTGATCTGTTCCTTCACTTTTGCAATCTCTGCGTTGTGAACGCCCTGATCCGCCGGATTAGCCTCCGCCATAAGCACAGCCAATGCATCAAATAGCTCTGATAGAACTTGAGCCGGCGGGCGCACAGGGCCTCCTGCCCCGGCAGCCGTCGCCGCTGCTGAACCGGAGGTTGTTGCCGCAGCCGTCGAAGAATGAAGCGCTGCTTGTGTGCGAGTCATGAATATTCCAACCCGGTTGGGCAGATCAGAGGGGTCCGGAATACTGTCGCCATCGGAACAGCCCCCAATCCGTCCGTCTTGTAGCTGATAAAGAGATTCGGTTTCTCCGGCCGATGACTCGTCATCGGAACAAACGATGGTATCGCCGCGAGATTCCGATCCATCCTCATAACTTCCTCCATGGATGACTCCCACGAAGGCACGCTTCATGGCCGGTTTAACCCGGGCGGATCGCGCACGCTGAGCCGTCTCGACGAGGTTGGTGCAGATGTCCGGCTCAGGGCCCGGTTCACCTATCTTGCCAATGAAAACGTGAATGCCACCAAAGGGGACCCGATACCCGTACTCAATTGAGCCGGCCTTGGGGTCCCAGCCTGCGTCGTCGATGTAGAACTTGCCGCGACGACTCTTAGTCATCCGGCCTACAGCGTAGCCCTCGAGTCCTTCAAAGCTGCCCTCCAAGAACCGGAAACCATCATGCGATAGCCCCATGGTGGGCGCCAACTGTCGTGGTTTTGTCACGGCAGATGTCCTAGAGAAAGGACTTAGTCGTGGAGCCATCGCGACGGGTTAGCTTGAAGGGGTTAAAGCGGACACAGGGACGCAAGGGAGTTTATACTAGTTCGGCCCCTTCGATGAAGGTAAAAGCCTACGTCTAGTTGTGATGGAATTGATGGGGTTTCGATGACTAGGGAGCAAACAAGCTTCGCCTATGTCTCGAGTTGTTGTCTATCTTTGAACCGCCGCCGGGTCGTCCCCTTATATACACGGGTGACACCCGTCGGTTCACAGAGTCCCAACACCGGTCGATATTCATATTCCGGGTTGGTCTCTCCTTATTCCTAACTTACAATACAAGTTTATATATAAATCCCGGTTTATAGCTACAAATCTTGAACCGGCTACGGGCCTTAGGCCCTCATCTGCCTTCTTGGGCTTCATCACTCTTGAACTACTGATGAAGTTGACCCGGCCCAGATAGGCCAGTTTACGCCCAGCAATAATATCCCCAACAGAAGAAGTAATGGATCATGAATTCCCAGAAGGTTTTAAACCCGTGAATATTGAATCATATGATGGCACAACAGACCACGCGGTATGGATCGAATATTTCCTCCTCCACATCCACATGGCCCGCGGTGATGATCTACATGCCATCAAGTACCTCCCATTAAAACTCAAAGGACCTGCTCGGCATTGGCTCAATAGCCTGCCGGCAAACTCCATTGGCAGTTGGGAGAACTTGGAAGACGCATTCCTTGACAACTTCCAGGGCACTTATGTGCGACCACCAGATGCCAATGACTTGAGTCACATAACCCAACAGCCAGGGGAATCAGCCAGGAAATTCTAGACTCGGTTCCTAACTAAAAAGAACCAAATTGTCGACTGTCCGGATGCCGAGGCCTTAGCGGCATTTAAGCATAATATCCGTGATGAGTGGCTCGCCCGACACCTGGGCCAAGAAAATCCGAAATCCATGGCAGCCCTCACGACACTCATGACCCGCTTTTGTGCGAGCGAGGATGGTTGACTGGCTCGCAGCAACAACACATCAAGAAACCCTGGCAATTCAGATGCCAAAGATAGCAACGGCAGGCCACGTCGTAACAGGCACAAGCGCCGCAACAATGGTGACAACGCCGAAGACACGGCAATTAATGCCGGATTCAGTGGCTCTAAATCCGGTCAGCGGAAAAAGCCGTTCAAAAGAAGCAATCCGAGACCGTCCAGTTTGGACCGCATACTCGATCGTTCATGTCAAATTCACGGCACCCCCGATAAACCAGCCAACAACACCAACAGAGAATGCTAGGTGTTCAAACAGGCCGGCAAGTTGAATGCCGAAAACAAGGAAAAGGGGCTGCATAGCGACGACGAGGAGGAGCCCCGGCCGCCGAACACAGGAGGGCAGAAGAAATTTCCTCCACAAGTGAAAACGGTAAACATGATATACGCAACCCATATTCCCAAGAGGGAATGGAAGCGTGCACTAAGGGACGTCTATGCGTTGGAGCCAGTCGCCCCAAAGTTCAACCCATGGTCTTCTTGTCCGATCACCTTCGATCGCAGGGACCACCCCACCAATATCCATCATGGCGGTTCTGCCGCATTGGTCCTTGACCCCATCATTGACGGATTTCACCTCACTCGGGTCCTTATGGACGGTGGCAGCAGCCTGAACCTGCTCTATCAGGATACAGTGCGCAAAATGGGTATAGACCCCTCAAGGATCAAACCCACCAAAACCACCTTTAAAGGTGTCATCTCAGGTGTAGAGGCCTGTTGCACGGGCTCAATCACGCTGGAAGTGGTCTTAGGATCTCTGAACAACTTCCGAAGCGAGGAATTAATCTTCGATATCGTCCCGTTCCACAGCGGCTATCACGCACTGCTCGGACGAACCGCATTTGCCAGATTCAATGCGGTACTACATTATGCATACCTCAAGCTCAAAATGCCAGGACCTCGCGAGGTTATAACAGTTGATGGAAACACAGAGCACTCACTCCGCACGGAGGAACACACCGCGGCCCTCGCAGCAGAAGCGCAAAGCAGCCTTATGAGGCAAACCGCCAATTTAGCGAAAAGACCCCGGACACCTTCAAGCGAGTCTGGAGTACCCCGCAAGAGGATCGCCATGCATGTTTAGAGCTCGCCTGGCAATTCGGCCTCCGTCCTAGTCCCATTCAAGCGGTGAAATTAGTGCCGTGCGTACATAATTACGCACTCAAGATACCATGGGCATAGGCGGAGGCACAGCCACGACACATCCCACAATACGGCTCAACCGCTTCAGGGCCCGTATACCTTTAACATTTTCTTCCTTTTAGGCCCCTACTCTCTAAAGGCCCTCTCCGGTAGTCTGATTATCGGACCCGTCACGGGAAGGAAACACCAAGGAAGCAAGAAGCTTTGCCGTACAAGGGAATCCCCAGGTGATCTCTGATAATGATCACTATACCTATTTCACATACCCACACGCAGCTTGCCGTTGGATAGGACATGTCAAATAGTCCTATTTTTTACTTATTACACTAATGTATACATATGCTTTAACGTATCATTTAAATAACAATATACAACATCAGCTCATTATTGCATTCCTTTATTTTTTTCTTCCTTTTGTCTGCTTACTTACGACAAGTTGCACCCGTACATTCTGATATGACCAGTGCGCCAGGGGCTTCAGTTTACCCCATAACACGGCATGAAAAGTCCGAACACTTTCGACAGTGCGGCACCCCGAACTTATAGCATTATATGCATCAGCTCTGAATCATGTCTTGGGTCAATAGTTGGGTTTTCCCGGCTCCCATGTTTTGGTGCCTTATGTTCCGCTATATCAGCTAAGGTAGCACTGGGAGAACTACTGTGATTGTGCCCCGGTTCTTCCGGACGAGCACCTCAGTAGAGAAAGCCGAAAACTGACTGTCATGATGCGGCGAGAGCTGGTCGCTGTTCGAGAGGTCTCAAATCCTTAAAGACTTTTTCCGCTTCGGGCGAGGAGTCGGCCTTGTCCGATTTAGGCGTACATAGCGCCCCAAGCTCGGCCTTCCGAATACTAGGGGCTTCACCAAAATTTAAAATTGTAGATTTCTATGGTTAAGTGAGAGTGATAAAGCCTTATAGTCCGATTATCTGGTTCGTTGTGCTGAACACCTCCTTCGAAGGACCCAAAACTGGGATAAAGAGTGATCAGGTTTATCCCGAACACCTCAGTACTAGTTACATGGGGGCAGAAGCCGACGACTGGCCAACTCTCAAATTTTATAAACGGCCGCACATAAGGTAATATTTTAAATTAACAAGCATTACATAGCACACATAAACTCGTTTCATATTACAGGATCAAAGAGTACATTCATTCAAATATCACATCCTTGGCACATTCATCTGCCACAAGGCAAGCACCCTTCAGGACACTGTCATAATACTTTTCGGGGTGGCGATGCTCCTTGCCCTCCGGTGGCCCCTCCTTCACCAGCTTTTCGACGTCCATCTTCGCCCAGTGTACTTTCGCCCGGGCAAAAGCCCTGTGCGCACCCTTAATGCAGGCGGACCGCTTTATGACTTCAAGCCCGGGACAGGTGTTTACAAGCCGCCTTACCAGGCCAAAATAGCTGCCGGTAAGGGGCTCGCCAGGCCACATCCGGACTATGAGGCCCTTCATGGCCAGTTTGGCCGCCTTGTGAAGCTCGACCAACTACTTCAACTGGTCGCTCAAGGGCATCGGATGTTCGGTCCCAGTATACTGAGACCAGAACAACTTCTCCGTCGAGCTCCCTTCCTCGGCCCGGTAGAATTCCGTGGCATCCGACACACTGCGGGGTAGATCTGCGAACGCTCCTGGAGAGCTCCGAATTTGGGTAAGTAAAAGGAAAGTTTCTTTCACATGCTTGCTTTGCATAAAGAATGCCTTACCCGCCGCTATCTTCCTGACCGCCTCAATGTCCTGGAGGGTCTTTTGGGCTTCGGCCTTAGCATTTTGTGCGTTCTCGAGGGCCTTCGCAAGCTAGGACCCTTGCGTCTTAGAGTCACGCTCCAAGGACTCGTACTTCTTGACAAACTCCTGGAGCTCTTGCTGAACCTCACCAACTCAGGCCTCTTGCTTCTCATGCTCGGCACGCTCCTTGGCCGCTTTTCCTTCGGCCTCGGACAGCGCCTTCTTCAGGGTCGCCACCTCGGTCGTGGCCCCTAGTAAAATTCATGACAATCCTGTGATTTAATAGCCAGTTTCCTCTTTCTTTATCAATGAACAGATGAGGTATCACTTACCTTTGTTCTCCTCGAGCTTCCTCTTGGTAAGGCCGAGCTCTTCCTCAGACCGCTCAAGGTCCCGCTTCAGTGCGGAGACCTCCGCCGTGTGAGCGGCAGTGGCCAGCAGTGAAGCCTGCTTATTCACATAGACATATTCTGATTAGACTCCTGTGATTATTATTTGACCCTCTGTTCGGCCTTTCTTCCGAACACCAAACAAAGCATCAGGGGCTACTGTCTATGCTGTAACATTTTCTCACAATTTGATTACTTACCTCAAAGCCTGTTAGGAGGCTAGCACAGGCTTCAGTCAGTCCGCTTTTGGCGGACTGAATCTTCTTGACCACCGCACTCATAATAGTGCGGTGCTCTTCGTCAATGGAAGCGCCGCTAAGCGCTTCCAACAAATTGTCCGATGACCCTGGATGGACAGAGGCCATCGGCACAGGCTTGCTGCCCCCGGCGTGAGAGCCCATGGGAGTCTTGCCCCTCGTGCGCCCAGCATCCGGAATGTCGCCTTCGGGCGCTTCCAAAACTGCCTCCCCTTGGTTCGGTACCCTCCGAGACAGCACCTCGACATCGTCCGTATGGCGGGGGGAGGAGACGGTCGGGAGTGAATCGCTGTTCATCTCCGACGGGCCCAAAGACTCATCCGAAGAGTATACGTCGATACGGGCTCTGGAGGGGCTGCATCATCATGTTCGGCATGATAAGAAATAATAAAATACAACATACCAAGAGCTATTATGGTATCCGGATACTTACGACTTCGCCAGGGGCTTGTTCCTGGGCAACCACTCCTCGTCGCTAAAAGTGGCCGCCGTGGAGCAGTCCGGAAGGAGAGTCCTTCCCTTCTTGGACCCTTCGGCTTCCCCTGACGGGGCGGCCTTCCTTTTCTTGTCTCCCCCGGCTGGGGGGGGGGGGAATTTTCCTCTTCCTCCTCCTTGTTTTCGTGGGAGGAGGGTGCCTCAGTGTTTGTCGGAGTAATGGGCCACAGGTAGGCCAACCCGAGCCCCAGAACCTTTCAAGACATCGGGGCAGGCTGCGCCCCTCAAGACCCCAGGACGAAGAGCCGCCTTCGAGAAGTCAACGGCAAGATGGCCGACTGACCACTCACGACCGAGTCCCAGGGACGGCTTCAGGGAAAGCCGACTCCTGATTGGCGACTTCCAGAGAAGCCGGCTTTGGGGAGTCAGCCTGCGACTCCAACACCCCTCACGACCTCATCAAGTGGGACGGGGCAGGGGAGTGGCAACAATGAAGCCCGCTCCTGCCCCTTACCAAGGGCAGGCATGGCCACAGCACGTCGTACCCCGGAAGATCTCCGTGCGGCGTGGCACTGTAGCCATGCCGGCCCTGACATCAGCACCGCAGGACCGAATCCTGCACCCACGATGGCTTGTCTGTACGGCCCAGAGGCAGCGGGTCCCACCAGTCAGTGAGACCCCAGGAGACGGGAAGAGAACCACCAGTCAGGTCCGTCGGGAGTTGGCCCCTGGGAGTCGGCCGAGCCCTCCCCTGGGGCCCACGCGCCATTAATCGAGATGTGATGGAGAGTGGCAATAGTGATCGCCCGGTAGGCGGCGGGGTTGTCGCCACGACCTCTTGGTCAAGCCCGCGTCATCAGAAGCACGGCTACAGTAATCAGCAGCCAGCAAGACCCGCCCGCGGCGGACGCGGCCTGTCGGCTCCATACCAGGCAAGTCGGTGGGGCCCGCCAGTCGGCGGGCCCCAGCGGTCGGCAGAGAAGACAGAGGCCATAGGCACTGATGGCTGGGCCCATGTCCAGCCGGATTACCATTGTACCCCTGGGTGTAGGCCTATATAAACCCCCAGGGCACCCATCCAAAGGGTTGGAACCCATTAGCTCTAGACCAGATCATATAGAAGGGAGAGAGCTAGCCTCGCCCTCTCCTACCACCAGAAAATAGCTCAAGGAGCAACCGTGTAAACACTTTGCCATAGTGATCATGCGGAGACCCCGCAGAGCAGCAGTAGGGGTATTATCTCCCCAGAGAGCCCTGAAGCTGGGTAAGATTCGCCGGCGTGCATGCCTTCGCATCATCCCGTTTCCAGGCACCGGCAACGTTCTACTCGCCCCCACCATGATAAGCCATCCTTGGGCATATGTCGCACCAAACCCCCGACATTTGGCGCCCACCATGGGGCCTGGTGCACCGCTGTCCGAAGACCTATTCTGGACGGGAACCCTTTTTCTCCCTGGCGAGCGCAGCCAGCTAGGCATGCCAGACGGAGTTTACGCTGACGCGCTAAGCGGCGTTGAGATCGCCTGCGCAGCCAGCTGCCTGGCCGAGCTTGTCGGCGAGGTCCACCTCTCCAATGAACCTGCATCCAACGCAGGCACGGGCGGCCCCGAGAGCCTCCTCGCGGGCCTACTCGATCAACTCCACGTTTCCGGCGAGCCTGCTGTAGACTTGGAGTCTGTGGGCTCCACCGACCCGATGCTGGTCGACTCCGACACCGTGTCGCTCGACGCCTTCCCCACCAATGTGGTGGTCTACGACGAACCCCTCCCTCACGCGGAGAGCGACGGAAGCACCGTCACCGAGGTGCTAGTCATCAGTCATGACGAGCTCCCCGACAGAGGAGCGCACGACTCACTCGGCGCGGCGCTACAGGACCTAACTGCGCCCATTCCGGAAGACGCTGACGCAGAGACGTTGGAGGCGCGCCGCCTTTAGCTCGTTGAAGGCGCGAAGAAGCTAGCCAGCATGAGGTGCTTGTCAGAAGCCTACCAGCGGGAGATGGATCGCGCCGTCGGCGGCTCACCGGCCCCGGCGGGGCCCAGCCGCCTTGGTGCGGTCCAGCAGCGCGGCGTAGCCATCGCCAACCTGTTTGGGGCAAGCCGCCCTGTGTATGCTACACCAGCAGACAACATCCGAGCCGCCCAGGCAGCGGCGGATGAGCTGGACAATTTCGAGGGCGAAGAACGCCGCCTCATGATGGAGCGAGTCCAGCGGCTCCTCGACGCGGCCGCTGCGCAGAACGAGGCCGGCTGCCGCACGAAGGCGCCGCAGCGGCCAAACGACGACCTTCACCGAGATCAAGGCGCGACGTCTCAGACGCTGACTGGTGGCGCCCGAGGAAGAAGAGACAAGGAGCCGGCTGTCAGCCACAGTCGGACTCGCATTACCATAGAGCGCGACCGAGATGGCCGCCCGAGGGCAGTGGAACGATGGGACGACGGTCCGCCTCCCCCTCCTCGCAAGGAGAGGCGAGTCTCCCCGCCGCCTGTTGATCATCCGACTCTCGGCGACCGCCTTGGCCGCCGAGAGGGAGTTGGAGAGAATGACGCCCGCCACCGGATCGACCGGCTTTACCGATCCCTGGCGCTGGAAGAAGAAGACGAGCTGGGTCCGCCTTGTTTCGGGCCCCGCATTCGAGACGAGCCCTTTCCCAGAGGGTTCACGCTCCCAAGAGACACGCCCAAGTATACCGGCTCCGTGAAGCCGGAAGACTGGCTAGTCGACTACTCCACGGCTGTCAGCATAGCAAACGGCAACAAGCGTGTCACCGTCAAGTACGTTCCGCTCATGCTCCAGGGCACGGCCCAGACATGGCTGAACAGCCTAAAGCCCCGCAGCATCAGTAGCTGGGTCGACTTCACCGAAGCGTTCATCCGCAACTTCACCAACATGTACAAGCGTCCTCCCAAGCCCCGTTAGCTCTCCTTGTGCGTGCAAGGCCCCGACGAGTCGACTCGCGATTACCTCACGCGTTGGGCCGAGCTTCGGAACTCCTGTGAGGGCGTGCATGAGGTGCAGGCCATCGAGTACTTCACAGCCGGGTGCAGAGAAGGCACCCTCCTTAAGCACAAGCTCCTCTGCGACGAGCCAGAAACCCTTGACGAGCTGCTGATCATAGCGGACAAGTACGCCACGGCCGACTCCTCCATGAAGGCGGAGATTCAAATCAACACAACTGGCAAAGTGGCCCCGCAAGCTCCAAGAACTCCAGCGGGAGACGCCAGCCGGCGACAACAGCAGGGCGACCACAAGTGCAAGACCCCGCAGCTGGCTTCCAGCAGCCGGCAGATCGCGACCGTTGAAGCCCAGCAGCCAGATGAGAAGCCTCCGCCCAAGCGACAGAAAGGCGGCAAGCCAAACTGGTTGCCGGCCTTCTCCTATGAGCAGACCCTGGATGGACCTTGCAAGTTCCATAGCGGCGCGAAGCCGTCGAATCACACCACCCAGAAGTGCCACTGGCTCACCAGGATCGCTAAGGGAGACGGCCTCCTGCCTCCCCCGCCTGCTGGGCAGCCGCCTCCGCCCCAGCAGCCGGCTGTCAGGCCAGTCGGCGCAGTACAAGATGAATACCCTGAAGAGCACGGAGCCTACGTGGTGTTCACCAGTGTGGCTGATGATCGACGCAGCAGGCGGCTGCAGCGACAAGAGGTGAATGCCATAGCATTGGAGATGCCAGAGTTCATGCACTGGTCCGAGAAGCCCATCAGCTGGAGCAGGGCCGACCACCCAGAAGTGATGCTGAGTCCGAGCTCCTATGCCTTGGTCCTGGACGCCACCTTTGCTACGGACAGATGAGCCGCGCGTTTCTCGCGAGTTCTGATAGACGGAGGCAGCAGCAGCAATATCCTGTACAAGGACACCATGGAGAAGTTAGGAATCAAGCAAAGACAGCTTCAGAACCGCCGAACTGTGTTCCACGGCATTGTTCCTGGGCTTTCCTGCTCGCCAATCGGCAAGATCCTGATGGACGTCCTCTTTGGAGACAAAGATCACTTCCGCAGAGAGTCTATTTGGTTTGAGGTGGTGGACCTTGAGAGCCCATACCATGCGCTACTTGGCCGACCCGCCTTGGCCAAGTTCATGGCGGTCCCCCACTACGCCTACCTCAAGATGAAGATGCCCAGTTCTAGGGGAATTCTGACTGTGGCTGGCGACTACCGGAAGTCGTCTGCTTGCGCGGCTGAGAGCAGTCGGCTGGCCGAGTCCCTGGTAATCACGGTCGAGAAGCGGCTCCTTGAGCGAGTTGTGGCGATGGCCGGCAAGCAGCCTGAGATATCGCCCAACCCAAAAGAGTCGGAGGCTGAGGGTTCGTTCAAGCCGGCCAAAGAGACAAAGAAGATACCCTTGGATCCAGAGCACCCAGAGAGGTACGCCATCGTAGGTGCAAACCTCGACAGCAAATAGGAAGACGAGCTCGTCGATTTCCTCCGTGAGAATCGGGACATCTTCGCATGGTCCCCCAAAGACATGCCAAGTGTACCGACGGAATTCGCCGAGCACAAGTTACATGTCCGATCTGATGCAAAGCCGGTCAGGCAGCCCCTGCATCGCCTATCAGAAGAGAAGAGAAGAGTTGTCGGAGAAGAGATAGCCCGACTCCTAGCAGCCGGCTTCATTATGGAAGTGTTCTTTCCAGAATGGCTAGCAAATCCGGTCCTGGTACTGAAGAAGAACAAGCAGTGGCGAATGTGTATTGACTACACGAGCCTCAACAAGGCCTGCCCCAAGGACCCATTTGCTCTACCAAGAATCGATCAGGTGATAGACTCCACAGCCGGATGCGAGCTATTGAGTTTTTTGGATGCATACCCAGGATATCACCAGATCAAGCTTAACCCGGCTGACAGACTAAAGACCGCCTTCATCACGCCGTTTGGAGCCTTCTGCTACCTCACCATGACGTTCGGCTTAAGGAATGCCGGTGCCACCTTTCAGCGTTGCATGTAGAAGTGCCTCCTCAAGCAGCTCGGCAGGAACGCCCACGTCTACATGGACGACGTGGTGGTGAAGACAGAAAAGCATGGAACACTGCTGGAAGACCTCAAGGAGACTTTTGAGAACCTGCACCGATTCCAGATCAAGCTCAATCCCGAGAAGTGTGTCTTCGAAGTACCAGCGGGCCAGCTCCTTGGCTTCCTAGTCTCTGAACGTGGCATAGAATGCAACCCAGTAAAAATCAAGGCCGTTGGGAGAATGGAGGTACCCAGCCGACTGTTGGATGTGCAAAAGTTCACCGGCTGTTTGGCGTCCATCAGCCGATTCATCAGTCGACTGGGCGAGAAAGGTCTCCCCTTATACCAACTCATGAAGAAGACAAATTTTTTCAAGTGGAACCATAAGGCGGACGAAGCTTTTCACCAGTTGAAGAAGATGCTGACTGCTCCACCCGTCCTGGCGGCTCCGACTCCCAAGGAACCTATGCTCCTGTACATCGCTGCCACCAGCCGAGTAGTCAGCACGGTCATTGTTATGGAACGCAAGGAGGAAGGCAGGGCGCTACCTATCCAGAGATCGGTGTATTACCTGAGCGAGGTATTGTCGACCTCCAAGCAGAACTACCCCCACTACCAGAAGATGTGCTACGGCGTGCACTTTACTGCCAAGAAATTGAAGCCTTACTTTCAAGAGCATCTAATCACGGTGGTCTGCACGGCCCCACTTGCCGAGATCATTGGTAGCCGAGATGCTTCTGGCCGAGTGGCCAAGTGGGCCATAGAGCTGGCTCCTTACACCATCCACTACCAGCCCTGCACCGCTATCAAGTCACAAGCACTGGCCGACTTCCTTGTCGACTGGGCCGAGACCCGGTACCTACCTCCAGCGCCTGACTCCACCCGTTGGCGGATGCATTTCGACGGCTCCAAGATGCGCACCGGCTTCGGAGCCGACGTCGTCCTCACCTCTCCTAAAGGCGACAAGCTCAAATATGCACTGCAAATCCATTTTGCCGCCTCCAACAACGTCGCCGAGTACGAAGCGCTCATTCACGGGCTCCGGCTTGCCAAAGAACTTGGCATCTGCCGGATCTTGTGTTATGGCGACTCGGACTTAGTGGTCCAGCAGTCATCTGGCGATTGGGACGCGAAAGACGCAAACATGGTGAGTTACCGTTTCCTCATACAGCAACTCAGCGGGTATTTCGAAGGGTGCGAGTTCCTCCATGTGCCAAGAAACGACAACGACCAAGCAGACGCCTTGGCACGAATCGGCTCTACCCGCCAAGCAATACCATCTGGCGTCGCCCTTCAGCGCCTCCTCAAGCCGTCTGTCAAGCCTTCACTAGAATCAGACTCCATTTTTGTGCTGGCTCCTCCCGAAGACGTCGGATCCGACTCCAGAGCTCCGGCAGTCGGTACGGGGATTTTGGCGGATGACTCCAAAGCCGCCACAGTCGAACCCGGCCCGGGGACCGCGACGGCGGACTCGAAGACTCCAGAACTCGGCCCAAGGGTCACGCCAGTCGGCCTGGGGACTTCATTAACCCAGCAAGCGGCTGTTGACTGCAACCCGCCGCCTCCCAGCCCGACCGCCCTCGTCCAAGTCGCAGTTCTGGCAGTCGAAGAAATAGCAGCACCCTCATGGGCCCAGCCCATCCTCAAATTCCTGGTGAACAAAGAGCTGCCGACTGATGAGACCTCAGCTCGGCAAATACAACACCGGGCGGCACCCTACACCATAGTCAACAGAGAGTTGGTCAGGCGCAGCGTCACTGGTGTCTACCAGCGTTGCATAGAGCCAGAGCAAGGCCAAGCGATTCTCAAAGACATCCATGAAGGCAAGTGCGGCCACCATGCGGCTTCAAGAGCACTCGTCGCCAAAGCCTTTCGACACGGTTTCTTCTGGCCAACTGCCTTGGAAGAGGCCAAGGAGTTGGTCCAAAAATGCAAAGGGTGCCAGAAGTTCAGCTCCAAGCCGCACCAGTCAGCTTTCGCACTCAAGACCATCCCCATTGCCTGGCCTTTCGCAGTTTGGGGTCTAGACATGGTGGGACCATTCAAGACAGCACAAGGTGGCTTAACTCACTTACTTGTCGCAGTGGACAAGTTCACCAAGTGGATAGAAGCGAAGCCAATCAAGAAGCTAAACGGTCCAACTGCCATGACTTTCATCGCTGATATCACAATTCGGTACGGCATACCACACAGCATCATCACCGACAATGGCACAAATTTCGCCAAAGGCGCCTTGGCCCGTTTCTGCGCAACACAGGGCATCCGACCAGACCTAGCGTCCGTCGCCCATCCACAGTCAAATGGCCAGGTGGAGCGAGCAAACGGCCTCATCCTATCCGGCATCAAGCCCCGGCTGATCGAGCCTTTGGAGCACTCGGCTGGCTGCTGGCTCGATGAGCTACCAGCCGTCCTCTGGAGTCTGCGCACGACTCCAAATAAGTCAACCGGCTTCACACTTTTCTTCCTCGTCTATGGTGCCGAAGCCCTCATCCCAACGGACATAGAGTTCGACTCCCCACGAGTCACCATGTACACCGAGGAGGAAGCAGAAGAAGCACGACAAGACGGCGTCGATCTGCTGGAAGAGGGCCGGCTATTGGCACTCAGCCGGTCCAGCATCTACCAGCAAAGCCTGCGCCGATACCACAACAGGAAGGTCAGGCCAAGATCTTTCCAAGAAGGCGACCTTGTGCTCCGGCTGATCCAGCGAACAGCCGACCAGCACAAGCTGTCGGCGCCTTGGGAAGGCCCTTTCATCATCAGCAAAGTACTAGGCAACGACTCCTACTACCTGATTGATGCTCAGAAGCCCCAAGCACTCAAGAGGGACAACTCCGGCAAGGAGACAGAGCGGCCATGGAATGCAAATCTCCTCCGAAGATTTTACAATTGATGCAGTATGTACCATGCTACCTTTTGTATTAAAGTACCAAGACTTTGGGCCCCCCCGAGACGAGCTTGGGGACTGCCCTCTTTTGTCTGCATGATAAAAATTATGCCTACAAGTATGTTACTCTTTGTCATACCGCTTGGCACCGGGCTCGACAAGTCGGCCCGGGGACTTGCTGCCTTGCACTATGAAATGCTTCCTGCAGCCAGACAAGTAGTGTGTAACACCTAAACCGTCTTCTGTCAGAAGTCGCAGCTCACAGAGCGACTGTACGGTGGGTAGAGGTAAGGTAGAATGGGTGTTCGCATGAAAAATGGTTAAGGACTCAAAGCATAAAACATAGCTCAAGACGGCTTCCAGCCTTTTTCGCAAACCGACTCTCGAATAGTCGGATTGCCGCCTTCTATTCAACTTGCTCAGAAACTCTTAAAAATGGCTAAGTACTTGCCTTCTCAAAGTATCCAAGCATTTGATCCAGCGACAGTCCGCAGAGCGGCTGTCCGATTGGCAAGGCAGGCAACTAAGAGAAAGCGGCAAAGGAAAAAAGCCAAAACAGCAATGAGCAAGAAAAGATAGAACTCGGATAAATATATTTACATAACATAGGCCCTTGGCCGAATCTTCGAGCAGAAGTTCAAAATACACCACGCGGGTGGAATTGTGCGAATTAACAAGTTCTTCAAAGACTACTGAAGCAGATAAAATAAAGAAAAAGCGGCAACTTAGGAAGCAGCAGACGGATTCGGAGGGTCGGAGGAGGCGGCAGCGTCAGACGTTGGAGCGGCCGGCTGGGTAGTCTCAGCTTGATCGCCTCCTGTGGCAGTCGACTCGGTCGCACGCGGCTCATTGCTGGAGGCGCGGTCGAGCTGAGGTTGGCCGTCTACTCCGTCTTCTGGTGCCTCTGCCTCGCCTCCGTCCTCCGCCTCGCCCTCCTCCTCGACGCTGGAGCCAATCACCTCCGCCGAGTCCTCGCTGTAGTCTGGGTTCATCCCAAACCACTCCGGCGGTACCTCCTCGCCGTCTTCAGATCGCTCGGGGACGAAGATACTGGTGTCGGTGTACTCGGCGATCGCCGCAGTACGCTTGACGAGGGCGTCTTCCGCAGCTGCCAGCTCCGGCTGGGCCTCTGACCGAAGCGTGGCCAGCCGGTCTAGATCCAGCCCCGGATACCATGCCTTGACGAACTCCAAGGCCCGGCATGCTCCAGCTCGGGCCGAAGAGCCCTTCCAGGCCTCAAGACGACCAGCCGTGACCTCTAGCCAGTCGTCCGTCAGGCTGGGGGTGCGCGGAGCCTGCATATCCGGCCACAGGGCAGCAATCGCCTGGGCACCGACACGCTGAAGCCGGCGCAACATCCGATGAGCCGGTCGAAGGCGAGCCTCGATGCTCAGGATGTGCTCGTCAAGAGTTCGGGGGGCGTTGGCGGCAATCTCTGCACCCTCCGCCCTCCGACCTTCATGGTCATCCTCGATGGCTTGGAGGGCGGCCTGCGACTGCCTAGGAAAGAAGTCTGCAAAGACAGGAAGAAACAAAGAAGCAAGTCAAAAACCAGAAGTCGGCACGACTTAAATCGGCAGCTCGAAGAAAGAAAGTAAAGAAACCCACCATCAACGATGTCTTCAATCTCATGGAAGCCGGAGGCCAGCATCGCCTCCTTGTCAGACCAGGAGGAGCGCTCGCTCGCGAACTCGGCCAAGAGGGCGGTTTCCGTCTCCTCCGCCTCCCTCTGCGTCTTCACAAGTAGCTCCTTCTGCTCTGCCAATTGAGTGGCTAGCAGGTCACGCTCCGTGGCGAGCTTGCCGCACTCCTCCTCTTTGGCGCGCAAAGCGGAGTTGGCGTCGCTCAGCTGCTGTTGAAGAGAAGTGTTGGATCCTGAAAAGAAGGAAGAAAGAAGGCGTTAAGTCATCAAGTAAAGAAGGTCACCGGGGAGATCCGGCCCGACTGCTCAGCAGTCGGCCCGAATCTCGGGGACTACAGCCCGCGGGTGCGCCAGCGCGCCCCCGCAAAGAAGGAAAAGGACTTACTCCGGCTCTCCGACAAATCGGCGGTCCGCTTGCCCAGCTCTTCAACGTTACGGTTGAAGGCAGTGACGCGGAGGTTGTGGTAATCCTGCGTCAAATGTTTCAGACAAAAAGTTAATACCCAGAGTTCATCAATTGGAGTTCCGAGCCGCCTGCTCAGCAGCCAGCCCGAAACTCGGGGACTACACCCAGTGGGTGCGCTGGCGCGCCCCCACAGAGAGGAACATGAAAACAAAGACCAAAGGAAAAAACATACCCGGACGGCTGCCCGCGACGCCAGGAACGCCTTGGTGCAACTCTGGAGAGCGTCGCCCTCAGTGCGAAGCTTCGCCTGGACGTCCAGGAGCGCCTGGTTCAGCGGCCCTGTGCCGCCTCCTCCCACCCACCCAATGGGCGCGGCGCTTGTCGCTTCGGCGTCTGGGATCGCCGAGCTGGCGGTGCCGGCTTCCAGGGGGCGGGGCGCCGAAGTCGCCTTCTCCAGACGGCGACGCGTTGGTGAGCCGACTCGGAGGAGCAGCCTCGCCACGGCCTCGTCTTCGGTCGGCGGCACCGGATGGTCCGCTGGCTGCTCCCCTTGCGCACTCGCAGACGGCGGCGGAGGCGGCGGCGGAACAATCACGTCCGGCGTAGAGGGGTCGCCGCCTTCCCTCTCTACGACGGGGTTCTCACCGCCGGCTTCCCCAGTCTGCCCCGTGAACTTCGGAGGCGGCGGCGCAGAGTTCAACGGGGTGACGAACACCGCCGATTAGCGGCGTGCGGCTTCCTCAGCCTGCCGCTTCATCGCGGCGGCGGCTTCGGCCTCCGCCAGTTTTTTCTTGGCAGAGGCCTCCGCCTTCTCCAGGCGAACAGCCTCTTCTTCGTTGCGCTTCTCCTGCGCATTCCGCTCCGTCGCCTCCCAGAGGTCAGCAGCGGGATCAATCCGCCGAGTGGTGGCAGACGTCTCGGCTGACCCCATGACGGAGGCGGCGGTGACCCTCTCAAGAGTGAGGGGAGCCCTGAAGCAAGGGGAGCAAGCAAAGACTCAGACAAAGCCACAAAGAAATAATAAAGCATTGAGACAGAATACTCACGTGGAGACCAATGGTGGCTTCTTCACTTCCTTACGGAAGCGGATGGCCTTCGTGGCTGCCTCGTCCCGCCGGGTCGCCGCAGCCGAACCCTTGGGTTTCTTCGGCCGACTGCCGAACAAGGTCGGCACGGCCCTGCGCTTCTTCCCACCGCCTGGAGCACCCGGCGCGGCAGAAGAGCCCGCGCCAGGCTGGCTAGCTCCTGGCCGATGGCGGGGGGGGGGGCGACTTCCCCCTCGGCGTCGTCGTCAGGCCAGTCGGCGAAAGTGGCCGAAGGCCTGAAGTCGCCTGGTGTTCCTCCTCCTCCCTCGACGTTGTCCTCCAGAGCCGCCGCCCCCAGATCGGGGTCGTCAACGTTGCTCTCCGCTCGGTCGGCGAGGAACTCACGGGCAGGCCCCGAGGTGCCGGCTGGCGGGTGGAGGAGGGGATTCTGACCAAAGCCGAATGGTCAAAACAAACTCGGCGAGAGAGAAGACAATCCAAAGAAAGAAAGGATAGGCAACTCACCACGGGCGGAGGGTTGGCGTGGGGATACAGCTCCTTGCCGAACCGCCAATCCTCCAGGAGCTTGCTATCCGAGAGGTAGTTCACCATGAAGGACACCTCTTCGTGAGGCATGTCCTTGGTGCACATCCGACTCGGGTCGCGGTGCCCGCTCATCTGGCATATCATGTGGGGGCGGCCTTGGAGTGGGAGAACTCGGCGCGCCACGAAGGCGGCCAACAGGTCTGGACCAGTCAAACCCTCCGACTGCGTCAGCACTCGGAGTCGCGCGATGGCGCCGGCTCCCGTAGGCGTCAGCGACTTGGCCCGGTACGACCAGTTGGGCAGTCGCCCAGCCGGCGGGTCGGCTTCGAAAGCCGGCAGGTTTACCCAGTCCCCCCTCGCGGAGACGCTCCTGACGTAAAAGTAGGATCTCTGCCACATCTTCCCCAAATTTATCAGCGAGTTGGAGGGGAAGGGATTGTCGGCCCCCGACCTCCGCACGGCGATGAAAGTGCCGCACTGAGCCGGCACGCCCGCGGCCTGGGTGCCAAGATTGGAGAAGAAGAACTCCCCCAGAGCTCGAGGGTGGGGAGGACTCCGAGGAAGCCTTCGCACAAGGCCATGAAGGCGGACAACAGCACCACTGTGTTGGGGGTGAGGTGGTGCGGCTGGAGGCCGTAGAACTCCAGGAAAGATCGGACGAAACTGCTCGCCGGCAGCCCCAACCCGCGCAAGCAGTGCGAGCGGAAGATGACCCGCTCACCCTCCTGTGGCGCGGGGCAAATCTCCCCCTTCAGCGCAAGGTGCACCCGCACGTGATCCTCGCCGGGAAGCCGACGAGTCCGGCGAAGGAACTCGATGTGGTCGTTGTGAACTTCGGAACCGTCCCAAGTGCCGGAGCGCACCGGGGGAGGCGCGGCGGCGGAGGAAGAACTCATCGCGAGCTGATCGCCGCGGTGTTCGCCGGAGCTTGGGAGCGCGGCGGAGCGAAGAAGAAGAAGAAGAAGGAGGAGAGCGAGGAGCAGTGAGAAGGAAGAAAGCGAGGAGTGGTGGGAAGGAGGGGCGCGCGTGCCCCCCTCTTCCCCCTACTTATAGCCCCGTGGGCTGCGAAGCCGAGGGGCGGATGTGGGGATTTACTGTGCCCACGGCCCCACGACCCCCACGTTCCACGATAAAGTTACTGCGCGCAGTAACTCCACGGGAATCCCAACCGTCCGCCAGGGCTGCAGCGGATCCGCTCGGGCGCCGAGGTGCGGTAGTGGCGGGCCCCGCCTATGGGCCTGTCCCGTCGCGCGCGTAGGCTGGTAGGACGGCCCAGCCACGTGTCATCGCAAGACAGGCCTAGAACGGGCGGCGGCCTGGAGGCTTAGCTAGCATGCTACTTGGATCCCGCCACGACGTTCGAAATATCGAGTAAGTCCGAATTGAGCGAGTCCAACTCCTTCTAGTCGGCCCGGCAGAAGTCAATCAAAGACCATGTGTTGAGCACCCGGAAAGAGAAACTGCTGAGGCTTCTCGGCCGATCGTCCGCGGCGCCTCACCAGCTTCGGGGACTACTGTCGGAGTAATGGGCCACGGGTAGGCCAACCCGAGCCCTAGAACCTTTCAAGACATCGGGGCAGGCTGCGCCCCTCAAGACCCCAGGACGAAGAGCCGCCTTCGAGAAGTCAACGGCAAGATGGCCGACTGACCACTCACGGCCGAGTCCCAGGGACGGCTTCAGGGAAAGCCGACTCCTGATTGGCGACTTCCAGAGAAGCCGGCTTTGGGGAGTCAGCCTGCGACTCAAACACCCCTCACGACCTCATCAAGTGGGACAGGGCAGGGGAGTGGCAACAATGAAGCCCGCTCCTGCCCCTTACCAAGGGTAGGCATGGCCACAGCACGCCGTACCCCGGAAGATCTCCGTGCAGCGTGGCACTGTAGCCATGCCGGCCCTGACATCAGCATCGCAGGACCGAATCCTGCACCCACGACGACTTGTCTGTACGGCCCAGAGGCAGCGGGTCCCACCAGTCAGTGAGACCCCAGGAGACGGCAAGAGGACCACCAGTCAGGTCCGCTGGGAGTCGGCCGAGCCCTCCCCCGGGGCCCACGCGCCATTAATCGAGATGTGATGGAGAGTGGCAATAGTGATCGCCCGCCAGGCGGCGGGGCTGTCGCCACGACCTCCTAGTCAAGCTCGCGTCATCAGAAGCATGGCTACAGTAATCAGCAGCCAACAAGACCCGCCCGCGGCGGACGCGGCCTGTCGGCTCCGTACCAGGCAAGTCGGCGGGGCCCGCCAGTCGGCGGGCCCCAGCAGTCGGCAGAGAAGACGGAGACCAGAGGCACTGACGGCTGGGCCCGCGTCCAGCCGGATTACCATTGTACCCCTGGGGGGTAGGCCTATATAAACCCCCCAGGGCACCCATGCAAAGGGTTGGAACCCATTAGCTCTAGACCAGATCATATAGAAGGGAGAGAGCTAGCCTCGCCCTCTCCTACCACCAGAAAACAGCTCAAGGGGCAACCGTGTAAACACTTTGCCATAGTGATCATGCGGAGACCCAGCAGAGCAGTAGTAGGGGTATTATCTCCCCGGAGAGCCCTGAAGCTGGGTAAGATTCGCCGACGTGCATGCCTTCGCCTCATCCCGTTTCCAGGCACCGGCGACGTTCTACTCGCCCCCACCATGATAAGCCATCCTTTGGCATATGTCGCACCAAACCCCCGACAGTGTTATCGGACGATGATTCTGATATGACCTTGCGCTGGAGACCTTTCCTGGTCCCTGTGGCCTTCTTCTCTGGCGCCTCATAGGGCGCCGAAGCCAGCATCTCCGTTAAGAGAGCACCTGCTGGATCCTCGGGCAGTGGGGTCGGACAGTCGATCTGCTCCGCTGTCGC
Source organism: Triticum urartu (assembly GCF_003073215.2). Taxonomy (NCBI): domain Eukaryota; kingdom Viridiplantae; phylum Streptophyta; class Magnoliopsida; order Poales; family Poaceae; genus Triticum; species Triticum urartu. The sequence continues at coordinate 553,706,102 of NC_053028.1, read as the reverse complement.
GACCCATTCCTGTTAAATGGCATGGAGGCTTAGATCCCCCACATTATTATACCAGGGAAAGAAACATCTTATGAGATATAAAGAGCTTACCGGATTGGCAGGGCGCTTTGCGCTGAGTCCGCGATCCTCGGTAAGGGGAGGAGGTACCTCGACGGCCTTGAATAGCACCCTCCAGACGTCTTGGTGCGTCGTGTCAAAAAGCTCTCGCAACGTCTGGTGCTTAGCCGGGTCGAACTCCCACATATTGAATGTCCGTCCTTGACACGGAAGGATCCGGCGGAAGAGCATGACCTGGACCACGTTGACGAGCTTGATTTTCTTGCTTATCATATTTCTTACGCAGTTTTGGAGTCCGGTCAGCTCCACCGATGAACCCCAGGATAGGACCTTCTCTTTCCAGGAGGTGAGCCGCGTGGGGATGCCGGATCGAAATTCGGGGGCCACCGCCCAGTTGGTGTCGCGTGGGTCGGTGATGTAGAACCACCCTGATTGCCACCCCTTCACGGTCTCCACATAGGAGCCTTCGAGCCAGGTGACATTAGGCATTTTGCCCACCATGGCGCCTCCGCACTCCGCTTGCTGGCTGACCACCACCTTCGGTTTCACGTTGAAGGTCTTCCGCCATAGGCCGAAGTGGGGCTTGATGCGGAGGAAGGCCTCGCACACGACAATAAACGCCGAAATGTTGAGGATGAAATTGGGGGCCAGATCATGGAAGTCCAGCCCATAGTAGAACATGAGCCCTCAGACGAACGGGTGGAGGGGAAATCCCAGCCCGCGGACGAAGTGGGGGAGGAATACAACCCTCTCATGGGGTCCTGGAGTAGGGACGATCTGCCCCTCGTCTGGGAGCCGGTGCGCAATGTTTGCAGCCAGGTATCCGGCTTCCCGGAGCTTCACAATGTTCTCCTCTGTAACGGAGGAGACCATCCACTTGCCTCCCGCTCCGGACATGTTTGGAGTGGTTTTACGGAGAAAATGCGAACTTGGGCGCTGGAGCTCGAGTGCGCAAGAATGGATGCGCAGGGAAGAAGAAGGCGTGGGTGAAAAGGAGGAGTCCTTGTCCCTTTATAAGGGCGGAAGAAGCTATGCGCCTCCCCACCTGCCTGGTAAATTCGCTTATTCCCCAAGCACCGTAATTGATGGCACGATTGGGTTACCCACACCCTATTGATGAGAATCCTGTGATAAGGGGACACCATCTCTGCTTCGACAAGACGTCCCCAGAAAACCGCCTCGCAATACACGTAGTAGCTAGTTGAGAAAAACGGTTCGAATAATGACCGGGCCATGGCGTGATGTCACGTTATGAAAAGTTGTCAGCAGATTAGATTTGTGGGAATATTATACTCTCTACGATGGTATGTGGAATTTGTTTTGCAGAACCGGACACGATCCTTGTGTTCAAAATCTTCTATGGAGTATTCGGAGAAGGAACCCGCCTTGCAATGCCGAAGACAATTTGCGCGCCGGACTCATCGTCATTGAAGCCTGGTTCAGGGGCTACTGAGTGAGTCCTGGATTAGGGGGTCCTCGGACAGACGGACTATATACTTTGGCCGGACTGTTGGACTATGAAGATACAAGATTGAAGACTTCGTCCCGTGTCCGGGTGGGACTCTCCTTTGCATGGAAGGCAAGCTTGGCAATTCGGATATGTAGATCTCCTCCCTTGTAACCGACTCTGTGTAACCCTAGCCCCCTCTGGTGTCTATATAAACCAGAGGGTTTAGTCCGTAGGACAAAAACAATCAGAATCATAGGCTAGCTTCTAGGGTTTAGCCTCTACGATCTCGTGGTAGATCAACTCTTGTAATACTCATATCATCAAGATCAATCAAGTAGGACATAGGGTATTACCTCCATCGAGAGGGCCCGAACCTGGGTAAACATTGTGTCCCCTGCCTCCTGTTACCATCCGCCTTAGACGCACAGTTCGGGACCCCCTACCCGAGATCCGCAGGTTTTGACACCAACAGAGGGCCACCGAGGGGCCCACGAGGCAGGGGCGCGCGCCTAGGGGTGAAGGAAATATGCCCTAGAGGCAATAATAAAGTTATTATTTATTTCCTTATTTCATGATAAATGTTTATTATTCATGCTAGAATTGTATTAACCGGAAACATAATACATGTGTGAATACATAGACAAACAGAGTGTCACTAGTATGCCTCTACTTGACTAGCTCGTTGATCAAAGATGGTTAAGTTTCCTAACCATAGACATGAGTTGTCATTTGATTAACGGGATCACATCATTAGGAGAATGATGTGATTGACTTGACCCATTCCGTTAGCTTAGCACTTGATCGTTTAGTTTGTTGCTATTGCTTTCTTCATAACTTATACATGTTTCTATGATTATGAGATTATGTAACTCCCGTTTACCGGCGGAACACTTTGTGTGCCACCAAACGCCACAACGTAACTGGGTGATTATAAAGGTGCTCTACAGGTGTCTCCGAAGGTACTTGTTGGGTTGGCGTATTTGGAGATTAGGATTTGTCACTCCGACTGTCGGAGAGGTATCTCTGGGCCCACACGGTAATGCACATAACTATAAGCCATGCAAGCATTACAACTAATGAGTTACTTGCGGGATGATGTATTTGTTGGGTAACGTAGTAATTTCAAAAAAAATCCTACGCACACGCAAGATCATGGTGATGCATAGCAACGAGAGGGGAGAGTGTTGTCCATGTACCCTTGTAGACCGAAAGCGGAAGCGTTAGCACAACGCGGTTGATGTAGTCGTACATCTTCACTATCCGACAGATCAAGTACCGAACGTACGACACCTCCGAGTTCAGCACACGTTCAGCCCGATGACGTCCCTCGAACTCCGATCCAACCGAGTGTTGAGGGAGAGTTTTGTCAGCACGACAGCATGGTGACGATAATTATGTTCTACCGACGCAGAGCTTCGCCTAAGCACCGCTACAGTATTATCGAGGTGGACTATGGTGGAGGGGGGCACCGCACACAGCTAAAAGATTAAACGATTAATTGTTCTATGGGGTGCCCCCTGCCCCCGTATATAAAGGAGCAAGGGGAGGAGGCGGCCGGCCAGGGAGAGGCGCGCCAAGGGGGAGTCCTACTCCCACTAGGATTAGGACTCCTCCTATTCCTAGTAGGTGTAGGAGAGGGGGAAGGAAAGGGAAAGGGGGAGAAGGAAAGAGGGGCCCGGCCCCCCTTGCCCTAAACCAATTCGGTTTGGGCCTTGGGGGGCGCGCCCCACACTCCCCTTGCTGCCCTCTATTTCCACTAAGGCCCATGTAGGCCCATTAAGCCCCCGGGGGTTCCGGTACTCCGGTAAAATCCCGATTTCACCCGGAACACTTCCGATATCCAAACATAGGCTTCCAATATATCAATCTTCATGTATCGACCATTTCGAGACTCCTCGTCATGTCTAGGATCACATCCGGGACTCCGAACAACCTTCGGTACATAAAAACATATAAACTCATAATATAACTGTCATAGAAACGTTAAGTGTGCGGACCCTACGGGTTCGAGAACTATGTAGACATGACCGAGACATGTCTCCGGTCAATAACCAATAGCGAAACCTGGATGTTCATATTGGCTCCCACATATTCTACGAAGATCTTTATCGGTAAAACCGCATAACAACATACGTTGCTCCCTTTGTCATCGGTATGTTACTTGCCCGAGATTCGATCGTCGGTATCTCAATACCTAGTTTAATCTCGTTACCGGTAAGTCTCTTTACTCATTCTGTAATACATCATCTCGCAACTAACTCATTAGTTGCAATGCTTGCAAGGCTTAAGTGATTTTCATTACCGAGAGGGCCCAGAGATACCTCTCTAACAATCAGAGTGACAAATCCTAATCTCGAAATATGCCAGCCCAACAAGTACCTTCGGAGATACCTATAGAGCACCTTTATAATCACCCAGTTACGTTTTGATGTTTGGTAGCACACAAAGTGTTCCTCCGATAAACGGGAGTTGCATAATCTCATAGTCATAGGAACATGTATAAGTCATGAAGAAAGCAATAGCAACATACTAAACGATCGGGTGCTAAGCTAACGGAATGGGTCAAGTCAATCACATCATTCCCCTAATGATGTGATCTCATTAATCAAATGACAACACTTTGTCTATGGTTAGGAAACTTAACCATCTCTAATCAATGAGCTAGTCAAGTAGAGGCATACTAGTGACATACTGTTTGTCTATGTATTCACACATGTATTATGTTTTCTGTTAATACAATTCTAGCATGAATAATAAACATTTATCATGATATAAGGAAATAAATAATAACTTTATTATTGCCTCTAGGGCATATTTCCTTCAGTCTCCCACTTGCACTAGAGTCAATAATCTAGATTACACAGTAATGATTCTAACACCCATGGAGCCTTGGTGCTGATCATGTTTTGCTCATGGAAGAGGCTTAGTCAACGGGTCTGCAACATTCAAATCCGTATGTGTCTTTGCAAATTTCTATGTCTCCCACCTGGACTAAATCCCAGATGGAATTGAAGCGCCTCTTGATGTGCTTGGTTCTCTTGTGAAATCCGGATTCCTTCGCCAAGGCAATTGCAGCAGTATTGTCACAAAAGATTTTCATTGGACCCGATCCACTAGGTATGACACCTAGATCGGATATGAACTCCTTCATCTAGAATCCTTCATTTGCTGCTTCCGAAGCAGCTATGTACTCCACTTCACAAGTAGATCCCGCCACAACACTTTGTTTAGAACTGCACCAACTGACAGCTCCACCGTTCAATGTAAACACGTATCCGGTTTGCGATTTAGAATCGTCTGAATCAGTGTCAAAGCTTGCATCAATGTAACCATTTACGATGAGATCTTTGTTACCTCCATAAACGAGAAACATATCCTTAGTCCTTTTCAGGTATTTCAGGATGTTCTTGACCGCTGTCCAGTGATCCACTCCTGGATTACTTTGGTACCTCCCTGCTAGACTTATAGCAAGGCACACATCAGGTCTGGTACACAGCATTGCATACATGATAGAGCCTATGGCTGAAACATAGGGATCATCTTTCATTTTCTCTCTATCTTCTGCAGTGGTCGGGCATTGAGTCTTACTCAACTTCACACCTTGTAACACAGGCAGGAACTCTTTCTTTGCTTGATCCATTTTGAACTTCTTCAAAACTTTGTCAAGGTATGTGCTTTGTGAAAGTCCAATTAAGCGTCTTGATCTATCTCTATAGATCTTGATGCCTAATATATAAGCAGCTTCACCGAGGTCTTTCATTGAAAAACTCTTATTCAAGTATCCTTTTATGCTATCCAGAAATTCTATATCATTTCCAATCAACAATATGTCATCCACATATAATATTAGAAATGCTACAGAGCTCCCACTCACTTTCTTGTAAATACAGACTTCTCCAAAAGTCTGTATAAAACCAAATGCTTTGATCACACTATCAAAGCGTTTATTCCAACTCCGAGAGGCTTGTAGCAGTCCATAAATGGATCGCTGGAGCTTGCACACTTTGTTAGCTCCCTTTGGATCGACAAAACCTTCTGGTTGCATCATATACAACTCTTCTTCCAGAAATCCTTTCAGGAATGCAGTTTTGACATCCATTTGCCAAATTTCATAATCCTAAAATGCGGCAATTGCTAACATGATTTGGACAGACTTTAGCATCACTACGGGTGAGAAGGTCTCATCGTAGTCAATCCCTTGAACTTGTCAAAAACCTTTTGCAACAAGTCGAGCTTTATAGACAGTAATATTACCTTCAGCGTCAGTCTTCTTCTTGAATATCCATTTATTCTCAATTGCTTGCCGATCATCGGGCAAGTCAACAAAGTCCACACTTTGTTCTCATACATGGATCCCATCTCAGATTTCATGGCCTCAAGCCATTTTGCGGAATCTGGGCTCACCATCGCTTCTTCATAGTTCGTAGGTTCGTCATGGTCTAGTAACATAACTTCCAGAACATGATTACCATACCACTCTAGTGCGAATCTTACTCTGGTTGACCTACGAGGTTCAGTAACAACTCGATCTAAAGTTTCATGATCATCATCATTAACTTCCTCACAAATTGGTGTAGGTGTCGCAGAAACCGGTTTCTGTGATGAAATACTTTCCAATAAGGGAGCAGGTACAATTACCTCATCAAGTTCTACTTTCCTCCCACTCACTTCTTTCGAGAGAAACTTCTTCTCTAGAAAAACACTGAATTTAGCAACAAAAGTCTTGCCTTCAGATCCGTGATAGAAGGTGTACCCAATAGTCTCCTTTGGGTATCCTATGAAGACACATTTCTCCGATTTGGGTTCGAGCTTATCAGGTTGAAGCTTTTTCACATAAGCATCCCAGCCCCAAACTTTCAGTAACGACAACTTTGGTTTCTTACCAAACCATAGTTCATAAGGCGTCGTCTCAATGGATTTCGATGGTGCCCTATTTAAGGTGAATGCGACTGTCTCTAAAGCATAACCCCAAAACGATAGCGGTAAATCAGTAAGAGACATCATAGATCGCACCATATCTAGTAAAGTACGATTACGACGTTCGGACACACCATTACGCTGTGGTGTTCCGGGTGGCGTGAGTTGCGAAACTATTCTGAAATGAAGACCAAACTCATAACTCAAATACTCTTCTCCACGATCAGATCATAGAAACTTTATTTTCTTGTTATGATGATTTTCAACTTCACTCTGAAATTCTTTGAACTTTTCAAATGTTTCTGACTTATGTTTCATTAAGTACATATACCCATATCTGCTTAAATCATCTGTGAAGGTGAGAAAATATCGATATCCGCCACATGCTTCAACATTCATCGGACCACATATATCTGTATGTATGATCTCCAACAAATCTGTTGCTCTCTCCATAGTTCCGGAGAACGGTGTTTTAGTCATCTTGCCCATGAGGCACGGTTCGCAAGTACCAAGTGATTCATAATCAAGTGGTTCCAAAAGTCCATCAGTATGGAGTTTCTTCATGCGCTTTACTCCGATATGACCTAAACGGCAGTGCCACAAATAAGTTGCACTATCATTATCAGCTCTGCATCTTTTGGCTTCAATATTATGAATATGTGTATCACCACTATCGAGATTTAGCAAAAATAGACCAGTCTTCAAGGGTGCATGACCATAAAAGATATCACTCATAAATAGAACAACCATTATTCTCCGATTTAAATGAATAACCGCCTCACATCAAACAAGATCCAGATATAATGTTCATGCTCAACGCTGGCACCAAATAACAATTATTTAGGTCTAATACTAATCCCGAAGGTAGATGTAGAGGCAGCGTGTGATACGTCTCCAACGTATCTATAATTTTTGATTGCTCCATGCTATATTATCTACTGTTTTGGACTATATTGGGCTTTATTTTCCACTTTTATATTATTTTTGGGACTAACCTATTAACTGGAGGCCCAGCCCGGAATTGCTGTTTTTGCCTATTTCAGTGTTTCGGATAAACGGAATATCAAACGGAGTCCAAACGGAATAAAATCTTCGGAAACGTGATTTTCTCAACGAACGTGATCCAGGAGACTTGGACCCTACTGCAAGGGATCAAAGAGGAGGTCACGAGGGTGGGGGGCACGCCCCCCCTATGGCGCGCTCCCCTGCCTCGTGGGCCCCTTGGTGCTCCACCGACGTACTCCTTCCTCCTATATATACACACGTACCCCCAAACGATCAGAACAGGAGCCAAAAACCTAATTCCACTGCCGCAACTTTCTGTATCCACGAGATCCCATCTTGGGGCCTGTTCCAGAGCTCCGCCGGAAGAGGGCCGTCATCATGGAGGGCTTCTACATCATCAGAGCCTCTCCGATGAAGTGTGAGTAGTTTACCTCAGACCTTCGGGTCCATAGTTAGTAGTTAGATGGCTTCTTCTCTCTCTTTGAATCTCAATACAAAGTTCTCCCCCTCTCATGGAGATCTATTCGATGTAATCTTCTTTTTGCGGTGTGTTTGTTGAGACCGATGAATTGTGGGTTTATGATCAAGTCTATCTATGAATAATATTTGAATCTTCTCTGAATTCTTTTATGTATGATTGGTTATATTTTCAAGTCTCTTTGAATTATCCGTTTGGTTTGGCCAACTAGATTGGTAGTTCTTGCCATGGGAGAAGTGCTTAGCTTTGGGTTCGATCTTGCGGTGTCCTTACCCAGTGACAGAAAGGGCAGCAAGGCACGTATTGTACCGTTGCCATCGAGGATAACAAGATGGGGTTTATTTCATATTGCATGAATTTATCTCTCTACATCATGTCATCTTGCTTAAGGCGTTACTCTGTTTTTAACTTAATACTCTAGATGCATGCTGGATAGCGGTCGATGAGTGGAGTAATAGTAGTAGATGCAGAATCGTTTCGATCTACTTGTCACGGACGTGATGCCTATATACATGATCATGCCTAGATATTCTCATAATTATGCTCAATTCTATCAATTGCTCAACAGTAATTTGTTCACCCACCATAGAATACTTATGCTCTTGAGAGAAGCCACTAGTGAAACCTATGGCCCCGGGTCTATTCTCATCATATCAATCTCCATCACTTTAATATTGTTTTGCTTTTTACTTTGCCTTTACTTTTTACTTTGTATCTTTATATCAAAAATACCAAAAAGATTATATCTATCAGATCTCACTCTCGTAAGTGACCGTGAAGGGCTTGACAACCCCTAATCGCGTTGGTTGCGAGTAGCTGTCGCTTTGTGCAGGTACGAGGGACTTGAGCGTGGGCTCCTACTGGATTGATACCTTGGTTCTCAAAAACTGAGGGAAATACTTACGCTACTCTACTGCATCATCCCTTCCTCTTTGGGGAAAACCAACGCAAGCTCAAGATGAAGGAAATATGCCCTAGAGGCAATAATAAAGTTATTGTTTATTTCCTTATATCATGATAAATGTTTATTGTTCATGCTAGAATTGTATTAACCGGAAACATAATACATGTGTGAATACATAGACAAATAGAGTGTCACTAGTATGCCTCTACTTGACTAGCTCGTTGATCAAAGATGGTTATGTTTCCTAACCATAGACATGAGTTGTCATTTGATTAGCGGGATCACATCATTAGGAGAATGATGTGATTGACATGACCCATTCCGTTAGCTTAGCACCCGATCGTTTAGTATGTTGCTATTGCTTTCTTCATGACTTATACATGTTCCTATGACTATGAGATTATGCAACTCCCATTTACCAGAGGAACACTTTGTGTGCTACCGAACGTCACAACATAATTGGTTGATTATAAAGGTGCTCTACAGGTGTCTCCGAAGGTACATGTTGGGTTGGCGTATTTCGAGATTAGGATTTGTCACTCCGATTGTCGGAGAGGTATCTCTGGGCCCTCTCGGTAATACACATCACTTAAGCCTTGCAAGCATTGCAACTAATGAGATAGTTGCGGGATGATGTATTACGGAACGAGTAAAGAGACTTGTCGGTAACGAGATTGAACTTGGTATTGAGATACCGACGATCGAATCTCGGGCAAGTAACATACCGATGACAAAGGGAACAACGTATGTTGTTATGCGGTCTGACCAATAAAGATCTTCGTAGAATATGTGGGAGCCAATATGAGCATCCAGGTTCCGCTATTGGTTATTGACCGGAGACGTGTCTCGGTCATGTCTACATACTCTCGAACCCGTAGGGTCCGCACGCTTAAAGTTTCAATGACAGTTATATTATGAGTTTATGAGTTTTGATGTACCGAAGGAGTTCGGAGTCCCGGATGAGATCAGGGACATGACGAGGAGTCTCGAAATGGTCGAGACGTAAAGATCGATATATTGGACGACTATATTCGGATATCGGAAAGGTTTCGAGTGATTCAGGTATTTTTTCGGAGTACCGGAGAGTTACGGGAATACGTATTAGGCCTTATTGGGCCATACGGGAAAGAAGGAAAAGGGCCTCATGGGTGGCCGCACCCCTCCCCTTGGTCTGGTCCGAATTGGACTAGGGAAGGGGGGCGCCCCCTTCCTTCCTTCTCCTTTTCCCTTCCTCTTTTCTTATTTCATATGGGAGGTGGAATCCTACTAGGACTAGTAGAACGCCCGTGTGTTGCCACGGGCTTTTAATTTAATTTTTAATTACACGTAATTAAATGCGTGTGCGTTATTACGGGCAACAAAATCTCTTACCAAAACTAAAGTTTTTTTAACACGGTATGGACGTAGCGCTCATATATACGCGCATACACGCACTCCTATGGACGCACACATGCACATCCTACCCGTATGAGCACCTCCGAGAGACTAACTCGGCGTATCAAGCTTGGAATGAGATACATGTCATAGTATGTTTGTGCACGTATAATTCATACATGTATCTATGCATGATTGGCTTATCCACCTTCTTGAGCTCATCTCCCGTGAGCATCCCATCATCATTGTTCTTGTCACGCTGTTAATGTCACACACCCAAACGAATTTATTTTTAGTAGATTCGATTGATTTAGTCCAAAATGGTGATGCAAACATAACTTCGCCCAACAATGTGGAGTTAAAGATTCCCGCAAAAAAAGCTACGGGTCAAAGATGTGGCCGATTGTCTCCATCCAAAACTCCTTGAGCTTATCCTTGTTAAGGAATTCGTCCAGCTCGATTTTCCTCTTGGGCAGGGATGACGAGGTCTTTTGATCGATGGATGGGTATAGGGTCGAGGGAATCGATTTGGTTTTACTGGGAGGGAGAAAAAACAGCAGGGAGGAATGATGTTAGGAGGTGAGGCGGAAATAAACTGTGGACGCCAGCCTACCAACTCGACAATGCAAAAATAAGCCCGTGGCAACCGGGAAGTGTTCTTAGTTAAATTCCATGAGGGCATGCCATTGAACAAAATTCAAATGAACCAATTCAGCTCACGTACACAAAAGCATGCCCTCATCCATGAAGTGTGGAGATCCGACAGAATAAGTATCAAAACAAAGTGTTATTAGCCCTGTTTAAGAATTCGTCCAATTAACCAGTTAACTTGCCAATTAATCCCTACTCATAGGGTCACCGAGTAGCCGATAAACCAATAAATCGTCCGATTAATTGATTAAATGACTGATTAACTTGCTGATTAGCCTATTAATCCCCTACTCGCCAGCCAACCGTTAACGATTTCTTCAACAATGGTTATTAGTTAGATGCATGTGCGTTGCTATGACTATAATGCAAGTATGAGTTTCTAGAACTACTTCTTTAGACTGTAATATTGTCCAATGGCATGACATCTGGTAATTTTTTTTCTGCCACAAAAATCAACATGTTGGTGTTTAAGCATAAGGACATTCAATAATCAAGGAACTGATGGTAACAAATAAATATCAGTGATATAATTCATTCCTTTGCAAAGTGGTGAAGTAGCAGCACATCACATCACAGAAATCACAAGGCTGCAAAAAAGATAGTGTCGCAATATTACTACCAAGAAATTAATAGATGGATGACAGATGTGGAGGCACATCACTGCAGTTCTCACTGCCGGCACAAGGTCTGGACAACACATAACCGACAAGCACCACTTTCGCCTACAGGACCATTTCTCTCCATCATCTCCGACCTTGTTACAACAAACTAATACAAGAAACTGAAAAGAAAACTATGAGTAAATGAACACATGAACAAAGAAGAGATATCAATAAGAAATTATTTCTATGGTTTCACATGTAGACTTTGTAACTCCAATCCTTGAAGCCCCTTTACTCCACCGTGGAAAAACAAAAGGCACTTGTACCATACTTACCTCGTCATTCATTTCTTAATTTTTTTCATCAAGTTCATTTCTTTTCTTTTTTTCATCAAGCAATCCAAACTTGATGAAAAAAAAATAAGAAATGAATGACGAGGTAATAAGATGGAGCGTTGCTAAGGAACGCCGCCTCCTCCCTGCATTTAAGGGCCTCGGCCGCGCAACAAAGAGACAACATAGGTCATGTGGCTGGGGTGCGTGACTGTGAATGACCTAACACTGGTAGCAGAATAGTATACAAATAACCTTGTTAGCTGCGACGTTGCTTTGAGGCACTGGTCTCAGACAATCCAGGAAAACTATGATCTGGATAATACCAACTCCCTCCAATAAAAGCACTGAAATAACAGTTGTACGCATAGTAAGCATGATCAATATAAAAATAAGTATACGCATAGTAAGCATGATCAATAGAGGAAAATAAAACAGAAATCGCTCTCCGAGGTTAAAAGTGTAACAAGAAACCCAATAAGCATTGAGCCCCTCAGTGAGGCGCAAGCTGGTAATATACATATACACATCGCAGAAGAGACAACCTTGAACCATGCCTCCTCTCCTGCACACCATGTACACGGCGCAAGCCCGATGCCACCCATCCTTTGTGCGCCTTGCTGCTCTGGTGGCGGCACGCGAATGCAGGGAAGTCTTTCGCATGAGGCACGAGCAGGTTCTCCCGGAAACCCATGCCCGGGCCTAACATCAGGAGCTCCGCATGGTTCGGATGGTTGGAAGAGAAAATGTGTGAAAGTTGCTTACCTACATCAAGTCACTGTAACTTGAGCATCCTAATGTATGACCTGCTTACTTGAGGGGACAGAGAGAGCCTATGGAATGTAAGTTCCTTGGATAATATTGAGTTTCCATCAATGTTTCTAGAGGGGGATTACCCCAGCTAACTGGATTTCAGAGAAGAGCATGATTCTGAGGTTCTCCAACCGCAACCTCTGTTAATATTTTATTTTTCCATTGTTTCTGCATTTTACTCCATGTACTGCAAATTTTGCAAGTTAGTAAATAATTAAGTAAACCAATATCTAAAATTTATGTCGTGGTCTATATGAACATAAATAGTGAATAACATTTTACGCACTTCTAATGTTTTTGCTCTCTAATTCGTAGGTACTTGTTATATTCAGTTTGTCACTATGAGATAAGCTAATAAGCACGGCGTGGACATAATTAATTAAACCTCATCCGTTGTTCACAACTTTGATTTATTTACTTCTCTCTCTGTCATGAGATAGGGCAATAACCACAAAGGTGTATGCTATTGATCTGCTATTCACATCTTGCTTCCAGGTTGCTCAAAGTCTAAGCTAATAATATAATGCTACATTATTCTCAACTAAAACCATGCCAACTTCTGAACTTCAGGCTACAGATGTGTAGGTTGCTTACTACCTAAACGAAACTGATGAGATCAAGAAAGATTAATTATACCATTAATCGATTATGAGCATGCATGTGGCACATCTTCCAGTTACATGCATCAAATTAAGGTTATTTAGCTTATACCCAAAATTGTGCTGCATAGCAGAATGTATCTCAGCTAATGATGGTGGGTGGAAACTCCATAAGACCAAGATACACCTGCTTAGCTTGCATGAATGATATGGAGTTGAAATCTCTGTAAGATATAAATTAGTTCATGCATATTGAAGTTATATGTAACAATTCTGGAGCAAGCAGAGAGAACAAGCTCTAGCTAAAGGATAGAACAACATAATATATCCATGAAGATTTGCTCGATATAGCATTGTTCATTCTTAGCCCAGTAAGCCTGTAGTACATGAGGAATGTGCGACATAAAGTCCCTCTATAACTCCCAATCATGTGGGTTGAGTAATAACATCCTGCAGATGTAGACAAAAAAATTATACCATAAAATATTTGTTTGCAAAACAGCTATTATACACATCAGGAGATAAGAAACTACGTTTCTGAATCCAACCTTTGTTGCATTAATAGAAGCATTTCAAAATGTTGTTTAATGGACAATGAAATAGGAAAGCCATATTTCTCCAACTTTAAAAACAAGTGATCTTGATATATATGTACATAATCTAGAGCCCGGTATCTATCCTTCACCTTGATATCAATTATCAAACAGATGTCGGATATACAACTACTATAATTTCCCGAAATGCTAAATTATTCAAACTATTTAAGAGAACCGCAGCAGTTAATTGAACATAAAACAATGGAGATATGAACCAAATACTATGTGTAAAGTGTAAACATTTTATGAACCTTTGTATCCCTTGAAGCTTCAGGGATATCTCATCGGCTATGTTGCGTGCCAGTTGCAGGAGAAGGGCCATAAGGACCCCTTGGTTTAGAGGAACATGGTTCGCTCCACACAGCCCTTGCAAATCAACCTGGCCGAATGGGCATTTAGAGTATCAGGTATCCACAATTATACATATGGTAACTAAAACGGTGTATGACTTGATAAAACTGAGAAATTTTAGACCTTGTGGGGTTGAAAGCCAAGCTCATTTATACATTTCAAAATATCTTTTAAAATAACAAATAACATTGAAGGCATACATGTAACTGTGTTCTACGTGTACAAAAATAATTCTCTCGTGAGGTTGTACCATATAACATAAATTTTCAGTCACTTGGTTCAGTTATGCAGAGATGGTGTTCTCATTTCCGGTTTCTAGTGGATACAGAAGAAACAACTTACATTCTGAGGTGAACAATGAACTATATCCACAGCTTCCTGATTGTTTAAGTGCTCACATAGTCCATCTGATGCAAATATAACAAACTGATATTTTGCACAGTCTATGTTCTTCAATGGATGGTTCGGGACAAAGAATTGGATTATGGAAGGGCCTTCGAATATGGAACCAGGCCAGAAGGGGCTCATGATTAAATTCCGAACTTTTTAGGTAGGTGTGGCCAATCATTCTGGAAACCTGAATACAAAGAAAAAAACATAGCACGAGTAATTATTATGTGAGATATGTCAGAAGACATCGACCTTGGGACTTTGCACAAATGGTATGCTCTTGGCATCATTAATCCATGAAATGGGGCGCAAATTGAAACCTTTATCAAATAAACTCCTGGCCCAGGTTTACACAGAGGAGTATTTATAGACATCATCAATTTTACAGAGGCCGGCAAAATGAAATACCTGAATAATGCCCTTCATGCATCAAACTTTGTGTTTTAGGGCCATGATCCGGGGGTCATTTGGGTGTACCTGTCTTAGCTCATCCCTTACAGCCGGAAAGCTCGCGTTATGCTCAGATGACAGCTGAACTGCCTTAATGTCTTTGGCGCCTCTTTCGACCCTCCCGGGGACAACACATGAATCACCAGTGTTTGCTATGTAGAGGACCCCTTCATTGATAATGCCAACCAAACAACATGACCCAACCGAGGAGATCTGCGGTTTGACGAGCCATTGCTTCCTCACGTGATTCAGAAACACCTCCTCCATGGCAGTGTAGGATCTGTAGAGGATGTCGGCCGAGAGGTCTGTTGTTCCATCGCAAACTCTGCATTGAAGTAATCATCAGCCAGCTATAACTAACAAACCAATTGAAAGTCTGATGATTCATTCATCTAAAATGGCAAACCACCATATCTAACTTATTGAGGAATATACTATTGTAACATGAATTGTGAAGGACCTGATATCATGGAAGCTTCTGAACAAGCAATCCCAAATCATGACATAAGTATTTCATCAACAAATAAGTGTCACATTTCAGGTAATAGTCAGGCATGTGTATGTTTGCAGCAGGAAATAAATAACGCACAACTGCTCAACGGCGAGGAACAACTGCAAAGGCGATGCCGCCCAGGTCCACGCAAGGCTGAACCCGGTGGTGTCCAAGTGGTGCCGGGTAGCAGCGAGCGCCTCCACAGCGCCTTCCGCCACCACCAGTGCCCGCCACCGGCACCCATCGCCCCATTATCTTTTCGCTGCAGCTGCACGAGCACGACACAGGAGCAGGGTAAATAACAGCAGCATGAACACACAGGGAGGCCAACCACGAACAATAACATCAGTACGGGTCGGCCACGAGCAGAAGCGGCATGCATCAGCAAGAAACAGCAGCGGCAACATGACATGGCGACTACAGCGCACGAGCACACGGGCCCGACAGCGGGTAATAGCAGCACCTGCAACATGACAGGGTGGCGGCGTCGAGCTGGTAACCCTAATCCTAGCTCGCCGGCCAGGGGAAATTGGGTGAGCGAGAGAGAGAGAGAGGACTGGCCTAGCCGGCGTCGCCGTCGAGGACCATGGGGTATCGTCGGGAGGAGCCGCCGAGGACCATCGAGAATCGCCGGGAGGAGCCATCGAGGACCACAGGGAATCGCCGATAGGAGCCTCCCTCGTCTTTCATCGAGCACCAACAGCGACAGAGAGGCGACAGCTTTCGAGAGGAGAGAGAGTGATCTGTAGAGAGGCACGGGATCTCCGCGTCGGCGAAGGGAGACTCCTCTCGGATCTCGGCGGCGGCGTAGGGGCGTCCTGAAGGGGATCGGAGGCGTTGGCGGCCAACGGAGATAGCGCACGGATCGAGGGTAGTCTGGAGGCATCGATCCTTGTTGCGAGCGCGATGGCAAGGGGTTCGGCGGCAAAGGGATCGGCGGGGTTGGATCTGGGCGCTCCCTCTCCCTTTCCTTCCCTTCCCTTCCCTTGGGATTCCCTTGGGAGAGGAGATCGCCGGCGGCGGGGTTGGATTGGGGTGCGGCGGCGGCTGCGACTGGAGACGGGAGATGAGGTAGGGCTAGCGAGGGAATGGTTCTGTCAAGACGGTAAAACCAGCGGAGGGAAGGTGGTCCTACGAAAAAAACCGGACGAAAGTGGTGGGACGAAAATTGACCGGCGAAGACTACCAACTGCTCCATTAGGAATAGAGACTAGGGAGTCCTAGTAGGACTCCAGCGTGCCTCCTCCTAGGGCCGGCCTCCTCCTCCCTTGCTGCTTTATATACGGGTGCAGGGGGGCACCCCAAAGACACAAAATTGATCATTGATCTCTTAGCCGTGTGCGGTGCCCCCCTCCACCATAATCCATCTCGATAATACTGTAGCGGTGCTTAGGCGAAGCCCTGCGTCGGTAGAACATCAACATCGTCACCACGCCGTCGTGCTCACGAAACTCTCCCTCAACACTCGGCTGGATCGGAGTTCAAGGGATGTCATCGGGCTGAACGTGTGTTGAACTTGGAGGTGCCGTGTGTTCGGTACTTGATCAGTCGGATCGTGAAGACTTACGACTACATCAACCGCATTGTGCTAACGCTTCCGCTTTCGGTCTACGAGGGTACGTGGACAACACTCTCCCCTCTCGTTGCTATGCATCACCATGATCTTGCGTGTGCGTAGGAATTTTTTTGAAATTACTACATTCCCCAACAGTGGCATTCGAGCCTAGGTTTTATCCGTTGATGTTGTGCATGAGTAAAACACAAATGAGTTGTGGGCGATATAAGTCATACTGCTTACCAGCATGTCATACTTTGGTTCAGCGATATTGTTGGATAAAGCGGCCCGGACCGACATTACGCGTACGCTTACGCGAGACTGGTTCTACCGACGTGCTTTGCACACGGGTGGCTGTCGGGTGTCAGTTTCTCCAACTTTAGTTGAACCAAGTGTGGCTACGCCTGGTCTTTGCGAAGGTTAAAACATCACCAACTTGACAAACTATCGTTGTGGTTTTGATGCGTAGGTAAGAATGGTTCTTGCTTAAGCCCGTAGCAGCCACGTAAAATTTGCAACAACAAAGTAGAGGACGTCTAATTTATTTTTGCAGGGCTTGTTGTGATGTGATATGGTCAAGACATGATGCTAAATTTTATTGTATGAGATGATCATGTTTTGTAACCGAGTTATCGGCAACTGGCAGGAGTCATATGGTTGTCGCTTTATTGTATGCAATGCAATTGCGCTATAATGCTTTACTTTATCACTAAGCGGTAGCGATAGTCGTGGAAGCATAAGAGTGGCGAGACGACAACGATGCTACGATGGTGGTCAAGGTGTCGCGCCGGTGACGATGGTGATCATGACGGTGCTTCAGAGATGGAGATCACAAGCACAAGATGATGATGGCCATATCATATCACTTATATTGATTGCATGTGATGTTTATCTTTTTATGCATCTTATCTTGCTTTGATTGAAGGTAGCATTATACGATGATCTCTCACTAAATTTCAAGATAAAAGTGTTCTCCCTGAGTATGCACCGTTGCCAAAGTTCGTCGTGCCCGGACACCATGTGATGATCGGGTGTGATAAGCTCTACGTTCATCTACAACGGGTGCAAACCAGTTTTGCACATGCAGAATACTCAGGTTAAACTTGACGAGCGTAGCATATGCAGATATGGCCTCGAAACACTGAAACCGTAAGGTCGAGCGTGAATCATATAGTAGATATGATCAACATATTGATGTTCACCATTGAAAGCTACTTCATTTCACGTGATGATCGGTTATGGTTTAGTTGATTTGGATCACGTGATCACTTAGAAGATTAGAGGGATGTCTTTCTAAGTGGGAGTTCTTAAGTAATATGATTAAATTAAACTTAAATTTATCATGAACTTAGTCCTGATAGTATTTTGCAAATTATGTTGTAGATCAATAGCTCGCGTTGTTGCTTCCCTGTGTTTATTTTGATATGCTCCTAGAGAAAAGTATGTTGAAAGATGTTAGTAGCAATGATGCGGATTGGATCCGTGATCTGAGGATTTTCCTCATTGCTGCACAAAAGAATTATGTCCTTAATGCACCGCTAGGTGACAGACCTATTGCAGGAGCAGATGCAGACGTTATGAATGTTTGGCTAGCTCAATATGATGACTACTTGATAGTTTAGTGCACCATGCTTAACGGCTTAGAATCGGGACTTCAAAGACGTTTTGAACGTCATGGACCATATGAGATGTTTCAGGAGTTGAAGTTAATAATTCTAGCAAATACCCGAGTGAGATATGGACTCTCCAACAAGTTCTATAGCTAAAAAAAGATGGGGGAGAATAGCTCAAGCAGTGAGCATGTGCTCAGATTGTCTGGGTACTACAATCTCTTGAATCAAGTGGGAGTTAATCTTTCAGATAAAATAGTGATTGATAGAATTCTCTAGTCACCATCACTAAGTTAGTAGAACTTCATGATGAACTATAATATGCAAAGGATGATGAAAACAATTCCCAAGCTCTTCGCGATGCTAAAATCGGCAAAGGTAGAAATCAAGAAAAATATCAAGTGTTGATGGTTAACAAGACCACTAGTTTCAAGAAAAAGGATAAAGGGAAGAAGAAGGAGAACTTCAAGAAGAATAGCAAGCAAGTTGCTGCTCAAGTGAAGAAGCCCAAGTCTGGACCTAAGCCTGAGACTAAGTGCTTCTACTGCAAAGGGACTGGTCACTAGAAGCGGAACCACCCCAAGTATTTGGCGGATAAGAAGGATGGCAAAGTAAACAATGGTATATTTGATATACAGATTATTGATGTGTATTTTACTAGTGTTCGTAGCAACCCCTCGGTATTTGATATTGGTTCAGCTGCTAAGAGTAGTAACTCGAAACGGGAGTTGCAGAATGAACAAAAACTAGTTAAGGGTGAAGTGATGATGTGTGTTGGAAGTGGTTCCAAGATTGATATGATCATCATCGCACACTCCCTATACTTTCGGGATTAGTGTTGAAACTAAATAAGTGTTATTTGGTATTTGCGTTGAGCATGAATATGATTTGATCATATTTGTTGCAATACGGTTATTCATTTAAATTAGAGAATAATTGTTGTTCTGTTTACATGAATAAAACCTTCTATGGTCATACACCCAATAAAATAGTTTGTTGGATCTCGATCGTAGTGATACACATATTCATAATAATGAAGCCAAAAGATGCAAAGTTAATAATGATAGTGCAACTTATTTGTGGCATTGCCGTTTAGGTCATATTGGTGTAAAGCGCATGAAGAAACTCCATGCTGATGGGATTTTGGAATCACTTGATTATGAATCACTTGATGCTTGCGAACCATGCCTTATGGGCAAGATGACTAAAGACTCCGTTCTTCGGAACAATGGAGCGAGCAACTAACTTATTGGAAATAATACATATTGATGTATGCAATCCAATGAGTGTTGAGACTCGCGGCGGGTATCGTTATTTTCTGATCTTCACAGATGATTTGAGCAGATATGGGTATATCTACTTGATGAAACATAAGTCTGAAACATTTGAAAAATTCAAAGAATTTCAGAGTGAAGTGGAAAATCATCGTGACAAGAAAATAAGATTTCTACGATCTGATCGCGGAGACAAATATTTGAGTTACGAGTTTGGTCTTCAATTAAAACAATGTGGAATAGTTTCACAAATTCGTGCCACCTGGAACACCACAGCATAATGGTGTGTCCGAACGTCATAACCGTACTTTATTAGATATTGTACAATCTATGATGTTTCTTACCGATTTACCACTATCATTTTGGGGTTATGCATTAGAGACAGCTGCATTCACGTTAAAAAGGGGCACCATCTAAGTCCGTTGAGACGACACAATTTGAACTGTGGTTTGGCAAGAAACCAAAGTTGTCGTTTCTTAAAGTTTGGGGTTGTGATGCTTATGTGAAAAAGTTTCATCCTGATAAGCACAAATCCAAATCGGAGAAATGTGTCTTCATAGAATACCCAAAGGAGAAAGTTGGGTACACCTTTTATCACAGATCCGAAGGCAAGACATTCGTTGCTAAGAATGGATCCTTTCTAGAGAAGGAGTTTCTCTCGAAAGAAGTGAGTGGGAGGAAAGTAGAACTTGATAAGGTAATTGTACCTTCTCCCTTATTGGAAAGTAGTTCATCACAGAAATCTGTTCCTGTGACTACTACACCAATTAGTGAGGAAGCTAATGATGATGATCATGTAACTTCAGATCAAGTTACTACCGAATCTCGTAGATAAACCAGAGTGAGATCCGCACCAGAGTGGTACGGTAATCCTGTTCTGAAAGACATATTACTAGACCATGACGAACTTGCGAACTATGAGGAATCGATGATGAGCCCAGATTCCGCAAAATGGTTTGAGGCCATGAAATCTGAGATGGGATCCATGTATGAGAACAAAGTGTAGACTTTGGTTGACTTGCCCGATGATCGGCAAGCCATAGAAAATAAATGGATCTTCAAGAGGAAGATGGACGCTGATAGTAGTGTTAGTATCTACAAAGCTAGACTTGTCGAAAAAGGTTTTTGACAAAGTTCAAGGTGTTGACTACGATGAAATTTTCTCACTCGTAGCGATGTTTAAGTCTATCCAAATCATGTTAGCAATTGCCGCATTTTATGAAATCTGGCAACTGGATAAACAAAACTACATTCCTTAATGGATTTAAAGAAGAGTTGTATATGATACAACCAGAAGGGTTTGTCAATCTTAAAGGTGCTAACAAAATATGCAAGCATCTCGGAGTTGGAATATACACTTTGATAAGTTGATCAAAGCATATAGTTTTATACAGACTTGCGGTGAAGTCTGTATTTACAAGAAAGTGAGTGGGAGCACTACAACATTTCTAATAAGTATATGTGAATGACATATTGTTGATCGGAACTAATGTAAAATTATTCTGCAAAGCATAAAGGAGTGTTTGAAAAGAGTTTTTCAAAGAAAGACCTCGGTGAAGCTGCTTACATATTGAGTATCAAGATCTATAGAGATAGATCAAGACGCTTGATAAGTTTTTTCAATGAGTACATACCTTAACAAGATTTCGAAGTAGTTCAAAATGAAACAGTCAAAGAAAGAGTTCTTGCATGTGTTACAAGGTGTGAAATTGAGTAAGACTCAAAACCCGACCACGATAGAAGATAGAAAGAGAATGAAAGTCATTCCCTATGCCTTGGCCATAGGTTCTATAAAGTATGCCATGCTGTGTACCAAATCTATTGTATACCCTACACTGTTTTTGGCAAGGGAGAACAATAGTGATCTAGGAGTAGATCACTGGACAGCGGTCAAAATTATCCTTAGTGGAATAAGGATATGTTTCTCGATTATGGAGGTGACAAAAAGGTTCGTCGTAAAGGGTTACGTCGATGCAAATTTTGACACTGATCTAGATGACTATAAGTCTCAATCTGGATACATATTGAAAGTGGGAGCAATTAGCTAGAGTAGCTCCGTGCAGAGCATTGTTGATATAGAAATTTGCAAAATACATACGGATCTGAATGTGGCAGACCCGTTGACTAAACTTCTCTCACAAGCAAAACATGATCACGCCTTAGTAATCTTTGGGTGTTAATCACATAGCGATGTGAACTAGATTATTTACTCTAGTAAACCCTTTGGGTGTTGATCACATGACGATGTGAACTATGGGTGTTAATCACATGGTGATGTGAACTATTAGTATTAAATCACATGGTGATGTGAACTAGATTATTGACTCTAGTGCAAGTGGGAGACTGAAGGAAATATGCCCTAGAGGCAATAATAAAGTTATTATTTATTTCCTTATATCATGATAAATGTTTATTATTCATACTAGAATTGTATTAACCGGAAACATAATACATGTGTGAATACATAGACAAACAGAGTGTCACTAGTATGCCTCTACTTGACTAGCTCGTTGATTAAAGATGGTTATGTTTCCTAACCATAGACATGAGTTGTCATTTGATTAGCGGGATCACATCATTAGGAGAATGATGTGATTGACATGACCCGTTCCGTTAGCTTAGCACCCGATCGTTTAGTATGTTGCTATTGCTTTCTTCATGACTTATACATGTTCCTGTGACAATGAGATTATGCAACTCCCGTTTACCGGAGGAACACTTTGTGTGCTACCAAACGTCACAACATAACTGGGTGATTATAAAGGTTCTCTACAGGTGTCTCCGAAGGTACATGTTGGGTTGGCGTATTTCGAGATTAGGATTTGTCACTCCGATTGTCGGAGAGGTATCTATGGGCCCTCTCGGCAATACACATCACTTAAGCCTTGCAAGCATTACAACTAATGAGTTAGTTGCGGGATGATGTATTACGGAATGAGTAAAGAGACTTGCCGGTAATGAGATTGAACTAGGTATTGAGATACCGACGATCGAATCTCGGGAAAGTAACATACCGATGACAAAGGGAACAACGTATGTTGTTATGCGGTCTGACCGATAAAGATCTTCGTAGAATATGTGGGGGCCAATATGAGCATCCAGGTTCCGCTATTGGTTATTGACCGGAGACGTGTCTCGGTCATGTCTACATAGTTCTCGAACCCATAGGGTCCGCACGCTTAAAGTTTCGATGACAGTTATATTATGAGTTTATGAGTTTTGATGTACCGAAGGAGTTAGGAGTCCCGGATGAGATCGGGGACATGACGAGGAGTCTCGAAATGGTCGAGACATAAAGATCGATATATTGGACGACTATATTCGGACATCGGA
Source organism: Triticum urartu (assembly GCF_003073215.2). Classification (NCBI taxonomy): domain Eukaryota; kingdom Viridiplantae; phylum Streptophyta; class Magnoliopsida; order Poales; family Poaceae; genus Triticum; species Triticum urartu. The sequence goes on along the minus strand of NC_053028.1, from coordinate 553,682,868 downwards.
AAGGTTCCGAGTGATTCGGGTATTTTTCGGAGTACCGGAGAGTTACGGGAATACGTATTGGGCCTTATCGGGCCATACGGGAAAGAATGAAAAGGGCCTCAAGGGTGGCCGCAGCCCTCCCCTTGGTCTGGTCGGAATTGGACTAGGGAAGGGGGGGTGCCCCCTTCCTTCCTTCTCCTTTTCCCTTCCTCTTTTCCTATTCCATATGGGAGGTGGAATCCTACTAGGACTAGGGAGTCCTAGTAGGACTCCACACTTGGCGCGCCCCCTCCTAGGGCCGGCCTCCTTCTCCCTTGCTCCTTTATATACGGCTACAGGGGGCACCCCAAAGACACAACAATTGATCATTGATCTCTTAGCCGTGTGCGGTGCCCCCCTCCACCATAATCCACCTCGATAATACTGTAGCGGTGCTTAGGCGAAGCCCTGCGTTGGTAGAACATCAACATCGTCACCAGGCTGTCGTGCTGAAGAAACTCTCCCTCAACACTCGGCTGGATCGAAGTTCGAGGGATGTCATCGGGCTGAACGTGTGCTGAACTCGGAGGTGCCGTGCGTTCGGTACTTGATCAGTCGGATCGTGAAGACTTACGACTACATCAACCGCGTTGTGCTAACGCTTCCGCTTTCGGTCTATGAGGGTACGTGGACAACACTCTCCCCTCTCGTTGCTATGCATCACCATGATCTTGCGTGTGCGTAGGAATTTTTTTGAAATTACTACGTTCCCCAACACAAGACGTAGCAAGAAGGGTTTCTAGCGCCGTTGCCGGGGAGTCTACGCAAAAATTCAATATGCCAAGTACCCATCACAATCCCTATCTCTCGCATTACATTATTTGCCATTTGCCTCTCGTTTTCCTCTCCCCCCGATTCACCCTTGCCGTTTTATTCGCCCTCTCTCTCTCCCTATCCTCCCTCTCTATTTGCCTCTTTTTGCCCGTTTGCTTTTTGTTTGCTCGCATGTTAGATTGCTTGTTTGTCGCGATGGCCCAACCAAGATTTGGTGATCTTCACCTTAAAAGGTTAGAGGAAATCGAAAACAATGTTAGGAAGTTTATGGTTTTGCAATTTGAGAATAATAATATCCTTAGAAACGAGCTTAAGGAACAAAATTTTTTTATGAGTTATATGAATAAAGAGCTTGATGATATGTCTAAATAATTTGAGGGTATAAGATCCCAGATTGCTCGTCTAGAGAAGATGACTGCTGAAATTTCGGATATGCAAGCCACCTTAGTCAATAAGATGGCCGCTAAACCGAATACCTATGAAAATCAAGATGAAGATCTAAAAGTTATTGATGTGTCTCCAATTAAATCTTTATTTTGCAATATGAATCTTGATGAAACTGAATATGATCTTCCTTTACCTAGAAGGCGTTCTAAAAATTCGGAGTATTTAGATCTTAATGATGAAATTGATGAAAGTGGGATTGAAAGAAATAAAAATCTAGATGTTGCTAAACCCACTATATTGGATTTCAAGGAATTTAATTATGAAAGTTGCTCTTTAATTGATTGTATTTCCTTGTTGCAATCCGTGCTAAATTCTCCACATGCTTATAGTCAAAATAAAGCCTTCACCGAACATATTGTTGATGCCTTGATGCAATCTTATGAAGAAAAACTTGAGTTGAAAGTTTCTATCCCTAGAAAACTCTATGATGAGTGGGAACCAACTATTAAAATTAAAATTAAAGATCATGAGTTTTATGCTTTGTGTGATTTGGGTGCTAGTGTCTCTACTATTCCCAAGACTTTGTGTGATTTACTATATTTCCGTAACTTTGATGATTGCTCTCTAAACTTGCATCTTGCGGATTCCACTATTAAGAAACCTATGGGAAGAATTAATGATGTTCTTATTGTTGCAAATAGGAATTATTTGCCCGTAGATTTAATTGTTCTTGATATAGATTGCAATCCTTCTTGCCCTATTATTCTTGGTAGACCTTTCCTTAGAACGGTTGGTGCGATTATTGATATGAAGGAAGGAAATATTAGATTTCAATTTCCATTAAAAAAGGGCATGGAACACTTTCCAAGAAAGAAAATAAAATTACCATATGAAACTATCATGAGATCCACTTATGGATTGCCTACCAAACATGTCAATACCTAGATCTATCCTCGCTTTTATGCCTAGCTAGGGGCGTTAAACGATAGTGCTTGTTGGGAGGCAACCCAATTTTATTTTTATTCCTTGCCTTTTGCTCCTGTTTATTAATTAATAAATTATTTAGCCTCTGTTTTGGTTGTGTTTTTTTGTGTTTCATTAGTGTTTGTGCCAAGTAGAACCGTTGGGAAGACTTGGGAAAAGTCTTGTTGAACTTGCTGTAAAAAACAGAAACTTTAGCGCTCACGAGAACTGCTGTCATTTTTATTTGAAGAGTACTATTTAGTTAATTATTTTTGAAGATGATTAATAGATAAATTCCTCACGTCCAGCAATTTATTTTAGAATTTTTGGGGTTCCAGATCTTGCGCTAGCTACAGATTACTACAGACTGTTCTGTTTTTGACAGATTCTGTTTTTCGTGTGTTGTTTGCTTATTTTGATGAATCTATTGTTAGTAAAATAGTTTATAATCCATAGAGAAGTTGGAATACAGTATGTTTAACACCAATATAAATAAAGAATGATTTCATTACAGTACCTTGAAGTGGTCTTTTGTTTTCTTTTGCTAACGGAGCTCACGGGTTTTCTATTTTGAGTTTTGTGTTGTGAAGTTTTCAAGTTTTGGGTGAATTCTTTTGATGGATCATGGAACAAGGAGTGGCAAGAGACTAAGCTTGGGGATGCCCATGGCACCCCCAAGATAATACAAGGACACCAAAAGTCAAAGCTTGGGGATGCCCCGGAAGGCATTCCCTCTTTTCGTCCACTTCCATCGGTAATTTACTTGGAGCTATATTTTTATTCACCAACATGATATGTGTTTTGCTTGGAGCATCTTGTATTATTTGTGTCTTTGTGTCTTAGTATGCCACAATCATCCTTGATGTACACACCTTTTGAGAGAGCCATATATGAATTAAAATTTGATAGAATACTCTATGTGCTTCACTTATATCTTTTGAGCTAGATAGTTTTGCTCTATGTGCTTCACTTATATCTTTTGAGCTAAGTAGTTTTGCTCTATGTGCTTCACTTATATCTTTTGAGCTAGATAGTTTTGCTCTGTGTTCTTCACTTAAATCTTTTAGAGCACGGTGGTGGACTCGTTTTAAAGAAACTATTGATCTCTCATGCTTCACTTAAATTAATTTTAGAGTCTCTTAATAGCATGGTAATTTGCCTAATAATAATATGCTTGGTATTCAAGATTTGTGAAACTTTCTTTTGAGTGTGTTGAATACTAAGAAAAGATTGAAGCATGATAATTGTTTTGAGATATGGAGGTGATAATATTAAAGTCATGCTAGTTGAGTAGTTGTGAAGTTAAAGAATACTTGTGTTGAAGTTTGTGATTCCCGTAGCATGCACGTATGGTGAACCGTTATGTGATGAAGTCAGAGCATGATTTATTTATTGATTGTCTTCCTTATGAGTGGCAGTCGGGGACGAGCGATGGTCTTTTCCTACCAATCTATCCCCCTAGGAGCATGCGCGTAATAATTTGCTTTGATAACTTCTAGATTTTTGCAATAAGTATATGAGCTCTTTATGACTAATGTTGAGTCCATGGATCATACACACTCTCACCCTTCCACCCTTGCTAGCCTCTCTAATACCGTGCAACTTTCGCCGGTATCATACACCTACCATATACCTTCCTCAAAACAACCACCATACCTACCTATTATGGCATTTACATAGCCATTCCGAGATATATTGCCATGCAACTTTCCACCATCTAGTTCATCATGACACATCCATCATTGTCATATTGCTTAGCATGATCATGTAGTTGACATAGTATTTGTGGCAAAGCCACCATTCATAATTCTTTCATACTTGTCACTCTTGATTCATTGCATATCCCGGTACACCGCCGGAGGCATTCATATAGAGTCATACTTTGTTTTAGTATCGAGTTGTAATCATTGAGTTGTAAATAAATAGAAGTGTGATGATCATCATTCAATAGAGCATTGTCCCCCCAAAAAAGAAAGGCCAAAGAAAAAAAAGAAGGCCCAAAAAATATAATAAATAAAAAAGGGGCAATACTACTATCTTTTTTTCCACACTTGTGCTTCAAAGTAGCACCATGATAGAGCGAGTCTCATATATTGTGCTTGAAAGTAGCACCATGTTCTTCATATAGAGAGTCTCATATGTTGTCACTTTCATATACTAGTGGGAATTTTACGTTATAGAACTTGGCCTGTATATTCCAATGATGGGCTTCCTCAAATTGCCCTAGGTCTTCGTGAGCAAGCAAGTTGGATGCACACCCACTAGTTTCTTTTATTGAGCTTTCATACATTTATAGCTCTAGTGCATCTGTCGGGGGTTTGGTGCGACATATGCCAACGGATGGCTTATCATGGTGGGGGCGAGTAGAACGTCGCCGGTGCCTGGAAACGGGATGAGGCGAAGACATGCATGCCAGCGAATCTTACCCACCTTCGGGGCTCTCCAGGGAGATAATACCCCTACTGCTGCTCTGCGGGGTCTCCGCATGATCACTATGGCCAAGTGTTTACACGGTTGCTCCTTGAGCTGTTTCTGGTGGTAGAAGAGGGCAAGGCTAGCTCTCCCCTTCTATCTGGTATGGTCTAGAACTACTGGGATCCAACCCCTTGCATGGGTGCCCTGGGGGGTTTATATAGGCCTACCCCCCAGGGGTACAATGGTAATTCGACTGGGCGCGGGCCCAGCCGTCAGTGCCTCCGACCTCCGACTTCTCCGCCGACTGCTGGGCCCGCCGACTGGTCTAGTACGGAGCCGACAGGCCGCGTCCGCCGCGGGCGGGTCTTGCCGGTCGCTGATTACTGTAGCCGTGCTTCTGATGATGCAGGCTTGGTCATGGGGTCGTGGCAACAGCCCCGCCGCCTGGCGGGCGATCACTGTGGCCACTCCCCATCTCATCTTGATTAATGGCGCGTGGGCCCCGGGGGAGGGCTCGGCCGACTCCCGACGGGTCCGACTGGCGGTTCTCCCGCCGTCTCTCGAGGTCTCGCTAACTGGTGGGCCCCGCTGCCTCCAGGCCGTACAGACAAGCCGTCGTGGGCGCAGGACTTGGTACTGTGGTGCTGATGTCAGGGCCGGCCGGGCAACAGTGCCACGCCGCACGGAGATCTTCCCGGGTACGGCGTGCTGTGGCCATGCCTGCCCTCGGTAAGGGGCGGGAGTGGGCTTCAATGTAGCCATGCCTTTGCCCCGTCCCCTTTGATGAGGTAATGGGTTTGCTGGAGTCGCCGGCCGACTCCCCAAAGCCGGCTTCTCTGGAGGTCGTCCCTGGAACTCGGCCGTGAGCGGGCAGTCGGCCGCCCTGCCGTCGACTCCTCAGGAGACGGCTCTTCGCCCTGGGGTCTTGAGGGGCGCAGCCTGCCCCGATGTCTTGAAAGGTTATGGGACTCGGGTTGGCCTACCCGTGGCCCATTACTCCGACAGTAGTCCCCGAAGCTAGTGAGGCGCCACGGACGATCGGCCGAGAAGCCTCAGCACTTTCTCTTTCCGGGTGCTCAACACATGGTCTTGATTGACTTCTGCCGGGCCGTCTAGAAGGAGTCGGACTTGCTCAACTCGGACTTGCTCGGTGTCTCGAACATAGCAGCGGGATTTTAAGTGGCGTGCTAGCGAAGCCTCCAGGCCGCCGCCTGTTCTTGGCCTGTCACGCGAGGGCACGTGGCTAGGCCGTCTTGCTAGCCCACGCGTGCGACGGGACAGGCCCACAGGCGGGGCCCGCCACTACCGCGCCTCGGCGCCCGAGCGGATCTGCTGCGGCCCCGGTGGACGGTTGGGATTCCCATGGAGTTACTACGCGCAGTAACTTTACGTGGATCGTGGGGGTCGTGGGGTTGTGGGCGCAGTAAATCCCCACGTCCGCCCCCTCGGCTTCGCAGCCCACAGGGCTATAAGTAGGGGGAAGAGGGGGGCACGCGCGCCCCTCCTTCCCACTACTCATTGCTCTCTTCCTCCTTGCCGCTCCTCGCACTCCTCCTTCCTCTTCTCTTCTTTGCTCCGCCGCATGCCCAAGCTCCGGCGAACGCTGCGGCGACAGCTCGCGATGAGTTCTTCCTCTGCTGCCGCGCCTCCCCTAGTGCGTTCCGGCACCTGGGACGGTTCCGAGGTTCATGAAGACCACATTGAGTTCCTCCGCCGGACCCGTAGGCTTCCCGGCGAGGATCGCGTGCAGGTGCGTCTTGCACCGGAGGGGGAGATTTCCCCCGCCCCATAGGAGGGCGAGCGGGTCATCTTCTGCTCGCACTACCTGCGCGAGCTGGGGCTGCCGGCGAGCAGCTTTTTCTGGTCTTTCTTGGAGTTCTACGGCCTCCAGCCGCACCACCTCACCCCCAACACAATGGTGCCGCTGTCCGCCTTCGTGGCCTTGTGCGAAGGCTTCCTCGGAGTCCTCCCCACCCTCGAGCTTTGGGGGGAGTTCTTCTCCAAGCTCGGCACCCAGGCCGCGGGCGTGCCGGCTCAATGCGGCGCCTTCATCGCCGTGCGAAGGTCAGGAGCCGACAACCCCTTCCCCTCCATCTCGCTGATAAATTCGGTGAAGATGTGTCAAAGATCCTACTTCTATGTTAGGAACGTCGCCACGAGGGGTGACTGGGTCAATCTGCCGGCTTTCGAAGCCGGCCCGCCTGCTGGGAGATTGCCCAACTGGTCGTACCGGGCCAGGTCACTGACGCCTGCGGGATCCGACGCCATCACGCGACTCCGAGTGCTGACGCAGTCGGAGGGTCTGACTGGTCCGGACCTGCTGGCCGCCTTCGTCTCGCGCTGAGTTCTCCCACTCCAAGGCCGCCCTCACATGATATGCTAGATGAGCGGGCACCGCGACCTGAGTCAGATGTGCACCAAGGACATGCCTCACGAAGAGGTGGCCTTCATGGTGAACTACCTCTCGGACAGCAGGCTCCTGGAGGACTGGCGATTCGGCAAGGAGCCGTACTCCCGCGCCAACCCCCCGCCCGTGGTGAGTCGCCTTTCTTTTCTTTCTTTAGATTGTCTTCTTCTTGCCGGGTTTTGTTTTGACCAGTCGGCTTTGGTTAGAATCCCCTTCTTCACCCACCAGCCGGCACCTCGGGGCCGGCCCGTGAGTTCGTCGCCGACCGGGCGGAGAGCGACATCGACGACCCCGATCTGGGGGCGGCGGCTCTGGAAGACGACGCCGAGGGAGGAGGAGGGATAGCAGGCGACTTCAGGCCTTCGGCTACCTTCGCCGACTGGCCTGAAGACAGCACCGAGGGAGAAGTCGCCCCTCACCATCGGCCAGGAGCCAGCCAGCCTGGCGCGGGCTCTTCTGCCGCGTCGGGCGCTCCAGGCGGCGGGAAGAAGCGTAGGGCCGTGCCGACCTTGTTCGGCAGTCGGCCGAAGAAGCCCAAGGGCTCAGCTGCGGCGACCCGGCAGGACGAGGCAGCCGCGAAGGCCATCCGCTTCCGTAAGGAAGTGAAGAAGCCGCCGTTGGTCTCCGCGTAAGTATTCTGTCTTCAAAGTTTTATTCTTTCTTCGTGATTTGTCTGAGTCTCTGCTTGCCCCTCTTTCTTCAGGGCTCCCCTCTCTCTTGAGCGGGTCGCCGCCGCCTCCGTCATGGGGTCAGCGGAGACGTCCGCCACCACTCGGTGGATTGACCCTGCTGCTGACCTCCGGGAGGCGACGGAGCGGAATGCGCAGGAGAGGCGCAACGAAGAAGAGGCCCTCCGCCTAGAGAAGGCGGAGGCCGACAGGGCGGAGGCCTCCGCTAAGAAAAAACTAGCGGAGGCCGAAGCCGCCGCCGCGGTGAAGCAGCAGGCTGAGGAAGCCGCACGCCGCCAGTCGGCCTTGCTTGTCACCCCACTGAACTCTGCGCCACCGCCTCCGGAGTTCATGGGGCCAACTGGAGAAGCCGGCGGGGAGAACCTCGTCGAGGAGAGGGAAGGCGGCGACCTCTCTACTCCGGACACACACGTTCCGCCGCCGCCGCCGCCGTCTGAAGGCACGCAAGGTGAGCAGCCAGCGGACCCTCCGGTGCCGCCAAATGAAGACGAGGCCGTGGCGAGGCTACTCCTCCAAGTCGGCTCGCCAATGCGCCGTCGTCTGGAGAAGGCGACTTCGGCACCCCGCCCCCTGGAAGCCGGCACCGCCAGCTCGGCGGCCCTAGACGCCGAAGCGACGAGCGCCGCACCTGTTGGGTGGGTGCGAGGAGGCGGCACAGGGTCGCTGAACCGGGCGCTCTTGGACGTACAGGCGAAGCTCCGTGCTGAGGGCGACGCTCTCCAGAGTTGCACCAAGGCGTTCCTAGCGTCGCGGGCAGCCGTCCGGGTATGTTTTTCCTTTGGTCTTTGTTTTCTTGCTCCTATCTGTGGGGGCACGCCAGCGCACCCACTGGGTGTAGTCCCCGAGTTTCGGGCCGGCTGCTGAGCAGGTGGCCCGGAACTCCAATTGATGGACTTCTGGGTACTAACTTTGTCTAAAATGCTTGTCATGGGATTACCACAACCTTCGCGTCACTGCCTTCAACCGTAACGTTGAAGAGCTGGGCAAGCAGACCGCCGACTTGGCAGAGAGCCGGAGTAAGTCCCCCTTTTTTTTCTCTGCGGGGGCGCGCTAGCGCACCCGCGGGCTATAGTCCCCGAGATTCGGGCCGGCTGCTGAGCAGCCAGGCCGGATCTCCCCGGCGACCTACTTTATTGACGATTGTTGTCTTTCTTCCTTTCCTTCAGGAGCCAGCGCTGCTCTTCAACAGCAGCTGAGCGAAGCCAACTCCGCCCTGCGCGCCAAAGGGGAGGAGTGCAGCAAGCTCGCCACAGAGCGCGATCTCCTGGCCACTCAGTTGGCAGAGCAGAAGGAGCTGCTTGTGAAGTCGCAGAGGGAGGCGGAGGAGACGGAAACCGCCCTCTTGGCCGAGTTTGCGAGCGAGCGCTCCTCCTGGTCTGACAAGGAGGCACAACTGTCCTCCGGCTTCCACGAGATTGAAGACATCGTTGATGGTGAGCCTCTTTATTTTCTTTCTTCGAGTTGCCAACTTAGATCGTGCCGACTCCTGGTTTTTGACTTGCTTCTTTGTTTCTTCGTGTCTGTGCAGACTTCTTCCCTGGGCAGTCGTAGGCCGCCATCCAAGCCATCGAGGCTGACCGTGAAGGTCGGTGGGCGGAGGGCGTAGAGATCGCCGCCGATGCCCCCCGAACTCTTGACGAGCACATCCTGAGCATTGAGGCTCGCCTCCGGCCGGCTCACCGGATGCTGCGCCGGCTCCAGTGCGTCGGTGCCCAGGCGATTGCCGCCCTTTGGCCGGATATGCAGGCTCCGCGCACCCCCAGCCTGATGGCCAACTGGCTGGAGGTCGCGGCTGGTCGTCTTGAGGCCTGGAAGGGCTCTTCGGCCCGGGCTGGAGTGCGCCGGGCCTTGGAGTTCGTCAAGGTGTGGTACCCGGGGCTGGATCTAGACCGGTTGGCCACGCTTCGGTCGGAGGCCCAGCCGGAGCTGGCGGTTACGGAAGACGCCTTCGTCAAACGTGCTGCGGCGATCACCGAGTACACCGACACCAGCATCTTCGTCCCCGAGCGGTCTAAAGATGGCGAGGAGGTACCGCCGGAGTGGTTTGGGATGAACCCAGACTACGGCGAAGACTCGACGGAGGTGATTAGCTCCAGCGTCGAGGAGGAGGACGAAGCGGAGGATGGAGGTGAGGCGGAGGCACCAGAAGACGGAGCAGACGGCCAGTCTCAGCCCGACCGCGCCTCCAGCAACGAGCCGCGTGCGACCGAGTCGACTGCCGCCGGAGGTGATCAAGTCGAGACTAGCCAGCCGGCTGCCCCGACGCCTGACGCTGGCACCTCCTCCGTCCCTCCGAATCCGTCTGCTGCCTCCTAAGCTGCCGCTGTATCTTTTATTTTATCTGCTTCAGTAGTCTTTGAAGAACTTGTTAATTTGCACAATTCCACCCGCGGGGTGTATTTTGAACCTCTACTCGATAATTCGGCCAAAGGCCTATGTTATGTAAATATATATATATCTATCTTTTCTTGCTCATTGTTCTTTTGGCTTTTTTCCTTTGCCGCTTTCTCTTAGTTGCCTGCCTTGCCAATCGGACAGCCGCTCTGCGGACTGTTGCTGGATCAAGTGCTAGGCTACTTTGGGAAAGCAAGTACTTAGCCGATTTCAAGATTGTTTGAGCAAGTTGGATAGAAGACGACAATCCGACTATCCGAGAGTCGGTTTGCGAGAAAGGCTGGAAGCCGTCTTGAGCTATGTTTTATGCTTTGAGTCCTTAGCCATTTTTCATGCGAGTGCCCATTCTACCTTACTGCTGCCCACCGTACAGTCGCTCTACGAGCTGCGGCTTCTAACAGGAGACGGTTTAGGCGTTTACACACTACTTATCCGACTGCAGGAAGCATTTCATAGTGCAAGGCGGCAATTCCCCGGGTCGACTTGTCGAGCCCGGTGCCAAACGGCATGACGAAGAGTAACATACTTGTAGGCATAATTTTTATCATACAGACAAAAGAGGGCAGTCCCCGAGCTCGTCTCGGGGGGCCCAAAGTCTTGGTACTTTAATACAAAAGGTAGCGTGGTACATACTGCATCAACTGTACAATCTTCGGAGGAGATTTGCATTCCATGGCCGCTCTGTCTCCTTGCCGGAGTCGTCCCTCTTGCGTGCTCGGGGCTTCTGAGCGTCGATCAGGTAGTAGGAATCGTTGCCCAGTACTTTGCTGATGATGAAAGGGCCTTCCCAAGGCGCCGACAGCTTGTGCTGGCCGGCTGTTCGCTGGATCAGCCGGAGCACAAGGTCACCTTCTTGGAAAGATCTTGGCCTGACCTTCCTGTTGTGGTATCGGCGCAGGCTCTACTATTAGATGCTGGACCGGCTGAGTGCCAACAGCCGGCCCTCTTCCAGCAGATCGACGTCGTCTCGTCGTGCTTCTTCTGCTTCCTCCTCGGTGTACATGGTGACTCGTGGGGAGTCAAACTCTATGTCCGTTGGGATGACGGCTTCGGCACCGTAGACGAGGAAGAAGGGCGTGAAGCCGGTTGACTTATTTGGAGTCGTGCGCAGACTCCAGAGGACGGCTGGTAGCTCGTCGAGCCAGCAGCCAGCCGAGCGCTCCAGAGGCTCGATCAACTGAGGCTTGATGCCGGACAGGATGAGGCCGTTTGCTCGCTCCACTTGGCCGTTTGACTGCGGATGGGCGACAGACGCTAGGTCCAGTCGGATGCCCTGTGTTGCGCAGAAACGGGCCAAGGCGCCTTTGGCAAAATTTGTGCCGTTGTCGGTGATGATGCTGTGTGGTATGCCGTACCGAATTGTGTCGGGGCCGGCGAGCCGCCAACAGCGTGATCCATCTCCCGCTGGTAAGCTTCTGACAAGCATCTCATGTTGGCCAGCTTCTTCGCGCCTTCAACGAGCTGAAGGCGGCGCGCTTCTAACGTCTCCGCGTCAGCATCTTCCGGAATGGGCGTAGTCAGGTCTTGCAGCGCTGCGCCGAGTGAGTCGGGCGCTCCTCCGCCAGGGAACTCGTCATGACTGATGACTAGCACCTCAGTGACGGTGCTTGCATCGCTCTCTGCGTGGGGGAGAGGTTCGTCGTAGACCACCACGTTGGTGGGGAACGCGTCGATCGACGCGGTGTCGGAGTCGACTAGCATCGGGTCGGTGGAGCCTACGGACTCCAAGTCTACGGCAGGCTCGCCGGAAACGTGGACTTGATTGAGGAGGCCTGCGAGGAGGTTTTCGGGGCCGCCCGCGCCTGCGTCGGACGCAGGTTCATTGGAGAGGCGGACCTCGCCGACAAGTTCGGCCAAGGAGCTGGCTGCGTAGGCGATCTCAACACCGTGCAGCGCGTCGATGCAGACTTCGCCCAGCGTGCCTGGCTGGCTGCGCTCGCCAGGGAGGAAAAGGGTTCCCGTCCAGAACAGATCTCCGGATGGCGGTGCACCAGGCCCCACGGTGGGCGCCAAATGTTGGGGGTTTGGTGCGACATATGCCAACGGATGGCTTATCATGGTGGGGGCGAGTAGAACATCGCCGGTGCCTGGAAACGGGATGAGGCGAAGACATGAACGCCAGCGAATCTTACCCAGCTTCGGGGCTCTCCGGGGAGATAATACCCCTACTGCTGCTCTACGGGGTCTCCGCATGATCACTATGGCCAAGTGTTTACACGGTTGCTCCTTGAGCTGTTTCTGGTGGTAGAAGAGGGCAAGGCTAGCTCTCTCCTTCTATCTGTATGGTCTAGAACTACTGGGATCCAACCCCTTTGCATGGGTGCCCTGGGGGTTTATATAGGCCTACCCCCCAGGGGTACAATGGTAATTCGACTGGGCGCGGGCCCAGCCGTCAGTGCCTCCGACCTCCGACTTCTCTGCCGACTGCTGGGGCCCGCCGACTGGTCTAGTACGGAGCCGACAGGCCGCGTCCGCCGCGGGCGGGTCTTGCCGGCCGCTGATTACTGTAGTCGTGCTTCTGATGATGCAGGCTTGGTCATGGGGTCGTGGCAACAGCCCCGCCGCCTGGCGGGCGATCACTGTGGCCACTCCCCATCTCATCTTGATTAATGGCGCGTGGGCCCCGGGGGAGGGCTCGGCCGACTCCCGACGGGTCCGACTGGCGGTTCTCCCGCCGTCTCCTGAGGTCTCGCTGACTGGTAGGCCCCGCTGCCTCCAGGCCGTACAGACAAGCCGTCATGGGTGCAGGACTTGGTACTGTGGTGCTGATGTCAGGGCCGCCCGGGCAACAGTGCCACGCCGCACGGAGATCTTCCCAGGTACGGCGTGCTGTGGCCATGCCTGCCCTCGGTAGGGGACGGGAGTGGGCTTCATTGTAGCCACGCCTCTGCCCCGTCCCCTTTGATGAGGTCATGGGTTTGCTGGAGTCGCCGGCCGACTCCCCAAAGCCGGCTTCTCTGGAGGTCGTCCCTGGAACTCGGCCGTGAGCGGGCAGTCGGCCGCCCTGCCGTCGACTCCTCAAGAGATGGCTCTTCGCCCTGGGGTCTTGAGGGGCGCAGCCTGCCCCGATGTCTTGAAAGGTTATGGGACTCGGGTTGGCCTACCCGTGGCCCATTACTTCGACAGCATTCGTTGCATGGCAATCCCTACTCACTCACATTGATATATATTGATGGGCATCTCCATAGCCCGTTGATACGCCTAGTTGATGTGAGACTATCTTCTCCTTTTTGTCTTCTCCACAACCACCATTCTATTCCACCTATAGTGCTATATCCATGGCTCACGCTCATGTATTGCGTGAAGATTGAAAAAGTTTTGAAAAAGTTAGAGTATGAAACAATTGCTTGGCTTGTCATCGGGGTTGTGCATGATTTAAATACTTTGTGTGGGGAAGATGGAGCATAGCCAGACTATATGATTTTGTAGGGATAACTTTCTTTGGCCATGTTATTTTGAGAAGACATAATTGCTTTGTTAGTATGCTTGAAGTATTATTATTTTCTATGTCAATATAAACTTTTGTCTTGAATCTTTATAATCTGAATATTCTTACCACAATTAAGAAGATTTGCATTGAAATTATGCCAAGTAGCACTCCGCATCAAAAATTCTCTTTTTATCATTTACCTACTCGAGGACGAGCAGAAATTAAGCTTGGGGATGCCTGATACGTCTCCAACGTATCTATAATTTTTGATTGCTCCATGCTATATTATCTACTGTTTTGGACTATATTGGGCTTTATTTTCCACTTTTATATTATTTTTGGGACTAACCTATTAACCGGAGGCCCAACCCAGAATTGCAGTTTTTTGCCTATTTCAGTGTTTCGGATAAACGGAATATCAAATGGAGTCCAAACGGAATAAAATCGTCGGGAATGTGATTTTCTCACTGAACGTGATCCAGGAGACTTGGACCCTACTGCAAGGGATCAAAGAGGAGGTCATGAGGGTGGGGGCGCGCCCCCCCAGGGCGCGCCCCCTGCCTCGTGGGCCCCTCGGTGCTCCACCGACGTACTCCTTCCTCCTATATATACACACGTACCCCCAAATGATCAGAACAGGAGCCAAAAACCTAATTCCACCGCCGCAACTTTCTGTATCCACGAGATCCCATCTTGGGGCCTGTTCCAGAGCTCCGCCGGAGGAGGGCCGTCATCACGGAGGGCTTCTACATCATCACAGCCTCTTCGATGAAGTGTGAGTAGTTTACCTCAGACCTTCAGGTCCATAGTTAGTAGCTAGATGGCTTCTTCTCTCTCTTTGAATCTCAATACAAAGTTCTCCCCCTCTCTCGTGGAGATCTATTCGATGTAATCTTGTTTTTGCGGTGTGTTTGTTGAGACCGATGAATTGTGGGTTTATGATCAAGTCTATCTATGAATAATATTTGAATCTTCTCTGAATTCTTTTATGTATGATTGGTTATCTTTGCAAGTCTCTTCAAATTATCCGTTTGGTTTGGCCAACTAGATTGGTAGTTCTTGCCATGGGAGAAGTGCTTAGCTTTGGGTTCGATCTTGCGGTGTCCTTACCCAGTGACAGAAGGGGCAGCAAGGCACGTATTGTATCATTGCCATCGAGGATAACAAGATGGGGTTTATTTCATATTGCATGAATTTATCTCTCTACATCATGTCATCTTGCTTAAGGCGTTACTCTGTTTTTAACTTAATACTCTAGATGCATGCTGGATAGCGGTCGATGAGTGGAGTAATAGTAGTAGATGCAGAATCGTTTTGATCTACTTGTCATGGACGTGATGCCTATATACACGATCATGCCTAGATATTCTCATAATTATGCTCAGTTCTATCAATTGCTCAACAGTAATTTGTTCACCCACCGTAGAATACTTATGCTCTTGAGAGAAGCCACTAGTGAAACCTATGGCCCCCAGGTCTATTCTCATCATATCAATCTCCATCACTTTAATATTGTTTTCCTTTTTTACTTTGCCTTTACTTTTTACTTTGCATCTTTATATCAAAAATACCAAAAAAATTATATCTATCAGATCTCACTCTCGTAAGTGACCGTGAAGGGCTTGACAACCCCTAACCGCGTTGGTTGCGAGTAGCTATCGCTTTGTGCAGGTACGAGGGACTTGAGCGTGGGCTCCTACTGGATTGATACCTTGGTTCTCAAAAACTGAGGGAAATACTTACGCTACTCTCCTGCATCATCCCTTCCTCTTCGGGGAAAACCAACGCAAGCTCAAGACGTAGCAGCGTGCCGACCGCGATCACGTCGACTTTGGAACCATTTCCCACGCGCATCGTCACCTCGTCCTTAGCCAATCTTCGCTTAATCCGTAGCCCTTGTTTCGAGTTTGCAAATATTAGCAACAGAACCAGTATCAAATACCCAGGTGCTACTGCAAGCATTAGTAAGGTACACATCAATAACATGTATATCACATATACCTTTGTTCACCTTGCCATCCTTCTTATCCGCCAAATACTTGGGGCAGTTCCGCTTCCAGTGACCAGTCTGCTTGCAGTAGAAGCACTCAGTCTCATGCTTAGGTCTAGCCTTGGGTTTCTTCTCCTGAGCAGAAACTTGCTTGCTTTTCTTCTTGAAGTCCCCTTCTTCTTCCCTTTGTCCTTTTTCTTGAAACTGGTGGTCTTATTGACCATCAACACTTGATGCTCCTTCTTGATTTCTACCTCCACTGCCTTTAGCATTGCGAAGAGCTCGGGAATTGTCTTATCCATCCCTTGCATATTATAGTTCATCACGAAGCTCTTGTAGCTTGGTGGCAGTGATTGGAGAATTCTGTCAATGACGCTATCATCCGGAAGATTAACTCCTAGTTGAATCAAGTGATTGCAGTACCCAGACATCTTGAGTATATGCTCACTCACAGAACTATTCTCCTCCATCTTGCAGCTGTAGAACTTATTGGAGACTTCATATCTCTCAATCCGAGCATTCTTGAAATATTAACTTCAACTCCTGGAACATCACATATGCTCCATGACATTCAAAACGTCGTTGAAGTCCTGGTTCTAAGCCGTAAAGCATGGCACACTGAACTATCGAGTAGTCATCAGCTTTGCTCTGCCAAGCGTTCTTAATGTTGTCAGTTGCATCAGCAGCAGGCCTGGCACTCAGCAGTGCTTCCAGGACGTAATTCTTCTGAGTAGCAATGAGGATAATCCTCAAGTTACGGACCCAGTCCGTGTAATTGCTACCATCATCTTTCAACTTTGCTTTCTCAAGGAACGCATTAAAATTCAACGGAACAACAACACGGGCCATCTATCTACAATCAACATAGACAAGCAAGATACTATCAGGTACTAAGTTCATGATAAATTTAAGTTCAATTAATCATATTATTTAAGAACTCCCACTTAGATAGACATCCCTCTAATCATCTAAGTGATTACGTGATCCATATCAACTAAACCATGTCCGATCATCACGTGAGATGGAGTAGTATCAATGGTGAACATCACTATGTTGATCATATCGACTATATGATTCACGCTCGACCTTTCGGTCTCTGTGTTCCGAGGCCATATCTGTTAAATGCTAGGCTCGTCAAGTTTAACCTGAGTATTCCGCGTGGGCAACTGTTTTGCACCCGTTGTATTTGAACCTAGAGCCTATCACACCCGATCATCACGTGGTGTCTCAGCACGAATAACTTTCGCAACGATGTATACTCAGGGAGGACACTTATACTTTGATAATTTAGTGAGGGATCATCTTATAATGCTACCATCAATCAAAGCAAGATAAGATGCATAAAAGATAAACATCACATGCAATCAATATAAGTGATATGATATGGCCATCATCATCTTGTGCTTGTGATCTCCATCTCCGAAGCACCGTCATGATCACCATTGTCACCGATGCGACACCTTGATCTCCATCATAGCATCGTTGTCGTCTCGCCAATCTTATGCTTCCATGACTATCACTACCGCTTAGTGATAAAGTAAAGCATTACAGGGTGATTGATTGCATACAATAAAGCGACAACCATATGGCTCCTGCCAGTTGCCGATAACTCGGTTACAAAACATGATCATCTCATACAATAAAATTTAGCATCATGTCTTGACCATATCACATCACAACATGCCCTGCAAAAACAAGTTAGACGTCCTCTACTTTGTTGTTGCAAATTTTACGTGGCTGCTACGGGCTTAGCAAGAACCATTCTTACCTACGCATCAAAACCACAATGATAGTTTGTCAAGTTGGTGCTGTTTTAACCTTCTCAAGGACCGGGCATAGCCACACTCGGTTCAACTAAAGTTGGAGAAACTGACACCCGCCAGCCACCTGTGTGCAAAGCACGTCGATAGAACCAGTCTCGCGTAAGCGTACGCGTAATGTCGGTCCGGGCCGCTTCATCCAACAATACCGCCGAACCAAAGTATGACATGATGGTAAGCAGTATGACTTATATCGCCCACAACTCACTTGTGTTCTACACGTGCATATGACATCTAGGCGTAAAACCAGGCTCGGATACCACTGTTGGGTAATGTAGTAATTTCAAAAAAATTCCTACGCACACGCAAGATCATGGTGATGCATAGCAACGAGAGGGGAGAGTGTTGTCCACGTACCCTCGTAGACCATAAGCGGAAGCGTTAGCACAACGCGGTTGATGTAGTCATACGTCTTCACGATCTGACCGATCAAGTACCAAACGTACGGCACCTCCGAGTTCAGCACACGTTCAGCCCGATGACGTCCCTCGAACTCCGATCCAGCCGAGTGTTGAGGGAGAGTTTTGTCAGCACGACGGCATGGTGACGATGATGATGTTGTACCGACGCAGGGCTTCGCCTAAGCACCGCTACATTATTATCGGGGTGGACTATGGTGGAGGGGGGCACCGCACACGGCTAAAAGATCAAACAATTAATTGTTCTATGGGGTGCCCCCTTCCCCCGTATATAAAGGAGCAAGGGGAGGAGGCGGCCGGCCAGGGAGAGGCGCGCCAAGGGGGAGTCCTACTCCCACTAGGAGTAGGACTCCTCCTATTCCTAGTAGGAGTAGGAGAGGGGGAAGGAAAGGGAGAGGGGGAGAAGGAAAGAGGGGGCCGGCCCCCTTGCCCTAAACCAATTCAGTTTGGGCCTTGGGGGCGCGCCCCACACTCCCCTTGCTGCCCTCTATTTCCACTAAGGCCCATGTAGGCCCATTAAGCCCCTGGGGGTTCCGGTAACCTCCCGGTACTCCGGTAAAATCCCGATTTCACCCGGAACACTTCCGATATCCAAACATAGGCTTCCAATATATCAATCTTCATGTCTCGACCATTTCGAGACTCCTCGTCATGTCCGGGATCACATCCGGGACTCCGAACAACCTTCGGTACATCAAAACATATAAACTCATAATATAACCGTCATCGAAACGTTAAGCGTGCGGACCCTACGGGTTCGAGAACTATGTAGACATGACCGAGACATGTCTCCGGTCAATAACCAATAGCGGAACCTGGATGTTCATATTGGCTCCCACATATTCTACAAAGATCTTTATTGGTCAAACCACATAACAACATACATTGCTCCCTTCGTTATTGGTATGTTACTTGCCCGAGATTCGATCGTCGGTATCTCAATACCTAGTTTAATCTCGTTACCGACAAGTCTCTTTACTCGTTTTGTAATACATCATCCCGCAACTAACTCATTAGTTGCAATGCTTGCAAGGCTTAAGTGATATTCATTACTGAGAGGGCCCAGAGATACCTCTCCGATAATCGGAGTGACAAATCCTAATCTCGAAATATGCCAACCCAACAAGTACCTTCGGAGACACCTGTAGAGCACCTTTATAATCACCCAGTTACGTTGTGACATTTGGTAGCACACAAAGTGTTCCTCTGGTTAATGGGAGTTGCATAATCTCATAGTCATAGGAACATGTATAAGTCATGAAGAAAGCAATAACAACATACTAAACGATCGGGTGCTAAGTTAACGGAATGGGTCAAGTCAATCACATCATTCTCCTAATGATGTGATCTCATTAATCAAATGACAACACTTTGTCTATGGTTAGGAAACTTAACCATCTCTGATCAATGAGCTAGTCAAGTAGAGGCATACTAGTGACATACTGTTTGTCTATGTATTCACACGTATTATGTTTCCTGTTAATATAATTCTAGCATGAATAATAAACATTTATCATGATATAAGTAAATAAATAATAACTTTATTATTGCCTCTAGGGAATATTTCCTTCAGTATTATGGAACGAGTAAAGAGACTTGCCGGTAACGAGATTGAACTAGGTATTGAGATACCGACGATCGAATCTCGGGCAAGTAACATACCGATGACAAAGGGAACAACGTATGTTGTTATGCAGTCTGACCGATAAAGATCTTCGTAGAATATGTAGGAGCCAATATGGGCATCCAGGTCCCGCTATTGGTTACCGACCAAAGAGGTGTCTCGGTCATGTCTACATAGTTCTCGAACCCGTAGGGCCCGCACGCTTAACATTCGTTGATGATATAGTACGATGAGTTATGTATGTTGGTGACTGAATGTTGTTCGGAGTTCCAGATAAGATCACGGACATGACGAGGAACTCCGGAATGGTCCGGAGATAAAGATTGATATATGGGATAATAGTGTTTGGACTCTGGAAGGGTTCCGGAATTCACCGGAAGGGGTTCTGGATGTTTCCCTAAATGTTGGGGTACGAGAACACTTTATTTGGGCCAAAGGGGAAAGACCACAAGGTTTTTGGAAAGCGCAAATGGAAGTTTTGCGGAGTCCAGGGACTAGACGCCAGGGTCCCTGGCATCTAGGTCCAGACGCAGGGAACCCTGGCGTCTGGCCCTGGAGTCCGAGAAGGACTCTTGCCTTTCGGGTGAAACCGACTTTGTGGAGGCTTTCACTACAAGTTTCGACCCCAAGGCTCAACATATAAATGGATGGGTAGGGATAGCACCCAAGACTCATCAAGAAACACCAAGCCGTGTGCCGGCAACCCCGTACCCTCTAGTTTATCCTCCGTCATAGTTTTCGTAGTGCTTAGGCAAAGCCCTATGGAGATTGTTCTTCATCAACACCGTCACCACGCCGTCGTGCTGCCGGAACTCATCTACTACTTCACCCCTCTTGCTGGATCGAGAAGGCGAGGACGTCACCGAGCCGAACGTGTGCAGAACTCGGAGGTGCCGCGCTTTGGGTACTTGGATCGGTTGGATCGTGAGGACGTACGACTACATCAACCGCGTTGATATAACGCTTCCGCGAACGGTCTATGAGCGTACGTAGACAACACTCTCCCCTCTCATTGCTATGCATCACCATGATCCTGTGTGTGCGTAGGATTTTTTGAAATTACTATGTTTCCCAACAGTGGCATCCGAGCCAGGGTTTATGCGTAGATGTTATATGCACGAGTAGAACACAAGTGAGTTGTGGGCGATATAAGTCATACTGCTTACCAGCATGTCATACTTTGGTTCGGCGGTATTGTTGGATGAAGCGGCCTGGACCGACATTACGCGTATGCTTACGCGAGACTGGTTCTACCTACATGCTTTGCACACAGGTGGCTGGCGGGTGTCAGTTTCTCCAACTTTAGTTGAATCGAGTGTGGCTACGCCTGGTCCTTGAGAAGGTTAAAACAGCACTAACTTGATGAACTATCGTTGTGGTTTTGATGCGTAGGTAAGAACGGTTCTTGCTCAGCCCGTAGCAGCCACGTAAAACTTGCAACAACAAAGTTGAGGATGTCTAACTTGTTTTTGCAGGGCATGATGTGATGTGATATGGTCAAGGCATGATGCTATATTTTATTGTATGAGATGATCATGTTTTGTAACCGAGTTATCGTCAACTAGCAGGAGCCATATGGTTGTCTCTTTATTGTATGCAATGCAAACGCCCTATAATGCTTTACTTTATCAGTAAGCGGGAGCGATGGTCGTAGAAGCATAAGTTGGCGAGACGACAACGATGCTACGATGGAGATCAAGGTGTCGCGCCGGTGACGATGGTGATCATGATGATGCTTTGGAGATGGAGATCAAAGGCACAAGATGATGATGACCATATCATGTCACATATTTTGATTGCATGTGATGTTTATCTTTTATACATCTTATTGTGCTTAGTTCGACGGTAGCTTTATAAGATGATCTCTCACTAATTATCAAGGTAAAAGTGTTCTCCCTGAGTATGCACCGTTGCAAAAGTTCTTCGTGCTAAGACACCACGTGATGATCTGGTGTGATAGGCTCTACGTTCAAATACAACGGGTGCAAAACAGTTGCACACGCGAAATACTCAGGTTAAACTTGACGAGCCTAGCATATAACAGATATGGCCTCAGAACACGGACACCGAAAGGTCGAGCATGAATGACATAGTAGATATGATCAACATAGTGATGTTCACCATTGAAACTACTCCATCTCACGTGACGATCGAACATGGTTTAGTTGATATGGATCACGTGATCACTTAGTGGATTAGAGGGATGTCTATCTAAGTGGGAGTTCTTAAGTAATTTGATTAATTGAACTTAAATTTATCATGAACTTAGTCCTGGTAGTATTAGCATATCTATGTTGTAGATCAATAGCTCGCGTTTACCTCCCTTGTTTTATTTTTGATATGTTCCTAGAGAAAACTAAGTTGAAAGATGTTAGTAGCAATGATGCGGATTGGATCTGTGATCTGAGGTTTATCCTCATTGCTGCACAGAAGAATTATATCCTTGATGCACCACTAGGTGACAAACCTATTGCAGGAGCAGATGCATATGTTATGAACGTTTGGCTAGCTCAATATGATGACTACTTGATAGTTTAGTGCACCATGCTTAAACGGCTTAGAATCGGGACTTCAAAGATGTTTTGAACGTCATGGACCATATGAGATGTTCCACGAGTTGAAGTTAATATTTCAAGCAAATACCCGAGTTGAGAGATATGAAGTCTCCAACAAGTTCTATAGCTAAAAGATGGAGGAGAATAACTCAAGCAGTGAGGATGTGCTCAGATTGTTTGGGTACTACAATCGCTTGAATCAAGTGGGAGTTAATCTTCCAGATAAAATAGTGATTGACAGAATTCTCTAGTCACCATCACCAAGTTAGTAGAACTTCGTGATGAACTATAATATGCAAGGGATAATGGAAACGATGCCCAAGCTCTTCGTGATGCTGAAATCAACGAAGGTAGAAATCAAGAAAAGCATCAAGTGTTGATGGTAAACATAACCACTAGTTTCAAGTAAAGGGGAAAAGGGAACAAAGGGGAACTTCAAGAAGAATGGCAGGCAAGTTGCTGCTCAAGTGAAAAAACCGAAGTCTGGACCTAAGCCTGAAACTGAGTGCTTCTACTGCAAAGGGACTGGTCACTGGAAGCGGAACTACCCCAAGTAATTGGCAGATAAGAAGGATGGCAGAGTGAACATAGGTATATTTGATATACATGTTATTGATGTGTACTTTACTAGTGTGTCGGATGTGGGGTTCCGACAAACCCTTAAGGTTCGAACACTAGGGTGCGCACGAAGTCTTTCCCTCCTACCAATCTATGCCCTAGCTCACTAAGATCTCGCGGACGAACTCGATGAACTCGCAACACAGAAAGACACAAGGTTTATACTGGTCCGGGCCACCGTTGTGGTGTAATACCCTACTCCAGTGTGGTGGTGGTGGATTGCCTCTAGGGCTGATGATGAACAGTACAAGGGAAGAACAGCCTCCGGAGGTTGAGGTGTTCTTGTGGTTAGGCTCTCGATTGGGTTGGATCAAGCTGAGATGAGATGCTCTCTCTCCCTCGGATCCGATCCCCCCTACTATGGTGGCTAGCTCTACTTATATAGGCCCTGGTCCTCTTCCCAAATATCGAGCGGGAAGGGAGCCAACAATGGCGGGCTAATTTGAAGGGGGACAACTAGTACAAGCTATCCTGACAAAAGTGGTCTTCGCCTGCCAAAGGCTCTGGTGGTGACGCTGTCTTGGGCTCCACGATGACCTCCGTATTGCCATCCTCCTGTTCTTGGTCTCGTTGCACCCATATAGCAAGCTTTGCCTGATGCCTCGGTACTCTTCGCCCGCGCTGGCCTCCTTAGCACCAAAGAGGAAACAAGGACGCTGCGCGCACTGGTGCCCGCCTAGCGCCCACTTGGTATCGTGCGTCATGGCTCACGTCACGAGGGCCTCGTGAGGTTTGCCCCGCCTTGATATCTCCGCTCCTCGTGAGCCTGCCTAGCTAGGCTAATCCAGAGGAGGCCTTGCGTCGTCCGCCTCGCGAGGCTTGGACCCTCGCGAGGGTCTTGAATGCTTTGTTAGTGAAGATGGGCCGTATGGCCTGCTGGCTTGGTCCCGCCGTGGGCCGCAGGCAGGCAAGTCTGGGGACCCCTGTTCCCAGGACGCCGACAGTAGCCCCCGGGCCCAAGGTGCACTCGGGCTTGGCTTCGCGGCGAAGCCAAGCGCCAAGTACGGAGCGCCGCGGGCCCCCAAAGCATGCGGCCTCGATTGACGCGTGGTGGATGATTGGACGTGGGTGTCTCCGCTTCCCCACGCTGTCCTTGAATCCGCCTGGCTATGCGGCCCCGCCTCTTACACAGTTATTCTTCTTCCGCCACACACGGCTCTTCCAATCTCCCTGCTGCCTCGACGCCCTATTCCACCTTCTCAGTCCGACATGTGCTCCGCCCTCTTCACCGCCATGGCCCCGAAACAATCAAAGAAGGGGAAGAAACCTATGTCCTGTGCTACCTCTTGAGCAATGCGTAGGATTTCCTTGAAGAGGAAAGGATGATGCAGCAAAGTAGCGTAAGTATTTCCCTCAGTTTTTGAGAACCAAGGTATCAATCTAGTAGGAGGCTACGCATGAGTCCCTCGTACCTGCACAAACAAATAACTCCTCGCAACCAACACGATAAGGGGTTGTCAATCCCTTCACGGTCACTTACGAGAGTGAGATCTGAGAGATATGATAGAATAATATTTTTGGTATTTTTGTGATAAATATGCAAAGTAAAATAAAAGCAAAGTAAAAATCAAAGGAAATAACTAAGTATTGGAAGATTAATATGATGAAGATAGACCCGGGGGGCATAGGTTTCACTAGTGGCTTCTCTCAAGAGCATAAGTATTTTACGGTGGGTGAACGAATTACTATTGAGCAATTGACAGAATTGAGCATAGTTATGAGAATATCTAGGTATGATCATGTATATAGGCATCACGTCCGAGACAAGTAAACCGACTCCTGCCTGCATCTACTACTATTACTCCACTCATCGACCACTATCCAGCATGCATCTAGTGTATTAAGTTCATGAAAATAGAGTAACGCCTTAAGCAAGATGACATGATGTAGAGGGATAAATTCATGCAATATGATAAAAACCCCATCTTGTTATCCTCGATGGCCACAATACAATACGTGCCTTGCTGCCCGTATTGTCACTGGGAAAGGACACCGCAAGATTGAACCCAAAGCTAAGCACTTCTCCCGTTGCAAGAAAGATCAATCTAGTAGGCCAAACCAAACTGATAATTCGAAGAGACTTGCAAAGATAACCAATCATACATAAAAGAATTCAGAGAAGATTCAAATATTGTTCATAGATAATCTTGATCATCAACCCACAATTCATCGGTCTCAACAAACACACCGCAAAAAGAAGATTACATCGAATAGATCTCCACAAGAGAGGGGGAGAAAATTGTATTGAGATCCAAAAAGAGAGAAGAAGCCATCTAGCTAATAACTACGGACCCGAAGGTTTGAGGTAAACTACTCACACTTCATCGGAGAGGCTATGGTGTTGGTGTAGAAGCCCTCCGTGATGGATGCCCCTTCCGGCAGAGCTCCGGAACAGGCCCCAAGATGGGATCTCGTGGATACAGAAGGTTGCGGTGGTGGAATTAGGTTTTTGGCTCCGTATCTGATCGTTTGGGGGGTACGTAGGTATATATAGGAGGAAGGAGTACGTCGGTGGAGCAACAGGGGCCCCACGAGGGTGGAGGGCGCGCCTGGGGGGGATAGGTGCGCCCCCTACCTCGTGGCTTCCTCCTTTATTTCTTGACGTAGGGTCCAAGTCTCCTGGGTCTTGTTCGTTCCAAAAATCACGTTCCCGAAGGTTTCATTCCGTTTGGACTCCGTTTGATATTCCTTTTCTTCGAAACCCTAAAATAGGAAAAAACAGCAATTCTGGGTTGGGCCTCCTGTTAATAGGTTAGTCCCAAAAATAATATAAAAGTGGATAATAAAGCCCAATAATGTCCAAAACAGTAGATAATATAGCATGGAGCAATCAAAAATTATAGATACGTTGGAGACGTATCAAGCATCCCCAAGCTTAATTCCTGCTCGTCCTCGAGTAGGTAAATGATAAAAAAGATAATTTTTGATGTGAAGTGCTACTTTGCATAATTTTAATGTAATTCTTCTTAATTGTGGTATGAATATTCAGATCCGAAAGATTCAAGATAAAAGTTTAATATTGACATAAAAATAATGATACTTTAAGCATACTAACAAAGCAATCATGTCTTCTCAAAATAAAATGGCTAAAGAAATTTATCCCTACAAAATCATATAGTCTGGCTATGCTCTATCTTCACCACACAAAGTATTTAAATCATGCACAACCCGGATGACAAGCCAAGCAATTGTTTCATACTTTTGACATTCTCAAACTTTTTCAATCTTCACGCAATACATACGCGTGAGCCATGGATATAGCACTATATGTGGAATAGAATGGTGGTTGTGGAGAAGAAAAAAATGGGAGAAGATAGTCTCACATCAACTAGGCGTATCAACGGGCTATGGAGATGCCCATCAATAGATATCAATGTGAGTGAGTAGGGATTGCCATGCAACGGATGCACTAGAGCTATAAGTATATGAAAGCTCAACAAAAGAAACTAAGTGGGTGTGCATCCAACTTGCTTGCTCATGAAGACCTAGGGCATTTTGAGGAAGCCCATCATTGGAATATACAAGCCAAGTTCTATAATGAAAAATTCCCACTAGTATATGAAAGTGACGAAATGAGAGACTCTCTATCATGAATATCATGGTGCTACTTTGAAGCACAAGTGTGGTAAAGGATAGTAACATTGTCCCTTCTCTCTTTTTCTCTCATTTTTTATTTGGGATTCTTTGGCCTCTTTTTATTTTTCGTCCGGGGTCTCATCCTGACTTGTGGGGGAATCATAGTCTCCATCATCCTTTCCTCACTAGGACAATGCTCTAATAATGATGATCATCACACTTTTATTTTCTTACAACTCAACAATTACAACTCGATACTTAGAACAAAATATTACTCTATATGAATGCCTTCGGCGGTGTACCGGGATATGCAATGAATCAAGAGTGACATGTATTAAAGAATTATGAATGGTGGCTTTGCCACAAATATGATGTCAACTACATGATCATGCTAAGCAATATGACAATGATGGAGTGTGTCATAATAAATGGAACGGTGGAAAGTTGCATGGCAATATATCTCGGAATGGCTATGGAAATGCCATAATAGGTAGGTATGGTGGCTGTTTTGAGGAAGGTATATGGTGGGTGTATGATACCGACGAAAGGTGCGCGGTATTAGAGAGTCTAGCAATGGTGGAAGGAAGAAAAGTGTGTATAATCCATGGACTCAACATTAGTCATAAAGAACTCATATACTTATTGCAAAAATCTACAAGTTATCAAAGCAAAGTATTACACGCATGCTCCTAGGGGGATAGATTGGTAGGAAAAGACCATCGCTCGTCCCCGACCGCCACTCATAAGGAAGACAATAAAAAAATAAATCATGCTCCGACTTCATCACATAACGGTTCACCATACGTGCATGCTACGGGAATCACAAACTTTAACACAAGTATTTCTCAAATTCAAAACTACCCAACTAGTACAAATTTAATATCACCATCTTCATATCTCAAAACAATTATCAAGCATCAAACTTCTCATAGCATTCAACACACTCATAAGAAAGTTTTTACTATTCTTGAATACCAAGCATATTAGGATTATTTAAGCAAATTACCATGCTATTTAATACTCTCAAAAATAATATAATTGAAGCATGAGAGATCAATAGTTTCTATAAAACAATTCCACCACCGTGCTCTAAAAAATATAAGTGAAGTACTAGAGCAAAAACTATATAACTCAAATGATATAAGCGAAGCACATAGAGTATTCTAAAAAATTCCAAATCATGTATGGTTCTCTCAAAATGTGTGTACAGAAAGGATGATTGTGGTAAACTAAAAAGAAAAGACTCAAATCATACAAGACGCTCCAAGCAAAACACATATCATGTGGTGAATAAAAATATAGCTCCAAGTAAAGTTACCGATAGAAGTAGATGAAAGAGGGGATACCTTCTGGGGCATCCCCAAGCTTTGGATTTTAGGTGTCCTTAGATTATCTTGGGGGTTCCATGGGCATCCCAAAGCTTAGGATCTTGCCAATCCTTGTTCCATAATCCATCAAATCTTTACCCAAAACTTGAAAATTTCACAACACAAAACTTAAAGTAGAAAATCTCGTGAGTTAGCGAAAGAAAACAAAAGACCACTTCAAGGTACTGTAATGAACTAATTATCTATTTATATTGGTGTTGAACCTACTGTATTCCAACTTCTCTATTGTTTATAAACTATTTTACTAGCCATATATTCATCAAATAAGCAAACAACTCACGAAAAACAGAATCTGTCAGAAACAGAACAGTCTGTAGTAATCTGTAGCTAGCGCAAGATATGGAACCCCAAAAATTCTAAAATAAATTTCTGGACGTGAGGAATTTATCTATTAATCATATTCAAAAAGAATTAACTAAATACCACTTTCCAAATAAAAATGGCAGAAGTTCTCGTGAGCGCTAAAGTTTCTGTTTTTTACAGCAAGATAACAAGACTTTCCCCAAGTCTTCCCAACGGTTCTACTTGGCACAAACACTAATTAAACACAAAAAACACAACCAAAACAGAGGCTAGGTAAATTATTTATTACTAAACAGGAGCAATAATCAATGAATAAAAATAAATTTGGGTTGCCTCCCAACAAGCGCTATCGTTTAACACCCCTAGCTAGGCATAAAAACAAGGATAGATCTAGGTAGTGCCATCTTTGGTTTTAGGGAAAAAGAGAGAAAAATTGTTATCTATGGAATTAATCTTTCTATTTTGACAAAGTACATGTCCATTAATGGTAGAATAAAGATTAAGAATGTTGCAGAAATTGGCATCTAGGCTAGCTTTTATCTCTTTAATAGATTCATTTTGGTAAGAAAGCAAAAGAGATGTGATTTCAGCTTTCTCGTTAATGGGGTGCCCAAATATAGTTTTAATCCTCTCATAGGTATCTATGGGGTCCCCTTCAAGAAAACCCTCCTCTAAAATAGAATCTAAAACTTGTTTGAATGAAGCGGGCAGCCCAACATAAAAGCCTTTTAAGTAAACCTCAATTTGATATTGGGGTACATAGCTAGCCCGGATCCTTAACAGCCTATCCCAAGCATCTTTCAAAGATTCATCAAGTAAATAACGAAAAATTCTAGAGTCATCTTCATCAAAATTACTAAGGTTCTCATTGATAACTCCGGCAATTTTTTCCATAGCATTTCAACTTATGAGTTTAGATAAGATAGCAGGATTGTCTAAAGCACTAGAACTTGGGAGAGAACCCCCAATTCTTTTTGGTTCCGACATGGCGAGGGAAAAGCGAGCGAAAAGAGGAAAATAGAGAAAGAGAGGGAGGATAGAGAGAGAGGGCGAATAAAACGGCAAGGGTGAAGTGGGGGAGAGAAAAACGAGAGGCAAATGGCAAATAATGTAATGCGGGAGATAAGGGTTTTGATGGGTACTTGGTATGTTGACTTTTGCGTAGACTCCCCGGCAACAGCGCCAGAAATCTTCTTGCTACCTCTTAAGCACTGCGTTTGACTTCCTTGAAGAGGAAAGGATGATGCAGCAAAGTAGCGTAAGTATTTTCCTCAGTTTTTGAGAACCAAGGTATCAATCGAGCAGGAGGCTATGCGTGAGCCCCTCGTACCTGCACAAACAAATAACTCCTCGCAACCAACGCGATAAGGCGTTGTCAATCCCTTCACGATCACTTACGAGAGTGAGATCTGATAGATATGATAGAATAATATTTTTGGTATTTTTGTGATAAAGATGCAATGTAAAATAAAAGCAAAGTAAAAAAGCAAAGGAAATAACTAAGTATTGGAAGATTAATATGATGAAGATAGACCCGGGGGCCATAGGTTTCACTAGTGGCTTCTCTCAAGAGCATAAGTATTTTACGGTGTGTGAACGAATTACTGTTGAGCAATTGACAGAATTGAGCATAGTTATGAGAATATCTAGGTATGATCATGTATATAGGCATCACGTCCGAGACAAGTAGACCGACTCCTGCCTGCATCTACTACTATTACTCCACTCGTCGACCGCTATCCAGCATGCATCTAGAGTATTAAGTTCATGAAAACAGAGTAACATTAAGCAAGATGACATGATGTAGAGGGATAAATTCATGCAATATGATAAAAACCCCATCTTGTTATCCTCGATGGCAACAATACAATATGTGCCTTGCTGCCCCTACTGTCACTGGGAAAGGACACCGCAAGATTGAACCCAAAGCTAAGCACTTCTCCCGTTGCAAGAAAGATCAATCTAGTAGGCCAAACCAAACTGATAATTTTGAAGAGACTTGCAAAGATAACCAATCATACATAAAAGAATTCAGAGAAGATTCAAATATTGTTCATAGATAATCTTGATCATAAACCCACAATTCATCGGTCTCAACAAACACACCACAAAAATAAGATTACATCGAATAGATCTCCACAAGAGAGGGGGAAAACATTGTATTGAGATCCAAAAAGAGAGAAGAAGCCATCTAGCTAATAACTATGGACCCGAAGGTCTGAGGTAAACTACTCACACTTCATCGGAGAGGCTATGGTGTTGATGTAGAAGCCCTCCGTGATGGATGCCCCCTCTGGCAGAGCTCCGTAACAGGCCCCAAGATGGGATCTCATGGATACAGAAGGTTGCGGCGGTGGAATTAGGTTTTTGGCTCCGTATCTGATCGTTTGGGGGGGTACGTAGGTATATATAGGAGGAAGGAGTATGTCGGTGGAGCAACAGGGGGCCCACGAGGGTGGAGGGCGCGCCTGGGGGGGGGGGGTAGGCGCGCCCCCTACCTTGTGGCTTCCTCCTTTATTTCTTGACGTAGGGTCCAAGTCTCCTGGGTCTTGTTCGTTCCAAAAATCACGTTCCCGAAAGTTTCATTCCGTTTGGACTCCGTTTGATATTCCTTTTCTTCGAAACCCTAAAATAGGCAAAAACATTAATTCTGGGCTGGGCCTCCGGTTAATAGGTTAGTCCCAAAAATAATATAAAAGTGGATAATAAAGCCCAAAAAGGTCCAAAACAGTAGATAATATAGCATGGAGCAATCAAAAATTATAGATACGTTGGATACGTATCATCCTCGCCGACTGCGCCTCCATCCTTCGAGCTGGCGCTCGGCCGGCCTCGTGTGCTCAACGACGAGGCAAAAATAGAAATGAACTCAAAAGGTTATTAGCTAAATGGAGTAAGCAATCTCTAAATGCTAGAATGAAACCTGACCCTGCTTTTGCTACTTCACCTATCTTTGTTACTGATAAGGATTATGAATTCTCTATTGATCCTGATATAATTATTTTGGTTGAATCTGATCCTTTTCATGGTTATGAATTTGAAACTGTTGTGGCACATCTTACTAAATTAAATGATATAGCTACCCTGTTCACTAAAGATGAGAGAACTCGTTACTTTTACATCCTCAACATATTTCTGTTCTCATTAAAGGGTGATGCTAAGATATGGTTTAATTCTCTTGATCCTGGTTGTGTGCGTAGTCCCCAGGATATGATTTATTACTTCTCTGTTAAATATTTCCCTGCTCATAAGAAACAAGCTGCTTTAAGGGATATATATAATTTTGTGCAAATTGAAGAAGAGAGTCTCCCACAAGCTTGGGGGAGGCTTCTCCAATTACTTAATGCTTTGCCTGATCATCATCTTAAGAAAAATTAAATACTTGATATCTTTTATAATGGACTAACCGATGCCTCTAGAGATTACCTGGATAGTTGTGCTGGTTCTGTTTTCAGGGAAAGAACACGGGATGAAGCTGAAATTCTATTGAATAATATGTTGACAAATGAAAATAATTGGACACCTCCGGAGCCAATTCCTGATCCTATTCCTAAACCAACTCCGAAGAAGAGGGGTATTCTATTTCTCAGTCCTGAAGATATGCAAGAGGCAAAGAAATCTATGAAAGAAAAAGGTATTAAAGTTGAAGATGTTAAGAATTTACCTCCTATTGAAGAAATACATGGTCTTAATTTACCGCCTGTTGAAGAAACATATAATCCAAATCCTTCTCCTATTGAAGAAACTCATGGTCTTGATAACCCAGCACAGGTAGTAAAGGTAAATTCTCTCTATAGATATGATAAAGCTGAAATCCCATTTACTAAATTTGCTAGCCCATGCTTAGATGAGTTTGATAAATTTATGGCTAAGCAAGAAGATTTTAATGCTTATTTTGGTAGACAATTGAAATACAATTCAAATATGCTTGAACACTTGGGTGATTATATGGCTAATGTTAAAGGTGAGCTTAAACTTATTAGTAAACATGCTTCTATGGTTACCACTCAAGTAGAACAAGTACTTAAAGCTCAAAATGATTTGCTCAATGAATTGAATAGTAAAGATAATGATTATGCTGTTAAAGTGGCTACTAGAACTGGTAGAATGACTCAGGAACCTTTGTATCCTGAAGGCCACCCTAAGAGAATTGATCAAGATTCTCAGAGAAATAATATAGATGCACCTAGTACTTCTAAAAAGAAGAAAAAGAAAAATGATCGGACTTTGCATGCTTCTAGTGATCCTATTACTGAGACACCTGAGAATCCAAACGATATTTCTATTTTTGATGCTGAAACACAATCTGTTAATGAACCTGAAACTAGTGATAATGCTAATGATAATGTTCATGATGATGCTCAACCTAGTAATGATAATGACATGGAAATTGAACCTGCTGTTGATCTTGATAACCCACAATCTAAGAATCAACGTTATGATAAGAAAGACTTTGTTGCTAAAAAACATGGTAAAGAAAGAGAACCATGGGTTCAAAAACCCATGCCTTTTCCTCCCAAACCATCCAAGAAAAAGGATGATGAGGATTTTGAGCGCTTTGCTGAAATGATTAGACCTATCTTTTTGCGTATGCGATTAACTGATATGCTCAAAACCAATCCTTATGCTAAGTACATGAAGGATATAATTACAAATAAAAGAAAGATACCAGAAGCTGAAATTTCCACCATGCTTGCTAATTATACTTTTAAGGGTGGAATACCAAAGAAACTTGGAGATCCCGGTGTACCAACTATACCATGCTCCATTAAAAGAAATTATGTTAAAACTGCTTTATGTGATCTTGGAGCCGGTGTTAGTTTTATGCCTCTCCCTTTATATCGTAGACTTGATTTGAATAAGTTGACACCTACTGAAATATCTTTGCAAATGGCTGATAAATCAACTGCTATACCTGTCGGTATTTGTGAGGATGTGCCTGTTGTAGTTGCAATCGTTACTATTTTAACGGACTTTGTTATTCTTGATATTCCCGAGGACGATAGTATGTCTATTATTCTTGGAAGACCCTTTTTGAATATTGCAGGGGCTGTTATTGATTGCACTGAAGGCAATGTCACTTTTCATGTTAATGGTAATGAGCATACGATACACTTTCCGAGGAAACAACCTCAAGTTCATAGTATCAACTCTATTGGAAAAATGCCATCGATTATATTTGGAGGTTTTGAATTTCCTCTTCCTACTGTCCAGAAGAAATATGATATTCTTATTATTGGGGACGTGCATATCCCCGTTGAGGTAACATAGTGTTATTCGAAATTTCTCTGGTTCCATGTTATTCGGAATGAGTTCGTTAACAAGACTTGATCAACCTTGTTGGTGGATTCCTTTTGATGATCATGAGATGGATGAAACTAGAAGGCACAACCTTCTGTACCCCACTTTTACTTTCTGTTACTTATATTAAATAAAATGAAAATAAATATTTTTCTGTCTGTTATCTGATTATCCGTGCAATATAAAAATACCTCGAAAATAAAAGTTCTCCAAATGCCCTGAAATTTAAATATGATTTTTTCTAGAATATTTGAGAATATTTGGCACTGAGAACACAGCAGGGGGGTCAACCACCTGCCCACGAGGGTGGAGGGCACACACTACCCCCTGGGCGCTCCCCTGCCTCGTGGGCCCATGGTGGCCCTCCTCCACTCATTATTTCACCCATACACTTCATCTTCCTCCCACAAACATGAATATCCAGCTCAAGCACGAGTTCTAGCTCATTTTGCTGCCATTTTCGATCTCCTTGCTCAAAGCACCTCTCAGAAAACTGCTTGGGGAGATTGTTCCTTGGTATGTCACTCCTCCATTGGTCCAATTAGTTTTTGTTCTAGTGCTTTATTCATTGCAAATTTTTGCTGCTTAGGTGACCCTGTTCTTGAGCTTGCATGCCAAATTTATATGGTCAAAAGTAGTTTTGATGCATGATATAGGCCCTAGGCACTTGTAGGAGTAGTTGTTATCAATATTATTGAGTTTGGTTTACTTTTATTTTGGAGTTACTAAAAATTTCAGAATTTTTCAGAAAATGATGAGGAGACTATTGAGGGGCTCATCGAGCCAAAGCTCGAAGGAAAAGGCACCGAAGCCTAAGTATAATTTGCCACGCACCGCGGAGGTTCGGGCGTGTGAATGGCCTTCCGATGATTTCTTGAGAGCAGCCAGTATTTATGAAGATTTTCATGAGTTGGCTAAGAATGCAGGCCTCACCGCTTTCCTCCATGACCAATGCGATCAGTATGTCTTACTCACAAATACCTTTGTGCAAAACTTTCATTTCCATTCTAGGAATTCGCCACCTACGGTGGAGTTTCATTTATATGATGAGCATAAGGAGATGTCACTTTATGATTTTTGTCGGATTTGTTTAGTCCCTTTTGATGGCAAGACAGAAGAACCACATCATGATGATGTGGAGGGGTTTATTGATACTATCACTGTAGGGGAAACTAGGAAGGTTTCCGATGCACGAATCACTAGCATGCATTTTCCTGTTTTACGTTACTTTGCATTATTTGCTAGTCGTTGTCCTTCGCATCCCTGATATAATTATTCTGCTCCACGGTTTATACAGTGATAACACTTTTAGTATGGGCGGTATTATTGCCAAACGGTTAAGTCTGAACCGTACCAGGGGCCCCATCTTTGGAGGCATCTATGCTTCACGCCTAGCTGCACATTTTAACATACCTATTAGGCATTTTGAGAAGGAAGAAAAGGTGCTGGCTCATGTTTATCTACATTATAAAAGTATGGTGGCACATGATTTTATTGTTAAGAATAGGGAAGGAGAGCTTAAATATTAATTGTTCTTTAACAAACATCATCCTGAGACTATTACCCTGCTTGCTCCTTCTTTGTTTGATTTATCTTCAGTCATGTACCTTGTTCCGTTGAAGGCTATTCACACCTACCAGAACCCTGCACCAGCCGAGGAGCCAGAGCCGGAACCACAAGTTGATCCTTCACGATAGTCTAATTACCAGTGGGATCCGGAGATGATTGTCAGCCAGTGGCAATCTGAGTCTTCCTCTTCTTCTTCCCAGTATGACCCCAACTACTATTATGGATATCCGCCAGGCCAGCCGTGGCCATAGACCAACTTAGGCCAAAAGCCTAAGCTTGGGGGAGTACGTATTTCCCACCGACATTACATTTATGTTCACACACTCATTGGTAGATGTCGGTGCTCATACTTTTTCATTTGTATCATCCATGCTAGTTTATTTTCCTTTTTATGCTTTCTTCTTGTGTGTTTAATAAACCTTAAGAAAAACAAAAAAAATTAGTTGTAGCTTTTAATTAGTTTAATTTCCATGCTTGTAGTAGAAAGAAAACCCAAAAATATTTCATGTTCTTCTTTTGCTTGTTGGGAGCTTTCCCGTGTAAATAGTTTTATTTCTTTTCTTTGGGGGTCGATAGGAGAAGACCATAATTAAATTGTTGAAGTGGCTCTTATATGCATTATTGTTGATCTGACAAAAGAGCCCATATTGCCTTGTCTTCTCCTGTTTATTGAATGCCTGCAGATTCCAGCTTAGTCCAATGCACGTGCACTATTATTATTATTCACACTATTCGGTCATGCAAGTGGAAGGCAATTATGATGTTATATGATGGACTGGCTGAGATGAGAAAATCTGGTATGAACTCGACCACTTATGTTTTTGTAAATATGATTAGTTCATCATTCCTGATTCAGCCTATTATGAATAAACATGTTTGCAATGACAACTAGAGATCATAGTTTCTTATGCCATGCTTGATTAGCTATGATTTATAATGGTTTACCTTGCGTGCCAACATGCTATTAAAATGGTTATGATGTGGTATGATAGGGTGGTATCCTCCTCTGAATGATTTAAGTGACTTGACTTGGCACATGTTCATGCATGTAGTTGAAACAAAATCAACATAACCTTCACGATATTTATGTTCATGGTGGATTTTATCCTACTCATGCTTGCATTCGGTGTTGATTAATTTTAATGCACCTTCATGACTGTTGTCGCTCTCTAGCTGGTCGCTTCCCAGTCTTTTGCTAGCCTTCACCTGTACTAAACGGGAATACTGCTTGTGCATCCAAATTCCTTAAACCCCAAAGTTATTCCATATGAGTCCACTATACCTACCTATATACGGTATCTACCTGCCGTTCCAAGTAAATTTGTATGTGCCAAACTCTAAACCTTCAAATAAATATCCTGTTTTATATGCTCGAATAGCTCATGTATCAACTAGGGCTGTCTATATCTTCCATGTTAGGCGGGTTATTCTCAAGAGGAGTGGACTCCGCTCCTCACTCACGAGATAAATGGCTGGTCACCGGGATGCCCAGTCCCATGCTTTATGCAAACTAAATCAAAATAATTGCAAACAAAACTCCCCCTGGGACTCTTGTTAGTTGGAGGCACTCGTTGTTTTGAGCAAGCCATGGATTGATGCTCGTTGGTGGAAGGGGGAGTATAAACTTTACCATTCTGTTTGGGAACCGCCTATAATGTGTGTAGCATGGAAGATATCGCCATCTCTTGGTTGTTATGTTGACAATGAAAGTGTACCGCTCAAAATATTATTCACCTCTGTTTCAAAACCGAGCTCTGTCACCTCTACAAATCCCTGCTTCCCTCTGCGAAGGGCCTATCTATTTAATTTTATGCTGAGTCATCATCCTCTTATTAAAAAGCACTAGTTGGAGAGCACCGCTGTCATTTGCATTCATTACTGTTAGTTTACATGAGTATGACTTGACTGGATCTCTTTTACCATGAATTACAATGTCTAGTCAGTCCTTGGTCTTTAAAGGTGCTCTGCATTTATGTTTTGCGGTCTCAGAAAGGGCTAGCGAGATACCATCTTGTTATATCATATTATGATTGTTTTGAGAAAGTGTTGTCATCCGAGATTTATTATTATGGCTCGCTAGTTGATTATGCTATTGATATGAGTAAACTTGAGACCTATGTGTTATTGTGAATGTGGTTAGTTATAATCTTTGCTGAAAACTTGAATGCTGGCTTTACATATTTACAACAACAAGAGCAAACAGAGTTTGTAAAAGTTTTTCTTTATCACTTTCAGTTTGTCAACTGAATTGCTTAAGGACAGGCAAAGATTTAAGCTTGGGGGAGTTGATACGTCTCCAACGTATCTACTTTTCCAAACACTTTTTCCCTTGTTTTGGACTCTAACTTGCATGATTTGAATGGAACTAACCCGGACTGACGCTGTTTTCAGCAGAATTACCATGGTGTTATTTTGTGCAGGAGCAAACGTTCTCGGAATGACCTGAAACTTCACGGAGCCACTTTTCTGAAAATAAGAAAAATACCTGCAAAAGATGAAGTCCAGGGGGCCCACCACCTCTCCACGAGAGTGGGGGGCGCGCCCCCCTACCTCGTGGGCCCCCTGTTGCCTCTCTGACTCCAACTCCAACTCCATATATTGAGTTTCGGGGAGAAAACAATCAGAGAGAAGAAATCATTGCGTTTTACGATACAGAGCCGCCGCCAAGCCCTAAAACCTCTCGGGAGGGCTGATCTGGAGTCCGTTCGGGGCTCCGGAGAGGGGAATCCGTCGCCACCATCATCATCAACCATCCTCCATCACCAATTTCATGATGCTCACCGCCGTGCGTGAGTAATTCCATCGTAGGCTTGCTGGACGGTGATGGGTTGGATGGGATCTATCATGTAGTCGAGTTAGTTTTGTTAGGGTTTGATCCCTAGTATCCACTATGTTCTGATATTGATGTTGCTATGACTTTGCTATGCTTAATGCTTGTCACTAGGGCCCGAGTGCCATGATTTCAGATCTGAACCTATTATGTTTTCATCAATATATGAGTGTTCTTGATCCTATCTTGCAAGTCTATAGTCACCTATTATGTGTTATGATCCGTTAACGCCGAAGTGACAATAATCGGGATACTTACCGATGATGACCGTAGTTTGAGGAGTTCATGTATTCACTATGTGTTAATGCTTTGTTCTGGTTCTCTATTAAAAGGAGGCCTTAATATCCCTTAGTTTCCGTAAGGACTCCGCTGCCACGGGAGGGTAGGACAAAAGATGTCATGCAAGTTCTTTTCCATAAGCACGTATGACTATATTCGGAATACATGCCTACATTATATCAATGAACTGGAGCTAGTTCTGTGTCACCCTAGGTTATGACTGTTACATGATGAACCGCATCCGGCATAATTCTCCATCACTGATCCATTGCCTACGAGCTTTCCATATATTGTTCTTCGCTTATTTACTTTCCCGTTGCTATTGCTATCATCACTACAAAATACCAAAAACATTGCTTTTACTACCGTTACCTTTTGTTACCGTTATCACTACTATCATATTACTTTGCTACTAAACACTTTGCTGCAGATATTAAGTTTCTGGGTGTGGTTGAATTGACAACTCAGCTGCTAATACTTGAGAATATTCTTTGGCTCCCCTTGTGTCGAATCAATAAATTTGGGTTGAATACTCTACCCTCGAAAACTGTTGCGATCCCCTATACTTGTGGGTTATCAAGGTCACAGTGGGGAGGAGCCGGGCTGTTCGCCTCAGCCGGGCTCCCTTGAGGTCATCCCTCTTGGGTCTTCTTTGGCTTCACCGCGCACCGGCCGTCACGTCCAGCGCTTCGGTCGCCTTTGTGTGGACTTCGAGGAGCTCCGCAAGAGGAAGGGATCCCCCGGCGGCAGCAAGATCTTCGGGCCGTTGAAGCGACGAAAGTACATCACCATTGACGCGTAAGTATCTCGTCGCCGTGACTTTTTGCATGTGGTCTTCTTATCCTGATGCCTGTCCTCCAGGGCTCCTTCTGCTGAAGCTGTTGCGTCTTCCGAGAAGCGGCCTCCTCCTTCTTCGATTCCCCCGTCGCGGTTGAGCATTCCTGGCCTTCTTGCCGCCCCTGGAGCAGGGTCGGTCGGAGGCGCGTCCCCGCCTTCGGGATGTGCTAAGTCCGTGGTTTGGCCGCCCCTCGCCCACGGTCTGGCGTGGGGCTTGGCAGGCGTGCCCAAGACCCCTCCTCTGCTCATGAGCAGTCACTGACTGACCTCGGTCTTCGGTTCCTCTTCAAGCAGCGAGCCTCGATCAGCTAGGGCTCCTCGCGAGGAGGGGCTGACGTCAGGCACGGCGCCAGCCCCCAGCCCCCTGCCGGGAGGTGGCGCGCCACTTGATGCTCCACCCGTAGCCCCCGAGGCGGAGGACGAGGCGGGTCGAGCGTTCGAGCTCGAGCACGGGCGCAGCGTAGTCCGTCACGAGCTCTTCCAGGAGGCGATGGGCGCGATGAGCCGCCTCAGTGAAGAGCTTGCTGGTGTCGACTCGCGTCTTGAGGCTGAAGGTCTTCGGTTGGTGGAGGAGGAGCGCAAGCTGCGAGTGGCCATCAACCTTGGTTACTATCATCGCGACCTCGAGAACGCGAAGGCCGATGCATCCCTCAAGATTGCAAATGAGGCCCGCTCGCGAGCTTTGGAAGAAGCTCGTGAGGCCGATTGCCGCCGCGAGGCTACGGAGGAGCGCGCGTGGGGGCTTCAGGCCTGGAGCGCATCCCTTGAGCAGCAGGTGGAGACGCGCAGGGCCGCTCTTGCATCGCTGAGGGGGATGCCTACGAAGGAAGAGGAGGTCCGGCAGCGCGAGGAGATGCTGGCCCTGGAAGCCGTGGAGCGCAGCCTCGAGCTCGAGCGACTGGAGACGAGGGAGCGTCAAGTCGCCCAAGGAGAAGATGCAGTCGGGGCCCGCGAAGCCGGAGTCGAGGAGGAGATCAACCGCTGGGTGGCCGAGGTTCGCGTAGATCTGGAGGGCAGGTACGGCTTGAAGCTGAAGCTCACCGGTCAGGAGGATGCGGGCAGGGCCGCCGCCCTCAGGCCCAGGTTGGACGAGACCGAGAGGCGTGCGGAGGCCACAGCCGCCGCCCTGGTTACAGCGCAGGCGGACTTGGCCTCCGCCCGCGCCGAGCTGCTTTCTCTCCAGAAATGAGTTGACGACGCCGAGGCCGTCGCATGGCAAAACAAGGAGGAAATGCTCCAACGCCGAACGCTCGAGCGCGAGCATGCTCCTATGCTTCAGGACCTTCGGAACAAGGCCAACACCGCCCTGGGTTATATCTGCGACGAGAACGCCCCGGCCCCTCACTCGAACGACTACGCCAGCCACCTGATCTTCTTCACCGAGGTGGCGACGTGCCTGGAGGCTCAATCTGCCAGAGTTCGGTAGCTTGTGGAGGAGAGGGGTCGTGGCCTGCTTCAGCGCGCCTTCTCCCATGTCTTCAGCCATCTTCTGAATGCCGACCCCAACTTCGACTTCGATGCTGCCATTGCCCCCGCACCCACGGCCGTCCGGGGTGACCTGGCACATTGGGTAGAGGACCATGTCGATGCGTTGGTCAGGGCCTTCACCTCGGAGGATGACGCGGTGGTGGTCGTCGCAGATGAAGGTGACGTGGTTAACGATGGTGATGGGGGCGTCACCGACGGCGGCGGCGAGTCCGACGAAGATGACGACGACGCGAGTGACGCGTCCGCGGGTGATGTAGAAAGTGATATCTCTGGCTGATCCCATGTTTGCCTGTTGTTTTATCCTGCACGCAGAACTCGGGCGTAGCCCTTGGAAGACTTTGTAATAGCATTTTGAGAGGGGGAGCCCCTCGTGTAAGTGAATTGCAGTTTTTACTGTCCTATGCGATGTGGGTATGTGTCCTTGTGAGCTCATGAAGCTGGGGGTGAGCTCCCCGACATGGTTTACCTTAGTCAGTGCTAGCTTAGGGCTCGGTCATGAGGCGACGAGTTCCTGAGAATCCTGCGGAGCTTATCACTCCGTTTGAGGAGGGCCCGTAAGAGGTGAGCACCTGGCGCAGTGCTAGCGCGTGCTTGACGAGCGTGCGCTTTGCGTGGTCCGGCTCGCGAGGAGCTTTGTGAGGCAAAGGTGAGGGACATGAGTCCCAAACCAAACGATATCTAGAAGGCAAGAAACGGCTCGAACGAGAAAAGGTACCCCCCATGCGCATCGATAAAATTTCAGCTTCAACTTAAGTCCAGATCCAGGAAGCAAAGCCACAGAAAGAGAGATCCAAAGCAGAAGGCCGCGTCCGGCACCTAGTCTAGTCTTTGGGTCTTCAAGTCTTCTCACCAGGGCGAAGCTAAGTGCTGCCACTAGGCGTTGGAGGGAGCCCCAGGGGCCTGAGGCCGGTGCTCCTGCGACTCCGGGGCGTGTACAGCCCCAACTCATTATTACGTGAGAGTGTCACGGGCGGCGAGCTTCACATGCACTGGGCCTTCTTCATAGGTACCGGCCTTGCTTCATATCGCCAGACGAGGGCCCCGCCTTGCGCCACCCTCGACCTCCTTTGAGCCGACCGGTCACCAGGACGACACAGAAGAGGGAAAGGGGACGCCAGCGGTTCCCTCGGCGACCACGGGTCCTCTACCGGGGGAAGGGTTGCGGAGGCCACCCTGGCAGAGGGCCTACCTCTGTGTGTCCCCTGGTTTCACGTGCCTTGGGGAGGGGCCTTGCTCCTGGCTCCCTCCCGGCGGCCCCCAACATGTCTCCCTTGTTGGAACGGGTGCCGCCGCGCCAGGGTCGTCGATCGACGCTGCAACCTGATTCATCTGCAGCTCCTGGTTAGCATAAGCCTATTTTTGAGAGATTAGCAGTACCCTGTAGTTGCCATTGTCGGTGCGATCGTTGTGGTTCTCCATTGGTTCTTGGAAGGCCTTGACTCCTAGCGCCCCCTCTCCCCAATCTTCTCCAATGAACGAGCTAGGGTCGTCCTCTAGTGCGTACCCTTGGTCCATCATGCGGGGCACGTAGGCTTCCGGGGCCGTCACCCCGAACACCTCGCCGTGGTGCCCCACGCTCCATGTAGCTCGACCCATGCTGGCGCCTTGGGGACGACTGTATGGCATCCTGCTGGGACCATGGGGGGTGACGCTTGTGCCCGTGCCCGCCGCGGGCGGCATGGGGGAGTCAGAGCCCCCTACACCGCCAGCCGTGCTGATGTTGATGAAGCCCCCGGGCGTAGTTGATGGCGCGCGGATGTGGTGAGGTTCGCCGCGCGGCCCAGCAGTGGCCTGGGGAGGAAGTCAATAGCAGAAGGGCGGTGCTCCCGACGCCGCTGCATCCAGCAGCTCGGCAACACGCTCCAGGAGTGTGTCCCGACCGCTTTCCATCAGCCTGCACCACAGAAGCTCTCTTGCCACGGTGAGCGCTGCCCGCATGTTTTCTTGCTCCCGTCGTGAGTGCGGTGCCGTTGCTGTGGCATGGCTCGCCGCTCTTGCGGCGGCCCGTACCTGCTGTGGGGTGAGGGTGGACGACACATGGCCGTGCTGCCCGCGCCCGGCGGAGTTTGGCGGCGCCCGTGCCGCCTGGAGTGCGGGGTCGAGACCTTCATGGGCAGGCGGCGTTGCCCGGGGTGGCCAGGCTGCCCAGCGGTCGGGGCCGGCCCTTGATTCACCGGACATCGTGGCTGAGGAGCGTCGACGAGCAGGCCGGTGGAGGAGGAGCTCCGGCGCACTGCTACCTGGCGCACCAAATGTCGGATGTGGGGTTCTGGCAAACCCTTAAGGTTCGAACATTGGGGTGCGCACGAAGTTTTTCCCTCCTACCAATCTATGCCCTAGCTCACTAAGATCTCGCGGACGAACTCGACGAACTCGCAACACAGAAAGACACAAGGTTTATACTGGTTCGGGCTACCATTGTGGTGTAATACCCTACTCCAGTGTGGTGGTGGTGGATTGCCTCTAGGGCTGATGATGAACAATACAAGGGAAGAACAGCCTCCGGAGGTTGAGGTGTTCCTGTGGGTAGGCTCTCGATCGGGTTGGATCAAGCTGAGATGAGATGCTCTCTCTCCCTCGGATCCGATCCCCCCTACTATGGTGGCCAGCTCTACTTATATAGGCCCTGGTCCTCTTCCCAAATATCGAGCGGGAAGGGAGCCAACAATGGCGGGCTAATTTGAAGGGGGGCAACTAGTACAAGCTATCCTGACAAAAGTGGTCTTCGCCTGACAAAGGCTCTGGTGGTGACGCCGTCTTGGGCTCCACGATGACCTCCGTCTTTCCGTCCTCCTGGTCTTGGTCTCGTTGCACCAATATAGCAACCTGTGCATGATGCCTCAGTACTCTTCGCCTGCGCTGGCCTCCTTAGCACCAACGAGGAAATAAGGACGCTGCACGCGCTGGTGCCCGCCTGGCACCCGCCTGGCGCCCGCCTGGTATCGTGCGTCTTGGCTCATGTCACAAGGGCCTCGTGAGGTTTGCCCCGCCTTGATATCTCCCCTCCTTGTGAGCCTGCCTAGCTAGGCTACTCCAGAGGAGGCCTTGCATCGTCCGCCTCGCGAGGCTTGGACCCTCGCGAGGGTCTTGGATGCTTTGTTGGTGACGATGAGCCGTACGACCTGCTGGCTTGGTCACGCCGTGGGCCGCAGGCAGGCAAGTCTGGGGACCCCCGTTCCCAGGACGCCGACATAGTGTTTATAGCAACCCCTCAGTATTTGATACTAGTTCTGTTGTTAAGAATAGTAACTCGAAGCGGGAGTTGCAGAATGAACAGAGACTAGTTAAGGGTGAAGTGACGATGTGTATTGGAAATGGTTCCAAGATTGATATGATCATCATCGCACACTCCCTATACTTTCGGGATTAGTGTTAAACCTAAAATAAATGTTATTTAGTGTTTGCATTGAGCATGAATATGATTGGATCATGTTTGTTGCAATACGGTTATTCATTTAAATTAGAGAATAATTGTTGTTCTGTTTACATGAATAAAACCTTCTATGGTCATACACCCAATAAAATGGTTTGTTGGATCTCGATCATAGTGATACACATTTTCATAATATTGAAGCCAAAAGATGCAAAGTTAATAATGATAGTGCAACTTATTTGTGGCACTGCCATTTAGGTCATATTGGTGTAAAGCGCATGAAGAAAATCCATGCTGATGGGCTTTTGGAATCACTTGATTATGAATTAGTTGATGCGTGCAAACCATGCCTCATGGGCAAGATGACTAAGACTCCGTTCTCTGGGGCAATGGAGTGAGCAACAGATTTGTTGGAAATCATACATACTGGTGTATGTGGTCCGATGAATATTGAGGCTCGCGGCAGGTATCGTTATTTCCTGATCTTCACAGATGATTTGAGCATATATGAGTATATCTACTTGATGAAACACAAATCTGAAACATTTGAAAAGTTTAAAGAATTTCAGAGTGAAGTAGAGAATCATCGTAACAAAATAAAA
Organism: Triticum urartu; assembly: GCF_003073215.2. NCBI lineage: Eukaryota > Viridiplantae > Streptophyta > Magnoliopsida > Poales > Poaceae > Triticum > Triticum urartu. Next base: position 553,638,819 of record NC_053028.1, on the reverse strand, counting down.
ATTTCTACGATATGATCGTAGAAGTAAAATATTTGAGTTACGAGTTTGGCCTTCAGTTAAAACAATGTGAAATAGTTTCACTACTCACGCCACCTGGAACACCATAGTGTAATGGTGCGTCCGAACGTCATAACCGTACTTTATTAGATATGGTGTGATCTATGATGTCTCTTACCGATTTACAACTATCGTTTTGGGGTTATGCATTAGAGACAACTACACTAGGGCACCATCTATATCCGTTGAGACGACACCATATGAACTATGGTTTGGCAAGAAACCTAAGCTGTCGTTTCTTAAAGTTTGAGGTTGCAATGCTTATGTGAAAAAGTTTCAACCTGATAAGCTAAGACCCAAATCGGAGAAGTGCGTCTTCATAAGATACCCAAAAGAAAATGTTGGGTACACCTTCTATCATAGATCCGAAGGCAAGATATTCATTGCTGAGAATGGATCCTTTCTAGGGAAGGAGTTTCTCTCGAAAGAAGTGAGTGGGAGGAAAGTAGAACTTGATGAGGTAACTGTACCTGCTCCCTTATTGGAAATTAGTTCATCACAGAAATCTGTTCTGTGAGTACTACACCAATTAGTGAGCAAGCTAATGATGATAATCATGTAACTTCAGATCAAGTTACTACCGAACCTCGTAGGTAAACCAGAGTGAGATCCGCACCAGAGTGGTACGGTAATCCTGTTCTGGAGGTCATGTTACTTGACCATGACGAACCTACGAACTATGAGGAAGCGATGATGAGCCCAGATTCCATGAAATGACTTGAGGCCAAGAAATCTAAGATGAGATCCATGTATGAGAACAAAGTATGGACTTTGATTGACTTGCCCAATGATCGGCGAGCCATTGAGATTAAATGGATCTTCAAGAGGAAGACAGACGCTGATAGTAGTGTTACTATCTACAAAGCTAGAATTGTCGCAAAAAGGTTTTCGACAAATTCAAGGTGTTGACTACGATGAGAGTTTCTGACTCGTATCTATGCTTAAGTCTGTCCGAATCATGTTAGCAATTGCCGCATTTTATGAAATCTGGCAAATGGATAAACAAAGTTGTATTCCTTAATGGATTTATTGAATAAGAGTTGTATATGATGCAACCAGAAGGTTTTGTCAATCCTAAAGGTGCTAACAAAATAAGCAAGCTCCAGCGATCCATGTATGGACTGGTGCAAGCATCTCAGAGTTGGAATATACACTTTGATAAGTTGATCAAAGCATATAGTTTTATACAGACTTGCGGTGAAGCCTGTATTTACAAGAAAGTGAGTGGGAGCACTACAACATTTCTGATAAGTATATGTGAATGACATATTGTTGATCGGAGATAATGTAGAATTATTCTGCAAAGCATAAAGGAATGTTTGAAAGGAGTTTTTCAAAGAAAGACCTCGGTGAAACTTCTTACATATTGAGCATCAAGATCTATAGAGATAGATCAAGACGCTTGATAAGTTTTTCAATGAGTACATACCTTGACAAGATTTTGAAGTAGTTCAAAATGGAACAGTCAAAGAAAGAGTTCTTTCTTTTGTTACAAGATGTGAAACTGAGTAAGACTCAAAGCCTCACCACGGCAGAAGATAGAAAGAGAATGAAAGTCATTCCCTATGCCTTGGCCATAGGTTCTATAAAATATGCCACGCTATGTACCAAATCTATTGTATACCCTACACTATTTTTGGCAAGGGAGTACAATAGTGATCTAGGAGTAGATCACTGGACAGCGGTCAAAATTATCCTTAGTGAAATAAGGATATGTTTCTCGATTATGGAAGTGACAAAAAGGTTCGTCGTAAAAGGTTACGTCGATGCAAATTTTGACACTGATCCAGATGACTCTAAGTCTCAATCTGGATACATATTGAAAGTGGGAGCAATTAGCTAGAGTAGCTCCATGCAGAGCATTGTTGACATAGAAATTTGCAAAATACATACGGATTTGAATGTTGCAGACCCGTTGACTAAACTTCTCTCACAAGCAAAACATGATCAGACCTTAGTACTCTTTGGGTGTTAATCACATAGCGATGTGAACTAGATTATTAACTCTAGTAAACCCTTTGGGTGTTGGTCACATGACGATGTGAACTATGGGTGTTAATCACATGGTGATGTGAACTATTGATGTTAAATCACACGGCGATGTGATCTAGATTATTGACTCTAGTGCAAGTGGGAGACTGAAGGAAATATGCCCTAGAGGAAATAATAAAGTTATTATTTATTTCCTTATTTCATGATAAATGTTTATTATTCATGCTAGAATTGTATTAACCGGAAACATAAAACATGTGTGAACACATAGACAAACAGAGTGTCACTAGTATGCCTCTACTTGACTAGCTCGTTGATCAAAGATGGTTAAGTTTCCTAACCATAGATATTAGTTGTCATTTGATTAACAGGATCACATCATTAGGAGAATCATGTGATTGACTTGACCCATTCCGTTAGCTTAGCACTTGATCGTTTAGTTTGTTGCTATTGCTTTCTTCATAACTTATACATGTTCCTATGACTACGAGATTATGCAGCTCCCGTTTACTGGAGGAACACTTTGTGTGCCACCAAACATCACAACATAATTGGGTGATTATAAAGGTGCTCTACAGGTGTCTCCTAAGGTACTTGTTGGGTTGGCGTATTTCGAGATTAGGATTTGTCACTCCGATTGTCGGAGAGGTATCTTTGGGCCCACTCGGTAATGCACATCACTATAAGCCTTGCAAGCATTGCAACTAATGAGTTAGTTGTGGGATGATGTATTACAGAACGAGTAAAGAGACTTGCCGGTAACGAGATTGAACTAGGTATTGAGATACCGACGATCGAATCTTGGGCAAGTAACATACCGATGACAAAGGGAACAACGTATGTTGTTATGCGGTCTGGCCGATAAAGATCTTTGAGGGAGTCCTGGATTAGGGGGTCTCCGGACAGCCGGACTATATCCTCTGACCGGACTGTTGGACTATGAAGATACAAGATTGGAGACTTCGTCTCGTGTCTGGATGGGACTCTACTTGGCGTGGAAGGCAAGCTAGGCAGTACGGATATGGATATCTTCTCCTTTGTAACCGACCTTGTGTAACCCTAACCTCTTCCGGTGTCTATATAAACTGGAGGGTTTTAGTCCGTAGGACAACATACAATCATACCATAGGCTAGCTTCTAGGGTTTAGCCTCTCCGATCTCGTGGTAGATCAACTCTTGTAATACTCGTATCATCAAGAATAAATCAAGCAGGACGTAGGGTTTTACCTCCATCAAGAGGGCCCGGACCTGGGTAAAACATCGTGTCCCCTGCCTCCTGTTACTATCCGCCTTAGATGCACAGTTCGGGACCCCCTATCCGAGATCCGCCGGTTTTGACACCGACATTGGTGCTTTCATTGAGAGTTCCTCTATGTCGTCGCTGTTAGGCTTGATGGCTCCTACGATCATCGATGGCGATGCAGTCTAGGGTGAGACTTTTCTCCCCGGACAGATCTTTGTGTTCGGCGGCTTCGCACTGCGGGCCAACTCGCTTGGCCATCTGGAGTAGATCGAAAGTTACGCCCCTGGCCACCAGGTCAGGTTCGGAAGCTTAAACTACACGGCCGATATCCGCGGAGACTTGATCTTCGACGGATTCGAGCCCCTGCCTTGTGCGCCACGCGGTCGCGATGAGTACGATTTAGCTCTACCATCGGACAATGTTCAAGAAATCGCACCGGCAGCCTCTCTGATCCTTAATTCGGAGCCAGTTGCGCCATCCATGGACGGGTGGATTGTCCCTGCCACGGAGGCCGTATCCTCAGCGGCGATCGAGCCGAATATCGACCTTACCCTTCACGAGTGCCGTGTTGCCAAACTGCCGGATCCTTTTCCGGCCACTTACTATGGACCGCCTGCACCCGTTCCTGAATCTGATTGGGCGCCGATCATGGAGTTTACCTCCGCGGATATTTTTCAGCACTCGCCCTTCGGCGACATACTGAACTCATTAAGGTCTCTCTCCTTGTCAGGAGGGTCCTGGCCGAACTATGTCCGGCAGGATTGGAATGCGGATGACGAAGAAATTCGCCGCCCACCCACCACCCACTTAGTAGCCACTGTCGATGACTTAACCAACATGCTCGAATTCGACTCCGAAGACATCGACGGTATGGACGACGATGCAGGAGACGAACAGGAACCACTGCCCACAGGGCACTGGACGCCCACTTCATCACATGACGCATACATGGTGGACACACCCAAAGAAAACAACAACGAGGAACGGAAGGACGCAGCGAAGGGTTGTTCCCTCGAGAAGCAGTCAAAGCGGCGGCGTAAACGCCACTCCAACTCCCGCCTCGGCAGAAATAACGATCATATAGACCCAACGATAGAGCAGGGTGAACCATCGCCCGACCAGGGCAACACAGGGAATCAAACCGAACAACCCGACTCCGTCGAAGATAACAGTCCGGATGACACCACACCGGACAGGCGCCAGGAGCAACATAACGCCCACCAATGGCTTGTTGCCACGGCGAGGAGCCTGAAAAAACAGAAGCAAAGGCTCAAGGCCGCACAAGACACACTCAAAATCAAATGGAGTGAAGTACTCAACACTGCAGCGAAGTACAACAGTAATCGCCACACCAATTGCTATCCGAAGCGAAAGTTGCTACCTGAATTTGATGAGGAGGCCTTAGATCCTCCACAATTAAAAATAAAACGGCCATCCGGTCGGATAGACGACCTCATAGCCAGGATAAAGCGGCAAACGACGCCACACATAAACCAGTACGCGATCCGCGTAAGGGCTCGCATCAAAAGGACGGCGTAGCCAGATCCATCTATGGACCGCGCAAGCGCGCTCCAACATACAATGCAACACAACAAACATCCGAACACCACGGTACACCCAAATACAGGGGTGCCGCACACCCTCTATGTTTCACCAACGAGGTGCTGGATCATGAATTTCCAGAGGGATTCAAACCCGTAAACATAGAGGCGTACGGCAGAACAACAGACCCTGGGGTCTGGATTGAGGACTACATCCTCCATATCCATATGGCTCGAGGAGATGATCTCCACGCCATCAAGTACTTACCCCTCAAGCTCAAAGGGCCAGCTCGGTACTGGCTTAAAAGCCTCCCCAAAAACTCCATCGGAAGCTGGGAAGAGCTCGAAGACGCCTTTCGGGCAAATTTTCAAGGGACATATGTCCGACCACCGGATGCAGACGATTTAAGTCATATAATTCAACAGCCTGGTGAGTCAGCCCGAAAAATTTGGAACAGGTTCCTCACTAAAAGAACCAAATAGTCGACTGTCCGGACGCTGAAGCCTTAGCAGCTTTCAAGCACAGCGTTCGAGACGAATGGCTTGCCAGACACCTCGGTCAAGAAAAGCCGAGAACAATGGCAGCATTAACAAGCCTCATGACCCATTTTTGCGCGGGCGAGGACAGCTGGTCAGCCCGATGCAGCACCAGCGACCCAAGTACATCCGAAGTCAGGGATGGAAACGGGAAATCACGACGCAGCAAGAATAAGCGCCGGAATAAAGAAGACAGCCCGAAGAGCACGGCGGTAAACACCAGATTTAGAAGCTCTCGGCCAGGCCAGCAGAAGCCGCCCTCCAAAGGCAACAGAGACGAACTGTCCAGCCTAAACAAAATTCTGGACCAAATATGTCAGATCCATAGCACCCCTGATAAACCTGCAAATCATACCCACAGAAAATGTTGGGTCTTCAAACAGTCCGGCAAGCTCAACGCCGAACACAAGGGGCAGGATACACCAAGTGAAGACGAGGACGAGCCTCGCAAGCAAAGTACAGGGGAACAGAAGAAATTCCCACCAGAAGTCAAAACAGTCAATGTGTTACACGTGATAAAAGGGAGAAACAAAGTGGCACCTTTAGAGAAACACGCCCCAGGGCCTATCACCGCGGAGCTCCGCCACTGGTCGTCCCAACCGATCACCTTCGACCATCGGGATTACTCAGCAAGTATCCAGCGTGCGGGATGGGCCGCCTTGGTATTAGATCCAATAATTGACAGATACCACTTCACACGAGTCCTGATGGACGCCGACAGCAGTTTAAATCTGATATATCAGGACACAGTCCGCAAAATGAGGATAGACCCAACAAAAATTTGCTGCAGCAATGCAACCTTTAAAGGAGTAACACCAGGCCTGGAGGCTCATTGCAGGGGCTCCCTGCTACTAGAGGTTATATTCGGCTTCCCCAATAACTTCCGCAACGAAAATTTAACTTTCCACGTCGCTCCGTTCCAAAGTGGCTATCAAGCACTACTCGGACGCGAAGCTTTCGCTCGCTTTAACGAAATACCGCATTACGCTTCCCTCAAGCTCAAGATGCCCGGTCCACGTGGCATCATTACAGTAAATGGAAATACTGAGCGCTCCTTGCGCGCCGAAGACAGTGCGGCCGCCTTGGCCGCCGCACACTAAACGGCCTCACCAACTCAAGCATTTGACAGGTCGTTAAGACCATGGACGCGGTTAGACGAGTCCGGCGCAGCTATACGTAATTAATACAGGTTTGACGGCTATACCCCTATTACAATACAAGGGGCTCAACGCGCGTGCAAAAGTCGCAATAAGGCTCACCTTTACCAAATTTCAACTATATATCGTTTATTTAGTATAACTTAACTTTTGCACGGTAATTAAGTTCCTCTCTTTTTCAGATGACCATCGTGCTACACCCGTCCAGGATATGGCACAACGGAGACACAGGCGCAGACGTGCAGCAGGGACCCGTTCCAAGGATTCTTTGTAGATTAAGACCCTGCGTAAACCTTTTCTACTGTCTCTTGTTGATTTACATCCCTCGGTTTCTCAATACAATCGAGATGGATGCTGTCGTCTTGGCATGTGGCCACGCTAGAATAATGCACGTACCTGGACACCAGGGGCTTATTATAAAGGGTACTGTTTAGACCTGGTTTACACCATAAAGATCGAATACCTTAGGGAGTCTTCGGCATCGCGAGTTTGGCCTTATATGCATCAGCTCCGAATCATGTCTTTGGTCAAATGTTGGGTTTCCCGGCTCCTGTGTTTTACTGTCTTACGTTCCGCACTATCGGCTAAGGCGGTACCAGGAGAACTACTGCGATTGTGCCCTGGTTCATCCGGACGAGCACCTCAGTAGAGAAAGCCGAAAACTGACTATCATGATATAGCGTGAGACTGGTCAACCACTTGATGACCTATTGGAATCTTCGGGATTCCTCCACATTAACGAAGGGTCGTTTCCCGGCCAGGCATGTACGCACCCCGAATCTGGATGAGTGCGGAGCCACCAGGGGCTATATAGTAGCCCCACTGTCAAACTCCTATGGCTAAGTGAAAGTGTTAAAGCAATATAGTCCGGTTGCCTAGTTCGCTACGCTATCACCTCTTTAATAGGACCAAGATGTTGGATTTAGTGTGAATACGCGTCTTCCGCGAACATCCCCGCATTATATGCGTGGGGGCTGAAGCCGACGACTGCAATATTTGAGGTTATATACATGTATACATAAACGGCCGCACAGGAGGCATCACAATACTTTCGGGCAAAAGTATAAATACAGCCTTGATAAAATCAATAAAACGTTGTTTTTACAATAGGAATACATATCACTCAAACATAACATTCTTCGAGCATTGGGCCTCTATCGAACGAGCGCCCTCAAGAACTTCTTCAAAATAGTGCTCGGCAGCCACTCGGCCTATGGCCGAACCCTACGCCGCGACAGTCGTGGCATCCATCTCTGCCCAGTATGTTTTGACACGGGCAAGGGCCATCCATGAGCCTTCTATGCACGCCGACCTCTTCAACGCATTAATGCGTGCCACCGCACCAAGAACTGCTGCACCAAGCTAAAATAGCTGTTCGGCTTTGGCATTTCCGGCCACAGATGATCCACGACAGACCTCATGGTGAGTCCGGACAATCTATTGAGTTCGGCCCATTCGGCAAGCTGATCAGTCAATGGAAGCGGACGCTCTGGAACGTTAAATTGCGACCAGAACAGCTTGTCCACTTCATGATTTGTTTGATCTCGGAAGTATTCGGCCGCATCAACAGTGCTCGCCGCTAAGTCCAGATATGCGTCGGCCGAACTCCACAGCCGATCCAGAGGGGCATACCGCGGATCACCGAACTTCCTCCGTAGCATAAAGGGCTTCCCAGCCACAATGTGCCCGGCTTCACGTAGTTCCTCCTTCTTCGCTCTCATTGTAGAGCGGGTGTCTTTGGTCGCCATTGTGGCCTTTTCAAGGTACGTAGCCTTCGCCCGGTTTTCTTCTTCAAGAAACTGGCAGCGGTCGGCAGTGTCTTTTAACCTCACAGCCATTTTGGCCATTTTCTCTTTGCTCTTGCTATGAGCGGCCTTCTCGGCTCTCAACTCTTCGGACGCCTACAAAGCGGCCGCATTACTACTCCTTGCTTGCTCCTTGGCTCGGGCAAGCTCCGCACGCAAGGCCTCCACGGTGGCAGCTCCATCTGCAGTCACAACATATTAAAGATACTGGCATCACGCTGCTCTTACTATGTCACATCCACTATAAATATCACCTACCCTGTGCCTCGTCAAGCCGCTTGTTAACAAGCTCGATGTCGGCATCCGCTGCATCCAATCGCCGCTTTAGTTCGGCAACCCCATCAGTCCGGCTAGCCACCGGAGCTTCATACACCTACAGATAAAGGCGGTCCGGTTATTACCTGGGACTATGATCCTCTATTCGCTGCCGTTCTCGACGACAACCAGAGTCTCAGGGGCTACTATCTACACAGGGCACACCTAAAATGTGCGGTACCATCACAAATGTATATCATTTCACGTACCTCAAAGCCCGTCAGTAGACTCATAAAGGCTTCATGCAACCCGTTTTCGGCGGACGAAATCCTTTCAATCGCCGTACACATTAATGTACGGTGCTCTTCTGAGACAGTCGCTCGCTCTAGCAGACCCTTCAGTATGTCCGACTGCATACCAGATGGTGCCGGACTCTTTTGATTGCTCTCTTCAAGAGCGGGATACTGAGGGCTTCGGGTGACCATGGGATTACCTTCTGGCCTTGCCGGATCCGGAGAAACTCTCTGTCATGACACTTCAAGGTCGCCCCCTTCTTGAGCCGGGGAGTCCGGGGGAGGCGTTTCGCTCTCCATCATCTCCGGAAGAAGATCCCCCGAAGACGAGCTCCGCTGAGAAGGGCTCAGATCCGAACTGCAAGATAAATGCTTCGGTTATCTTCCTCAGGAGTAAGGTAGTATATCTTCACTATTAAGTACTTTTTGATTACTTACAGCTCGTTAGAGGGCTGATCCCCGCACGAACTTTGTGCGGCAAGAGCACCCTCCGAGGCGGGACCCTCTGGTGGAGTTTTCTTCTCCCGTTTGGAAACCTTGGTTTCTGGATCATCAGAGGTAGTCCTCTTCCTCCCCCGGGGTGAGGGAATGTCAGATTCCTTCCCTTGGTTATCCTCCCTCACAGAGGCGCTCGTTCCCTCGGTTGGAATAGGTAGCGGTGGAGGCCCGCTTGCGCCCTCTTTATTGCCCCCTTCATCTCCCTTTAAGGGCACCGGGCAAGGTGTTGGCTCGAGCATCTTTTCCAGGACCGGATTGTCCAAGCCTTGGGGGAGGGGGGCCGAACACCGGATCATCTTCGCCTTTGTTATCCAGTCCTGGTCAAAAGCGATTCTTCAGAATGACGTCGTGATAAATGAAAGACAGTGTGTTCGACTAGAGGATTACTTACTTGGGCCGCGGTGCGGTTGCTGCTCAGGCCCACGTCCTCGGAGGTGTCCGGACACTCTATTTGGGCTTCGAAGAACGACTTGTACATCTCCTCGTGCGTCAGCCCGAGGAAATTCTGAATAGCGTGCGGTCCTTCTGGGTTGAATTCCCACAAGCGGAGGGGCCGATGTTTGCAAGGCTGGACTCGATGAACCAGCATGCCTTGCACTACCATAACCAAACTAAAATCTCCCATGAAGAGATCTCGGATGCGGCTCTGCAGTATGGGCACATCCTTGGCTGGACCCCAGCTCAGCCCCCTGCTGATCCATGACATCAGTTGTGGTGGAGGGCCCAAGCAAAAGGTAGGGGAAGCTACCCACTTGGCACTTCTGGGAGCGGTGACGTAGAACCACTCCCGTTGCCATAATCCGGACACCTCTGGAAAGGAACCCTTTAGCCACGGAGCTCCAGCAATCTTGCCTATTAATGCCCCTCCACACGATGCATGCTGCCCCTCAACCGTCTTCGGCTTCACATCAAAGGTCTTGAGCCACAGGCCGAAGTGAGGGGTAATGCTGAGGAAGGCCTCACATACGACAATAAATGCCGAGATGTGGAGAAAGGAATCCGGGGCTAGATCATGGAAGTCAAGCCCGTAATAGAACATCAAACCCCTAATGAAGGGATCCAGAGTGAGGCCTAGTCCTCGGAGGAAGTGGGAGATGAACACGATGTCTTCATTGGGTTCGGGAGTAGGGACGACCTGCCCTCGGGCAGGAAGCCGATGCGGAACTTCAGTGGTCAGGTATCTTGCCTCCCTCAACTTCTTGATATCCTCTTCCGTGACGAGGAAGGCATCCACCGGCCCTGGAGACTGGATCCGGACATGATTGGAGATCCGAAGCACCTGACCTGGGCTTTGGGTGTTAGAACTCGAGGCGGGGGAAGGATTCGATTGAGCACACGAGGGAAAAAGTAAAAGCCTTGTCCCTTTATAAAGAGGGTGAATATCAAGCGTCCTCCTCGTAGCCATTTGGGACTTGCCTAAAATCTAGGAGTCCTAGGCGCGGTTGGGTTACCCACGACTGTATTGATGAGAATCTCGTAATAAGGGGGACACGATCTCTGCTTTGAAAAGACGTGTCAAGAAACTGCCTCGCGTTATGTGCGGGGCTAGTTAGAGAAAAACAGTTCGAATAATCGCCGAGCCATGGCATGATGTCATGTTGCCAAAACGTGTCAGCAGATTAGATTTGTGGAAATATTATTCTCTCTACGATAGTATGTGGAACTTATTTTGCAGGGTCAGACACTATCCTTTTATTCGAACTCTTCTGTGGTGTATCCGGAGGAGGAACCCACCTTGCAATGCCGAAGACAACACTGCGCGCCGGACTCATCGTCATTGAAGCCTGGTTCAGGGGCTATTGAGGGAGTCCTAGATTAGGGGGTCTCCGGACAGCCGGACTATATCCTTTGACCGGACTGTTGGACTATGAAGATACAAGATTGAAAACTTCGTCTTGTGTCCGGATGGGACTCTACTTGGCGTGGAAGGCAAGCTAGGCAGTACAGATATGGATATCTCCTCCTTTGTAACCGACCTTGTGTAACCGTAACCCCTTCCAGTGTCTATATAAACCGGAGGGTTTTAGTCCGTAGGACAACATACAATCATACCATAGGCTAGCTTCTAGGGTTTAGCCTCTCCGATCTCGTGGTAGATCAACTCTTGTAATACTCATATCATCAAGAATAAATCAAGCAGGACGTAGGGTTTTACCTCCATCAAGAGGGCCCGAACCTGGGTAAAACATCGTCTCCCTTGCCTCCTGTTACCATCTGCCTTAGACGCACAGTTCGGGACCCCCTACCCGAGATCCGCCGGTTTTGACACCGACAATCTTCGTAGAATATGTAGGAGCCAATATGGGCATCCAGGTCCTGCTATTGGTTATTGACCAGAGAGGTGTCTCGGTCATGTCTACATAGTTCTCGAACCCGTAGGGTCCGCACGCTTAACGTTCGTTGATGATATAGTACTATGAGTTATGTATGTTCGTGACCGAATGTTGTTCGGAGTTCCGGATAAGATCACAGACATGACAAGGAACTCTGGAATGGTCCGGACATAAAGATTGACATATGGGATAATAGTGTTTGGACTCCGGAAGGGTTCCGGAATTCACCAGAAGGGGTTCCGGATGTTTCCCGAAATGTTTGGGTACGAGAACACTTCATTTGGGCAAGGGGAAAGCCCACAAGGTTTTTCGAAAGCGTAAAAGGAAGTTTGCGGAGTCCAGGGGTCCCTGGCGTGTGGGTCCAGACGCTGGGAACCCTGGCGTCTGGCCCTGGAGTCCGGGAAGGACTCTTGCCTTTCGGGTGAAACCAACTTTGTGGAGGCTTTTACTCCAAGTTTCGACCCCAAGGCTCAACATATAAATAGAGGGGTAGGGCTAGCACCCAAGACACATCAAGAAACACCAAGCCGTGTGCCGGCAACCCCATCCCCTCTAGTTTATCCTCCATCATAGTTTTCGTAGTGCTTAGGCGAAGCCCTACGGAGATTGTTCTTCACCAACACCGTCACCACGCCATCATGTTGCCGGAACTCATATACTACTTCGCCCCTCTTACTGGATCGAGAAGGCGAGGACGTCACCGAGCCGAACATGTGCAGAACTCGGAGGTGCCGTGCTTTCGGTACTTGGATCGGTCGGATCGTGGAGACGTACGACTACATCAATCGCGTTAATATAACGCTTCCGCGAACGGTCTACGAGGGTACGTAGACAACACTCTCGCCTCTCGTTGCTATGCATCACCATGATCCTGTGTGTGTGTAGGATTTTTTTGAAATTACTACGTTTCCCAATAGGGGGTAGGGCACGCCCCCACCCTTGTGGCCAGGGTGTGGCCCCACACTAAAACTTCTTGCGCTCAGTATTTTTTATATATTCTGAAAATGACTTCCGTGAAGTTTCAGGACTTTTGGAGCTGTGCAGAATAGGTCTCTAATATTTTCTCCTTTTCCAGCCCAGAATCCCAGCTGCTGACATTCTCCCTCTTTATGTAAACCTTGTAAAATAAGAGAGAATAGGCATAAGTATTGTGACATAATGTGTAATAACAACCCATAATGCAATAAATATCGATATAAAAGCATGATGCAAAATGGACGTATCAGGGTTCATTGCTATTTAAAGTTTTAATCTCTTCAATCCCACTTTTAACAATTTTTGGCATCAAGATCTAAAGATTTTGAATTTTTGGAACACCTTCTAGGTAAAGGTGGCTCATCTTCAGTCCCATCATTATCAAGATTCATATTGCAAAACAAAGATTTAATAGGGGACACATCAATAACTTCTAGATCTTCATCCTTATTATCATGAAAACTAGAAGAACACGCTTTAATAAAGCAATCTTTCTTAGCACGCATCCTAGCGCTTCTTTCTTTGCACTCATCAATGGAAATTCTCATGGCTTTGAGAGACTCATTGATATCATGCTTAGGTGGAATAGATCTAAGTTTCAAAGAATCAACATCAAGAGAAATTCTATCCACGTTCCTAGCCAACTCATCAATCTTAAGCAATTTTTCTTCAATCAAAGCGTTGAAACTCTTTTGCGAAGTAACAAATTCTTTAATATTAGATTCAAAATCAGAGGGCATCTTATTATAATTTCCATAAGAATTGTTGTAGGAATTACTAGGAAACGGCCTAGAATTAAAATTGCCTCTGTACGCGTTATTACCAAAATTGTTCCTGCCAACAAAATTCACATACATAGATTCATTATTATTCTCAATAAAAGTAGACAAAGGAATATCATTAGGATCAGTAGGAGCACTCTTATTAGCAAACAATTTCATAAGTTCATCCATCTTTCCACTCAAAACATTGATTTCTTCTATCACATGCACTTTTTTACTAGTAGATCTTTCGGTGTGCCATTGAGAATAATTAACCATAATATTATCTAGGAGTTTGGTAGCTTCTCCTATAGTGATTTCCATAAAAGTGCCTCCCACGGCCGAATCTAAAAGGTTTCTAGAAGCAAAATTCAATCCGGCATAAAAATTCTGTATAATCATCCAAAGATTCAAACCATGTGATGGGCAATTACGTATCATTGATTTCATTCTCTCCCAAGCTTGTGCAACATGTTCATTATCAAGTTGCTTAAAATTCATAATATCGTTTCTAATAGAGATGATCTTAGCGGGAGGAAAATACTTAGAGATAAAAGCATCTTTGCACTTGTTCCATGAATCAATACTATTTTTAGGCAAAGATGAAAACCAAGCTTTAGCACGATCTCTAAGCAAAAACGGAAATAGCTTCAATTTAACAATATCATTATCCACATCTTTCTTCTTTTGCATATCACACAAATCAACAAAGTTGTTTAGATGGGTAGCGACATCTTCACTAGGAAGGCCAGAAAATGGATCTTTCATGACAAGATTCAGCAAAGTGATACGTCTCCAACGTATCTATAATTTTTGATTGCTCCATGCTATATTATCTACTGTTTTGGACTATATTGGGCTTTATTTTCCAATTTTATATTATTTTTGGGACTAACCTATTAACCGAAGGCCCAGCCCAGAATTGTTGTTTTTTTGCCTATTTCAGTGTTTCAGATAAACGGAATATCAAACAGAGTCCAAACGGAATAAAATCTTCGGGAACATGATTTTCTCACCGAACGTGATCCAGGAGACTTGGACCCTACTGCAAGGGATCAAAGAGGAGGTCACGAGGGTGGGGGGCACCCCCCTAGGGCGCGCCCCTGCCTCGTGGGCCCCTCGGTGCTCCACCGACGTACTCCTTCCTCCTATATATACACACGTACCCCCAAATGATCAGAACAGGAGCCAAAAACCTAATTCCATCATCGCAACTTTCTGTATCCACGAGATCCCATCTTGGGGCCTGTTCCGGAGCTCCGCCGGAAGAGGGCCGTCATCACGGAGGGCTTCTACATCATCATAGCCTCTCCGATGAAGTGTGAGTAGTTTACCTCAGACCTTCGGATCCATAGTTAGTAGCTAGATGGCTTCTTCTCTCTCTTTGAATCTCAATACAAAGTTCTCCCCCTCTCTCATGGAGATCTATTCGATGTAATCTTCTTTTTGCGGTGTGTTTGTTGAGACCAATGAATTGTGGGTTTATGATCAAGTCTATCTATGAATAATATTTGAATCTTCTCTGAATTCTTTTATGCATGATTGGTTATCTTTGCAAGTCTCTTCGAATTATCCGTTTGGTTTGGCCAACTAGATTGGTAGTTCTTGCCATGGGAGAAGTGCTTAGCTTTGGGTTCGATCTTGCGGTGTCCTTACCCAGTGACAGAAGGGGCAGCAAGGCACGTATTGTATCGTTGCCATCGAGGATAACAAGCTTGGGTTTATTTCATATTGCATGAATTTATATCTCTACATCATGTCATCTTGCTTAAAGCGTTACTCTGTTTTTAACTTAATACTCTAGATGCATGCTGGATAGCGGTCGATGAGTGGAGTAATAGTAGTAGATGCAGAATCATTTCGATCTACTTGTCACGGATGTGATGCCTATATACATGATCATGCCTAGATATTCTCATAATTATGCTCAATTCTATCAATTTCTCAACAGTAATTTGTTCACCCACCGTAGAATACTTATGCTCTTGAGAGAAGCCACTAGTGAAACCTATGGCCCCCGGATTGATATCTTGGTTCTCAAAAACTGAGGGAAATACTTACGCTACTCTTCTGCATCATCCCTTCCTCTTCGGGGAAAACCAACGCAAGCTCAAGATGTAGCACAAAGCAGTATTAATTTCAGAAGATTCAGCATCGGTAAGAGGAGCAATCAGAGTGCTAATAAAATCATTATTGTTGGTATTGGCAAAGTCACACAATTTAGTATTATCTTGAGCCACCGTGACAAGCAAGCAATCCAACACACAAGCAAACAAGAATCGGGAAAAAAGGCAAATAGAAAAAGAGAAGGGGAACGGAAATAGAGGGAGAGAGGAAAAGAGGGCGAATAAAATGGCAAGGTGAAGTGGGGGAGAGGAAAACGAGAGGCAAATGGCAAATAATGTAATGCGAGGGATAAGGGTTTGTGATGGGTACTTGGTATGTCTTGACTTGGCGCGAATCTCCCCGGCAACGGCGCTAGAATTCCTTCTTGCTACCTCTTGAGCACTGCGTTGGTTTTCCCTTGAAGAGGAAAGGGTGATGCAGTAAAGTAGCGTAAGTATTTCCCTCAGTTTTTGAGAACCAAGGTATCAATCCAGTAGGAGATCACACTCAAGTCCCATGCACCTACACAAACAAATAAGAACCTCGCAACCAACGCGATAAAGGGGTTGTCAATCCCTTCACGGTCACTTACGAGAGTGAGATCTGATAGATATGATAATATAATATTTTTGGTATTTTCATGATAAAGATAAATAAAAGATGCAAAGTAAAATAAATGGCAATGGAAATAACTAAGTATTGGAAGATTAATATGATATAAGATAGACCCGAGGGCCATAGGTTTCACTAGTGGTTTCTCTCAAGAGCATAAGTATTACGGTGGGTAAACGAATTACTGTCGAGCAATTGATAGAATTGAGCATAGTTGAGAATATCTAGGTATGATCATGTATATAGGCACCACGTCCGAGACAAGTAGACCGAAACGATTCTGCATCTACTACTATTACTCCACACATCGACCGCTATCCAGCATGCATCTAGAGTATTAAGTTCAAGAGAACAGAGTAATGCTTTAAGTAAGATGACATGATGTAGAGGGATAAACTCATGCAATATGATATAAACCCCATCTTTTTATCCTCGATGGCAACAATACAATACGTATCGGTTCCCTTTCTGTCACTGGGATCGAACACCGCAAGATTGAACCCAAAGCTAAGCACTTCTCCCATTGCAAGAAAGATCAATCTAGTAGGCCAAACCAAACTAATAATTTGAAGAGACTTGCAAACATAAACCAATCAAACATAAAAGAATTCAGAGGAGGATCAAAAATTGTTCATAGATAATCTGGATCATAAACCCACAATTCATCGGATCTCGACAAACACACCGCAAAAGAAGATCACATTGAATAGATCTCCAAGAGAATCGAGGAGAACTTTGTATTGAGATCCAAAGAGAGAGATGAAGCCATCTAGCTAATAACAATGGACCCGTAGGTCTGAAGTAAACTACTCACACATCACCGGAGAGGACGTGGAGTTGATGTAGAGGCCCTCCGTGATCGATGCCCCCTCCGGTGGAGCTCCGGAAAAGGCCCCAAGATGGGATCTCTCGGGTACAGAAGGTTGCGGCGGTGGAATTAGGTTTTCATGGTGCTCCTGGATGTTTGGGGCTACGTGGATATATATAGGAGGAAGAAGTACGTCGGTGGAGCAATGGAGGGCCCACGAGGGTGGAGGGCGCGCCCAGGGGGGTAGGCGCGCCCCCTGCCTCATGCCTTCCTCCCTTGTTTCTTGACGCACACTCCAAGTCTCCTGGATCATGTTCGTTAAGAAAATCACGTTTCTGAAGGTTTCATTCCGTTTGGACTCCGTTTCATATTCCTTTTCTTCAAAACCCTAAAATAGGCAAAAAAACAGCAATTTGGGCTGGGCCTCCAATTAGTAGGTTAGTCCCAAAAAATGATATAAAAGTGTAAAATAAAGCCTATTAACATCCAAAATAGATAATATAATATCATGGAGCAATCAAAAATTATAGATACATTGGAGACGTATCAGTCATATCATCGTAGTGCTTAGGCGAAGCCCTGCGACGGTAGCATCATCATCACCGTCATCACGCCATCGTGCTGACGAAGCTCTCCCTTGTCACTCAGCTAGATCGAGAGTTCGTGGGACTTCACTGAGCCGAACGTGTGCAGATCGTGGAGGTGCCGTACTTTCGGTACTAGGATCAGTTGATCGTGAAGACGTATGACTACATCAACCGCGTTGTCATAACGCTTTCGCTTACGGTCTACGAGGGTACGTGGACAACACTCTTCCCCTCTCGTTGCTAGGCATCACCATGATCTTGCGTGTGCGTAGGAATTTTTTTGAAATTACTGCGTTCCCCAACAATGGCATCCGAGCCAGGTTTATGCGTAGATGTTATATGCACGAGTAGAACACAAAGGAGTTGTGAGCATGAGTATATACATATTGCTTGTCGTTACTAGTTGATTCTTGATTCGGCGGTATTGTTGGTTGAAGCGGCCTAGACCGACATTACACGTACGCTTATGTGAGACTGGTTCTACCGCCGTGCCTCGCACACAGGTGGCTAGTGGGTGTCTGTTTGTCCAACTTTAGTTGCATCGGTTTCAATGAACAGGGTTGTTTCTGAAGATTAAAAAGCAATCACTATACTACGTTGTGGTTTTTGATGCGTAGGTAAGAACGGTTCTTGCTCAGCCCGTAGCAGCCACGTAAAACTTGCAACAACAAAGTAGAGGACGTCTAACTTGTTTTTGCAGGGCATGTTGTGATGTGATATGGTCAAGACATGATGAGATATAAATTGTTGTATGAGATGATCATGTTTTGTTGAAGTTATCGGCAACTGGCAGAAGACTTATGGTTGTCTCTTTATTGCATAAGATGCAAGCGTCAAATAATTGCTTTACTTTATCGCTATGCGACAGCAATAGTTGCAAGAGCAATAGTTGGCGAGACGACCATGTGACGACACGTCGATAGAGATCAAGATGATGGAGATCATGGTGTCATGCCGGTGACGATAGAGATCATGACGGTACTTTTGAGATGGAGATCAAAGGCGCAAGATGATCATGGCCATATCATGTCACATATTTTGATTGCATGTGATGTTTATCATTTATGCATCTTATTTTGCTTAGTTCGGAGGTAACATTATAAGATGATCTCTCACTAAATTTCAAGGTATAAGTGTTCTCCTTGAGTATGCACCGTTGCGACAGTTCATCGTGCCGAGACACCACGTGATGATCGGTTGTGATAAGATCTACGTTCACATACAACGGGTGCAAGCCAGTTTTTCACACGCGGAATACTCGGGTTAAACTTGACGAGCCTAGCATATGCAGATATGGCCTCGGAACACTGGAGACCGAAAGGTCGAGCGTGAATCATATAGTAGATATGATCAAGATAGTGATGTTCACCATTGAAAACTACTCCATCTTGATAATTCCCAAGTGTAGGGAATCATCGTAGCAATTCCCAATGGTGGAAGTGATAAGTATGGAGTGTCGAACCCGGAAGGAGCTAAAGGTAAGATCAATATTCTCTCAAGTCCTATCTGCCACTGATACGACTCTACATACACCAAACGTTTACTTCCAACTAGAAACAAGAAATAAAACTACATTGTGGGTGTGAAGAGGATAACTTTGCATGATATCAGAGAGCTAAAATATAAAAGTAGGTGATGTTATCATAAAGTTAGAATATATTACTAAATATTATAAATAGCGAGTGTGGAATAATGATGGGTCGGTGTGCGGAATAGTCCTAGGCAATTGTTAACAAGACCGATAGTCGTCATTGCAATTTCATATGAGGGAGAGGCATAAGCTAACATACTTTCTCTTCTTGGATCATATGCACTTATGGTTGGAACTCTAGCAAGCATCCGCAACTACTAAAGACCATTAAGGTAAAAGCCAACCATAGCATTAAAGCATCAAGTCCCCTTTATCCCATACGCAACAACCCCCTTACTCGGGTTTATGCTTCTGTCACTCAAGCAACCCACTATAAGAGAATCATGAAGGTATTGCAACACCCTACAGCGGGAATCCCTCACGCTTGCGCGACACGGAGGGCACAATAGGACAACACCAAAATAAAACATACAACTCATATCAATCTAGGTCATCAATCAACCCAAAGACAAAGGATATCTACTCAAAACATCATAGGATGGCAACACATCATTGGATCATAATATGTGGCATAAAGCACCATGTTCAAGTAGGGATTACAGTGGGGTGCAGGAGAGTGGACCGCGAAGAGATGAGGATGGTGATGATAATGGTGATGTTGATGATGACGATCACCGCGGCGATGATTCCCCTCCTGATGGCACTCCAACGCCACCGAGAGAGAGGAAGAGAGGTTCTCCCCCTTGTGCTTCCTCCTCCATGGCATCCCCCTGGATGGGGAGAGGTTCTCCCTCTGGATCTTGGCCTTCATGACGATGATGGCTGACACGTCTCCAACGTATCTATAATTTTTGATTGTTCCATGCTATATTATATTTTGTTTTGGACATTATTGGGCTTTATTATACACTTTTATATTATAGCAAAAAGGCCTGTGCGTAGCAACGGGTGAACAAAATTCATGCACATACCTAGCCACACATCGATCTTGTCACTTCTCCCGTTCGTCGATGGTGGTCATGTATTCCACCTAATCACGGTAAACACTTCTCCCGTTCATCGATGATGGCCATGTATTCCACCTAATCATGGTAAACATGATCAATTCCAAGGTGACGAGGTTGGCCATTACACTATAGCATGTTGCATCCGCGTGTCCCTTTTTTCACTGACTTGTAATTCTGTGGATGACATGTCCCATTAATGTAAGCATGAGTATAATTAGAATGTAATACTGTAAGATACACAGTTTTACTATTGTTTCCTTATGTATTAATTAAATAAATGCATACCATCTTCTTCCATGCTAGAAAAAAAACTAACTTGAGATTGTTGAAGCTCTCCTCTCAGTACACGCGATACAACAAATACCGTAGAAAGGAAAATAGCACAAAGGAGTCATGAAAAATATAATCACTTTTGCCAGTCCACATATCAAAGGAATCAACATCATTATATTCTGATAGACAATTTAAAGTTGGGAAATATTCTTCTACTCAAACAATAATAGTATGCAAATTCACTAAATATACGTAGTGTAATTGTATTTCAACTAATGTGCAGGTCGGAAATATAATCGATGCTTTGAGAAGTCTATACAATGATCATAACCCTTTGTTCAATTATGCAGAGGAAGGATAAGTAAAATGTTCATCATCAGGAGACAAGACAGTTCAGGCGACAACCTGTGTGGTCTGCGTCATCCGCCGTGTGTAGCGGAGCCGGCGTCGCGTGCATCGGTAGCTCTGTTCCTCGTCAATCTGCCCGCGAGGAAGCTGATACAAAATCTTAGGTAGCTAGCTTTGTACACAAGCGTTACCTTGAACTCATGGTCTGGATGAAGCTATCTCGGCCTTGTGTTTGGATTAAGCGCCCCGACCTGCGTTGCACGCCCCGTTCCACATGCCCGCGAGCGGAGGAGTGTAAGACAGCTGGATTGGGGAAGCAATGTCGGCGAACAACACAGCGCCACCATGTACAGCTCCTGTCCATCCTAGTTAGGTGCCCAGAAGTCCGTAACTCCAACCGCAGCACAGCCAGGCGTTCAATCTCTTCAGACTGGTACGTACCTCTTGGATGGGTTGGCCTTCCTTTCCCTGTGTCCACGTTCCTCCAGGAGTTTTCTCCTCGTCCCCATGGGATCGGCCTCCATGCACCTGCTCCACCGGCTCCTCCGTTGTCCATTTGGGATCGGCCTTAGTGCGCCTCCTCGACCGGCCACTCCTCTCTACCCATGGGATCACCCTCCACACGCCTCCTCAACATGCCGCTTCACGTGTTGCTTCTCCTCCAGCCGCTCTGTCATCCATGTGGGATCGGCCGGCCGTTTCGTCTTTTGCTACTCCACCTCTACGATATCGACCGCCTCCCTCTTATCTGATATATATATCGTAGGGGTTAGGGCATTACCAGTTTGAAATCTTATCGTAGCAACTGCCTAGATGGAGGTACGTGTATGAGTCAGACACAAAAGAGAAAACCGAATTAAACCAATGTTTTTGACGGACAGACGGGATTAGTACCACCTTGGATTTTGGAAAAAATATGGACGTGTTAAAAAAAATGAAAGCATAAATTGTTAGTACCACCTTGGATTTTGGAAAAAATATGGACGTGTTGGAAAAAAACTAAAAACGTAAATTGACGGAAAAAAGCGTACTGTGACGGTGAACCCACGGAGTCAATCCGTGCTTTATTATTAGGGAGAGATTTTTGGGACTAACCTATTAACCGAAGGCCCAGCCCAGAATTGTTGTTTTTTTTGCCTATTTTAGGGTTTCGCAGAAAAAGAATATCAAACGGAGTCCAAACAGAATGAAACTTTCGGGAACGTGATTTTCGGAACGAACATGATCCAGAGGACTTGGACCCTACGTCAAGCAATCAACAAGGAAGGCACGAGGTAGGGGGCGCGCCCTCCACCCTCATGGGCCCCCTGTTGCTCCACCGATGTACTCCTTCCTCCTATATATACCTACGTACCCCCAAACTACTAGATACGGAGCCAAAACCCTAATTCCACCGCCGTAACTTTCTGTATCCACGAGATCCCATCTTGGGGCCTTTTCCGGAACTCCACCGGAGGGGGCATCGATCACGGAGGGCTTGTACATCAACACCATAGCCCCTCTGATGAAGTGTGAGTAGTTTACTTCAGACCTACGGGTCCATAGTTATTAGCTAGATGGCTTCTTCTCTCTTTTTGGATCTCAATACAAAGTTCTCCCCCTCTCTTGTGGAGATCTATTCGATGTAATCTTCTTTTGCGGTGTGTTTGTTGAGACCGATGAATTGTGGGTTTATGATCAAGTTTATCTATGAACAATATTTGAATCTTCTCTGAATTCTTTTATGTATGATTGGTTATCTTTGCAAGTCGCTTCGAATTATCAGTTTGGTTTGCCCTACTAGATTGATCTTTCTGGCAATGGGAGAAGTGCTTAGCTTTGGGTTCAATCTTGCGGTGTCCTTTCCCAGTGATAGTAGGGGCAGCAAGGCACGTATTGTATTGTTGCCATCGAGGATAACAAGATGAGGTTTATATCATATTGCATGAGTTTATCCCTCTACATCATGTCATCTTGCTTAAAGCGTTACTCTGTTCTCTTGAACTTAATACTCTAGATGGATGCTGGATGGCGGTCGATGTGTGGAGTAATAGTAGTAGATGTAGGCAGGAGTCGGTCTACTTGTCTTAGACATGATGCCTATATACATGATCATAACTAGATATTCTCATAACTATGCTCAATTATGTCAATTGCTCAACAATAATTTGTTCACCCACCGTAAATACTTATGCTCTTGAGAGAAGCCACTAGTGAAACCTATGGCCCCCGGGTCTATATTCCATCATATTAATCTTTCAATACTTAGTTATTTCCTTTGCCATATATTTTACTTGCATCTTTTATTTATCTTTATCATGAAAATACCAAAAATATTATCCTATCATATCTATCAGATCTCACTCTTGTAAGTGACCGTGTAGGGATTGACAACCCCTTATCGCGTTGGTTGTGAGGATTTATTTGTTTGTGTAGGTGCGAGGGACTCGTGCGCGGCCTCCTACTGGATTGATACCTTGGTTCTCAAAAACTAAGGGAAATACTTACGCTACTTTGCTGCATCACCCTTTCCTCTTCAAGGGAAAACCAACCCAGTGCTAAAGAGGTAGCAAGAAGGATTTCTGGCGCTGTTGCCGGGGAGGTTCGCGCAAGACAAGTCAAGATTTGACTCCCGACAACGAGTCACTTGTGGTGTCGTTGCAAGTCAAGACATACCAAGTACCCATCACAAACCCTTATCTCCCGCATTACATTATTTGCCATTTTCCTCTCGTTTTCCTCTCCCCCACTTCACCCTTGCCGTTTTATTCGCCCTCTCTCTCCATCCTCCCTCTCTTTATCTATTTGCCTCTTTTTGCCCGTTTCTTGTTCGCTTGTGTGTTGGATTGCTTGCTTGTCATTATGGCTAGTCCCCTATCTTCTCCGCTGTCTCCCGAAAATGAAGTTCTTAATTTTAAGCAAAGGGAAGGAGAAAACCTAAAATACGCTTGGTATAGAATTTGCAATGCTCAAAATAGATCTACCAGGAAGTAATCTACTTCTATTGTTCTCCACAATTTTTATGTAGGTGCTATTCCTTGGCACATATATGTCCTTCATACCATTGCCGGAGGGAATTTCTTGGGTAGCCACACTTTAGATTCCTATAATACTATGATAGATTTGTTTGGCTCACCCCCTCTTTTGGTTAATGGAACTATGTTAACTTTGGAGCATGTAATGCAAAAACTTGAAATTATTGAAAATAAAGTTGCTACCATTGAGTTAATTGAAAATTTCGATAAAAAGATCCACAACCAAATTACCCAATATGGATCTAAAGTAGGAGTAACTTTGAAAAATATTAAAGAGAAGGAACCTATAGTTAATGAAAGAATAGATCATGATTCCACTAGAATCGATAAACTTGAGGGTATCATTACCAACTTGGGAACTGCTTTTTCTTCCGTAAAGAATACTCCAAGTCCTCCGACTAAAATTGCCAAGCTTATGTATGTTCCTAAAAATAAGGGTGAATCCTCTAGCAAAGAAACTGCGGATCTCAAATATATGAGTATTCATCCTAATCTTTTTGCTATCATTAAGGAACCATTTGCTACTAATGATTTTTTCGATCTTGTGCCTAGAAGTTTGATTATTTATAAAAGGAAAGAAACTCCTAAAGGTGATAGATGTCTCATTAAAGAATTACCCACTAAAGATACCTAGATCTATCCTTGCTTTTATGCCTAGCTAGGGGCGTTAAACGATAGCGCTTGTTGGGAGGCAACCCAATTTTATTTTTATTCCTTGCTTTTTGCTCCTGTTTAGTAATAAATAATTTATATAGCCTCTGTTTTGGTTGTGTTTTTTGTGTTTAATTAGTGTTTGTGCCAATTAGAACAGTTGGGAAGACTTGGGGAAAGTCTTTTTAATCTTGCTGTAAAAAAAAGAAACTTTAGTGCTCACGAGAATTGCTGCCATTTTTATTTGGAAAGTTCTATTTAGTTAATTATTTTTGCATATGATTAATAGATAAATTCCTCATGTACAGCAATTTATTTTAGAATTTTTGGGGTTCCAGATCTTGGGTTAGCTACAGATTACTACAGACTGTTCTGTTTTTGACAGATTCTGTTTTTCGTGTGTTGTTTGCTTATTTTAATGAATCTATGGCTAGTAAAATAGTTTATAAACCATAGAGAAGTTGGAATACAGTATGTTTAACACCAATATAAATAAAGAATTAGTTCATTACAGTACCTTGAAGTGGTGTTTTGTTTTCTTTCGCTGAGCTCACGAGATTTTCTACTTTAAGTTTTGTCTTGTGAAGTTTTCAAGTTTTGGGTAAAAGATTTGATGAATTATGGAACAAGGAGTGGAAAGAGTCTAAGCTTGGGGATTCCCATTGCACCCCAAGATAATCTAAGGACACCTAAAAGCCAAAGCTTGGGGATGCCCCGGAAGGCATCCCCTCTTTCGTCTACTTCCATCGGTAACTTTACTTGGAGCTATATTTTTATTTACCACATGATATGTGTTTTGCTTGGAGCGTCTTGTATTATTTGAGTCTTTATTTGTTAGTTTTCCACAATCGTCCTTGCTGTACACACTTTTTGAGAGACACACACATGATTCGGAAATTGTTAGAATACTCTATGTGCTTCACCTATATCTTTTGAGTTATATAGTTTTTGCTCTAGTGCTTCACTTATATCTTTTAGAGCACGTCGGTGGATTTGTTTTATAGAAACTATTGTTCTCTCATGCTTCACTTATATTATTTTGAGAGTCCTACAAAACAGCATGGTAATTTTCTTTAATTATGTTAAGCATTCAAGATTAATAAATTTTTTCTTATGAGTGTGTTGAATACTATGAGAAGTTTGATACTTGATAATTGTTTTAAGATATGGAGATGGTAATATTAGAGTCATGCTAGTCGAGTAGTTGTGAATTTGAGAAATACTTGTGTTAAAGTTTGTGATTCCCGTAGCATGCACGTATGGTGAACCGTTATGTGATGAAGTCGGAGCATGATTTATTTATTGATTGTCTTCCTTATGAGTGGCGGTCGGGGACGAGCGATGGTCTTTTCCTACCAATATATCCCCCTAGGAGCATGCGTGTAATACTTTGCTTTGATAACTTGTAGATTTTTTCAATAAGTATATGAGTTCTTTATGACTAAGGTTGAGTCCATGGATAATACACACTTTTCTTCCTTCCACCATTGCTAGCCTCTCTAATACCGTGCACCTTTCGCAAGTATCATACACCCACCATATACCTTCCTCAAAACAGCCACCATACCTACCTATCATAGCATTTCCATAGCCATTCCGAGATATATTGCCATGCAACTTTCCACCATTCCATTTACTAAGAAACGCTCCATCATTGTCATATTGCTTTGCATGATCATGTAGTTGACATTGTATTTGTGGCAAAGCCACCGTTCATAATTCTTTCATACATGTCACTCTTGATTCATTGCATATCCCGGTACACCGCCGGAGGCATTCACATAGAGTCATATTGTGTTCCAAGTATTGAGTTGTAATTGTTGAGTTGTAAGTAAATAAAAGTGTGATGATCATCATTTTTAGAGCATTGTCCCAAGTGAGGAAAGGATGATGGAGACTATGATTCCCCCACAAGTCGGGATGAGACTCCGGACAAAAAAAAGAGGCCATAAAAAAAGAAAAGGCCCAAATAAAAAAATATTAGAGAAAAAGAGAGAAGGGACAATGCTACTATCCTTTTACCACACTTGTGCTTCAAAGTAGCACCATGATCTTCATAATAGAGAGTCTCCTGTGTTATCACTTTCATATACTAGTGGGAATTTTACATTATAGAACTTGGCTTGTATATTCCAATGATGGCCTTCCTCAAAATGCGCTAGGTCTTCGTGAGCAAGCGAGTTGGATGCACACCCACTTAGTTCCTTTTGTTGAGCTTTCATATACTTATAACTCTAGTGCATCCGTTGCATGGCAATCCCTACTCACTCACATTGATATCTATTGATGGGCATCTCCATAGCCCGTTGATACGCCTAGTTGATGTGAGACTATCTTTCCCCTTATTTGTCTCCTCCACAACCACCATTCTATTCCACCTAAAGTGCTATGTCCATGGCTCACACTCATGTATTGCGTGAATATTGAAAAAGTTTGAGAACACCAAAAGTATGAAACAATTTCTTGGCTTGTCATTGGGGTTGTGCATGATTTAAATACTTTGTGTGGTGAAGATAGAGCATAGCCAGACTATATAATTTTGTAGGGATAACTTTCTTTGGCCATGTTATTTTGAAAAGACATAATTGCTTAGTTAGTATGTGAGGGAGTCCTGGATTAGGGGGTATCCGGACAGCCGGATTGTATCCTTTGGCCGGACTGTTGGACTATGAAGATACAAGATTGAAGACTTCGTCTCGTGTCCGTATGGGACTCTACTTGGCGTGGAAGGCAAGCTAGGAAATACGGATATGTACATATCTTCATTTGTAATCGACCTTGTTTAACCCTAGCCCTTTCCGGTGTCTATATAAACCGGAGGGTTTTAGTCCGTAGGACAACATACAATCATACCATAGGCTAGCTTCTAGGTTTTAGCCTCTCCGATCTCGTGGTAGATCAACTCTTGTAATACTCATATCATCAAGAATAAATCAAGCAGGACATAGGGTTTTACCTCCATAAAGAGGGCCCGAACCTGGGTAAAACATCGTGTCCCCTGCCTCCTGTTACCATCCGCCTTAGACGCACAGTTCGGGACCCCCTACCCGAGATCCACCGGTTTTGACACCGACATTGGTGCTTTCATTGAGAGTTCCTCTGTGCCGTCACCGTTAGGCTTGATGGCTCCTACGATCATCGATAGCGATGCAGTCCAGGGTGAGACTTTTCTCCCCGAACAGATCTTTGTGTTCGGCGGCTTCGCACTGTGGTCCAACTCGCTTGTCCATCTGGAGCAGATCGAAAGTTACACCCCTGGCCACCAGGTCAGGTTTGGAAGCTTAAACTATCGGGCCGACATCCGCGGAGACTTGATCTTCGACGGATTTGAGCCCCTGCCTTGTGCGCCGCACGGTCATGATGAGTACGATTTAGCTCTATCATCGGACCGTATTCAGGAGATCGCACCAGCAGCCGCCCCGAGCCTCAATTCGGAGCCAGTTGCGCCATCCATGGACGGGTGGATGGACCCCGTCACGGAGGTCGTACCCTCAGCGGCGATCGAGCCGAATATTGACCTTACCCTTCATGAGAGCCGTGTTGCCAAACTGCCGGATCCTTCTCCGGCCACGGACTCCGGACTGCCTGCGCCCATGCCTATCGAATCCGATTGGGCTCCGATCATGGAGTTTACCTCCGCGGATATTTTCCAGCACTCGCCCTTCGGCGACATACTGAACTCATTAAGCTCTCTCTCCTTGTCAGGAGGATCCTGGCCGAAGTACGTCCAGCAGAATTGGGATACGGATGACGAAGAAATTCGCCGCCCACCCACCACCCACTTAGTAGCCACTGTCGATGACTTAACTGACACGCTTGACTTCGACTCCGAAGACATCGACGGTATGGACAATGATGCAGGAGTCGAAGAGGAACCACTGCCCAGAGGACACTGGACGCCCACTTCATCACATGACGTATACATGGTGGACACACCCAAAGAAAATAATGACGAGGAACGGAAGGACGCGGCGACGGGTGGTTCCCTCGAGCAGCAGTCAAAGCGGCAGCGTAAACGCCGCCCCAAATCCTGCTCTGGCAGAAATAACGATCACATAGACCCAGCGTTAGAGCAGGGTGAACCATCGCCTGACAACGGTAACATGGAAAATGAAGCCGAACAACCAAACCCCGTCGATGATAATAGTCCGGAAGACATCACACCGGACAGGCGCCAGGAGCAACATAATGCCCACCAAAGGCTTGTTGCCACGGCGAGGAGTCTGAAAAAACAGAAGCAAAGGCTCAAGGCTGCACAAGATACACTCAAAATAAAGTGGAGTGAAGTACTCAACACATGAAGTACGGCAGTAATCGCCACACCAAGAGCTACCCGAAGTGGAAGTTGCTACCTGAATTCGATGAGGAGGCCTTAGATCCCCCGCAACCAAAAATTAAAATGGCCATCCAGCCGGATAGACGACCTCACGGCCAACATAAAGCGGCAAACAACGCCGCACATAAGCCAATGCGCGACCCACGCGATGGCTCGCATCAAAAGGACGGCGCAACCAGATCCATTTATGGACCACGCAAGCGCGCTCCAGCATACGATGCAATACAACAAACATCCGAACACCACGGTACACCTAGATACAGGGGTGCCGGACACCCCCTATGTTTCACCGATCAGGTGCTGGACCATGAATTTCTAGAGGGATTCAAACCAGTAAACATAGAGGCATACGACGGAACAACAGACCCTGGGGTCTGGATTGAGGACTATATCCTCCATATCCATATGGCTCGAGGGGATGATCTCCACGCCATCAAGTACTTACCCCTCAAGCTCAAAGGGCCAGCTCAGCACTGGCTTAATAGCCTCCCCGAAAGCTCCATTGGAAGCTGGGAAGAGCTCGAAGACGCCTTTCGGGCAAATTTTCAAGGGACATATGTCCGACCACCGGATGCAGACGATCTAAGTCATATAACTCAACAGCCCGGAGAGTCAGCCCGAAAGCTTTGGAACAGGTTTCTTACTAAAAAGAACCAAATAGTTGATTGTCCGGACGCCGAGGCCTTGGCAGCCTTTAAGCACAGCGTCCGAGACGAATGGCTTGCCAGGCACCTCGGCCAAGAAAAGCCGAGAACAATGGCAGCATTAACAAGCCTCATGACCCGCTTTTGCGCGGGCGAGGACAGCTGGCTAGCCCGATGCAGCACCAGAGACCCAAGTACATCCGAAGTAAGAGATGGAAATGGGAAATCACGACGCAGCAAAAATAATAAGCGCCGGAATAAAGAAGACAGCCCGAAGAGCACGACGGTAAACGCTGGGTTTAGAAGCTCTCAGCCAGGTCAGCAAAAGCCGCCCTCTAAAGGCGCCAGAGATGAACTGTCCAGCTTAAACAAAATTCTGGACCAAATATGTCAGATCCATAGCACCCCCGATAAACCTGCAAATCATACCCACAGAGAATGTTGGGTCTTCAAGCAGTCCGGCAAGCTCAACGTCGAACATAAGGGGCAGGATACACCAAGCGAAGACGAGGATGAGCCTCACAAGCAAAACACTGGGGAACAGAAGAAATTCCCACCAGAAGTCAAAACAGTAAACGTGTTACACGTGATAAAGGGGAGAACCAAAGTGGCACTCCCAGTCAAACATGCCCAAGGGCCTATCACCGCGGAGTTCTGCCACTGGCCGTCTCAACAGATCACCTTCGACCATCAGGATTACTCAGCAAGTATCCGGAACGCGGGGTGGGCTGCCTTGGTATTAGATCCAATAATTAACGGATACCACTTCACACGAGTCCTAATGGACGGTGGCAGCAGCTTAAACCTGATATATCAGGACACAATCCGCAAAATGGGGATAGACCCAACGAAAATTTCCACAACAATACTACCTTTAGAGGAGTAACGCCAGGCAAAGGGGCTCATTGCACGGGCTCCCTGCTACTAGAGGTTATATTCAGCTTCCCCGATAACTTCCGTAGCAAAAATTTAACCTTCCACATTGCTCCGTTCCAAAGTGGCTATCAAGCACTACTTGGACGTGAAGCTTTCACTCACTTTAATGCAATACCGCATTACGCTTCCCTCACACTTAAGATGCTCGGTCCACGTGGCATCATTACAGTAAATGGAAATATTGAGCGATCCCTGCGCGCCGAAGAGAGTGCGGCCGCCTTGGCAGCCGCACACTAAAACGGCCTCACCAACTAAAGCATTCGATAGGTTGTCAAGACCACGGACACGGTTAGACGTGTCCGGCGCAGCTATATGAAATTCATACAGGTTTGATGGCCACACCCCTATTACAAATACAAGGGGCTCAACGCACGCAGACAAGTGGCAATTTTTACTCATCTTCAACTGTAGATGGTTTCTTTAAACCCACCTTTTTGCATGACAACTTTTCACCTAAGTTCCTCTCTTTTACAGATGACAATCGTGCTACACCTGTCCAGGATACGGCACAACGGAGACACAGGCGCAGACGTGCAGCAGGGACCCGTTCCAAGGATTCTTTTTAGATTAAGACCCTGCGTCAACCTTTTTTACTGTCTCTTGTTGATACACATCCCTCGGATTCTCAGTACAATTGAGAAGGATGCTGACGTCTTGGCATGTGGCCACGTCAGAACAATGCACGTACCTGGACATTAGGGGCTTCTTACAAAGGGCACTATTTAGGCCCGGTTTACACCATAAAGACCGAATACCTTAGGGAGTGTTCGGCGTCACGAGTTTGGCCTTATATGCATCAGGGCCGAATCATGTCGTGGGTCAAATGTTGGGTTTGCCCGGCTCCTGTGTTTTTCTTCCTTACGTTTCGCTCTATCGGCTAAGGCGGCACCGGGAGAACTACTGTGATTGTGCCCTGGTTCATCCGGACGAGCACCTCAGTAGAGAAATCCGAAAACTGACTGTCATGATATAGCGTGAGACTGGTCAACCACTCGATGACCTATCGGAATCCTAGAATTCCTCCGCGTTAACGAAGGGCCGTTTCCCGGCCGGGCATGTACGCACCCCGAACTCGGGTGAGTGCGCGCCACCAGGGGCTATATAGTAGCCCCACTGTCAAACTCCTATGGCTAAGTGAAAGTGCTAAAGCATTATAGTCCGGTTGCCTAGTTCGCTGCGCTCTCACCTCCTTAGTAGGACCAAGACATTGGATTAAGTATGAATATGCGTCTTCTGCGAACACCCCTGCATTATATGCGTGGGGGCTGAAGCCGATGACTGCAATCTTTCAGGTTATATACATATATACATAAAACGGCCGCACAGGAGGCATCACAATACTTTCGGGCAAAAGTATAAATACAACCTTGATAAAATTAATAAAACATTGTTTTTACAATGGGAATACATGTCACTCAAACATAATATTCTTCGAGCACTGGGCCTCTATCAAACAAGCACCCTCAAGAACTTCTTCAGAATAGTGCTCGGCAGCCACTCGGCCTATGGCCGAACCCTGCGCCGCAACAGTGGTAGCATCCATCTCCGCCCAGTATGCTTTGACACGGGCAAGGGCCATTCACGAGCCTTCTATGCACGCCGACCTCTTCATCGCATTGATGCGTGGCACCGCGCCAAGGAACTGCTGCACTAAGCTGAAATAGCTGTTCGGCTTCGGTTTTTCCGGCCACAGATGATCTACGACGGACCTCATGGCAAGTCCGGACAATCTATTGAGTTCGGCCCATTCGGAAAGTTGATCAGTTAGTGGAAGCGGACGCTCTGGAACGTTAAACTACAACCAGAATAGCTTGTCCACTTCACGATCTGTTTGATCTCGGAAGTATTTGGCCGCATCGACAGCACTCGCCGTCAAATCCAGATATGCGTCTGCCGAACTCCACAACCGATCCAGAGGGGTGTACCGCGGATCTCCGAACTTCCTCCGCAGCAAAAAGGGCTTCCCAACCACAATATCACTGGCTTCACGCAGCTCCTCCTTCGCTCTCATGGCAGAGCGGGTGTCTTTGGTCGCCATCGTGGCCTTTTCGAGGTCCGTCGCCTTCGTTCGGTTTTCTTCTTCAAGGACCCGACAACGGTCGGTAGTATCTTTTAACTCTATAGCCATCTTGGCCATTTTCTCTTTGCTCTCGCAATGCGCTGCCTTCTTGGCTCTTAACTCTTCGGCCGCCTTCAAAGCAGCCGCATTACTACTCCTTGCTTGTTCTTTGGCTCGGGCAAGTTCCACCCGAACAGTCTCCACGGTGGCAGCTCCATCTGCAGTCACAACATATTAAAGATACTGGCATCACACTGCTCTTACTATGTGACATTCACCAGAAAATATCACTTACCTTGTGCCTCATCAAGCCGCTTGTTAACAAGCTCGGTGTCAGCATCCGCCGCATCCAGTTGCCGCTTTAGTTCGGCAAACTCATGAGTCCGGCTAGCCACCGGAGCTTCCACCACCTGCACATAAAGGCGGTATGGTTATTACCTAGGACAACGATACTCTATTTGCCACCGTTCTCGGTGACAACCAGAGTCTCAGGGGCCACTATCTACACCGGGCACACCTAAAAATGTGAGGTACCATCACAAAGGTATATCATTTTACGTACCTCAAAGCCCGTTAGTAGACTCATAAAGGCGTCATGCAACCTGCTTTTGGCGGATGAAATCCTTTCCATCATTGTACACATCAACGCATGGTGTTCTTCCGAGATGGTCGCTCCCTTCAGCAGATCCCTCAGTGCGTCCGACCGCATACCAGACAGCGCCGGACTCTTTTGTCCGCCCTCTTCAAGAGCCGGATGCTGGGGACTTCGGGTGACTAGGGGATTATCTTCTAGCCTCACCAGATCCGGAGAGGCCCTCCGTGACGATACTTCAAGATCGCCCGCTTCTTGAGCAGGGGAGTCCGGGGGAGGCATTTCGCTCTCCATCATCTCCGGAAGAAGGTCCCCTAAAGACGAGCTCTGTTGAGAAGGGCTAAGATCCGAACTGCAAGATAAACGCTTCGGTTATTTTCCTCGGAAGTAAGGTAGAATATCTCTACTATTAAGTAAATTTTGATCACTGACGACCCGTTAGAGGGCTGATCCCCGCACGAACTTTGTGCGGCAAAAGCACCCTCCGAGACGGGATCCTTTGGTGGAGTTTTCTTCTCTCGTTTGGAAACCTTGGTTTTCGGATCATCAGAGGTAGTCCTCTTCCTCCCCCGGGGTGAAGGAATGTCAGACTCCTTCTCTTGGCTATCCTCCCTCACGGATGCGCTCGTTCCCTCGGTTGGAACAGATAGCGGTGAAGGCCCGCTTTGGCCCTCTTTATTCCCCCATTCATCTTCCTTTGTGAGCACCAGGCAAGGTGCTAGCTCGAGCATCTTTTCCAGCACCGGATTGTCCAAGCCTTCGGGAAGGGGAGCCGAACACCGGATCATCTTCGCCTTTGCTATCCAGTCCTGGTCAAAGAGCGATCCTTTAGAATGATGTCCTCATAAAAGAAAGATAGTGTGTTCGGCTAGAGGGTTACTTACTTGGGCCGCGGTGCGGTTGCTGCTCAGGCCCACGTCCTCGGAGGTATCCGGACACTCTATATGGGGTCCGAAGAACGACTTGTACATCTCCTCGTGCGTCAGGCCGAGGAAATTCTGAATAGCGCGCGGTCCTTCTGGGTTGAATTCCCATAAACGGAGGGGCCGACGTTTGCAAGGCTGGACTTGACGAACCAGCATGACTTGCACTACCATAACCAGACTAAAATCTCCCTCGAAGAGATCCCGGATGCGGCTCTGCAGTATGGGCACGTCCTTGGCTGGACCCCAGCTCAGCCCCCTGCTGATCCATGACATCAGTTGTGGTGGAGGGCCCGAGCGAAAGGCGGGGGGAGCTACCCACTTGGCACTTTTGGGAGCGGTGATGTAGAACCACTCCCTTTGCCATAATCCGGACACCTCTGGAAAGGAACCTTTTGGCCACGGAGCTCCAGCAATCTTGCTTATTAATGCACCTCTGCACGCTGCATACTGCCCCTCGACCGTCTTCGGCTTCACATCAAAGGTCTTGAGCCATAGGCCGAAGTGAGGGGTAATGCGGAGGAAGACCTCACATACGACAATAAATGCCGAGATGTGGAGAAAGGAATCAGGGGCTAGATCGTGGAAACCAAGCCCGTAATAGAACATCAAACCCCTTACGAAGGGATCCAGAGTGAGGCCTAGTCCTTGGAGGAAGTGGGAGATGAACACGACCTCTTCGTTGGGTTTGGGAGTAGGGACGACCTGCCCTCGGGCGGGCTGTCGATGCGAGACTTCGACGGTCAAGTATCTTGCCTCCCTCAACTTCTTGATATCCTCTTCCATGACGGAGGAGGGCATCCACCGGCCCTGGAGGCTGGATCCGAACATGATTGAAGGTCCGAAGCACCTGACCTGGGCTTTGGGTGTTAGAACTCGAGGCGGGGGAAGGATTCGATTGAGCACGGGAGGAAAAAAGTAAAAAACCTTGACCCTTTATAAAGAGGGTGAATATCAAGCGTCCTCCTCGTGGACGTTTGGGACTTGCCTAAAATCTAGGAGACCTAGGCGCGGTTGGGTTACCCACGCTCGTATTGATGAGAATCCCGTAATAAGGGGGACACGATCTCTGCTTTGACAAGACGTGTCAAAAAACAGCCTCGCGTTTTGTGCGAGGCTAGTTAAAGGAAACGGTTTGAATAATCACCGGGCCATGGCATAATGTCATGTTGCCAAAACAAGTCGGTAGATTAGATTTGTGGAAATATTATTCTCTCTACGGTGGTATGTGGAACTTATTTTGCAGGGTCGGACACTATCCTTGTATTCAAATTTTTCGATGGTGTATTCGGAGGAGGAACCCGCCTTGCAATGCCGAAGACAATACTGCGCGCCGGATTCATCGTAATTGAAGCCAGGTTCAGGGGCTACTGAGCGAGTCCTGGATTAGGGGGTATTCGGACAGCCAGATTGTATCCTTTGGCCGGACTGTTGGACTATGAAGATACAAGATTGAAGACTTCGTCTCATGTCCGGATGGGACTCTACTTGGCGTGGAAGGCAAGCTAGGCAATACGGATATGTACATCTCCTCCTTTGTAACCGACCTTGTGTAACCCTAGCCCTTTCCGGTGTCTATATAAACCGGAGGGTTTTAGTCCGTAGGACAACATACAATCATACCATAGGCTAGCTTCTAGGGTTTAGCCTCTCCGATCTCGTGGTAGATCAACTCTTGTAATACCCATATCATCAAGAATAAATCAAGCAGGACGTAGGGTTTTACCTCCATCAAGAGGGCCCGAACCTGGGTAAAACATCGTGTCCCCTGCCTCCTGTTACCATCCACCTTAGACGCATAGTTCGGGACCCCCTACCCAAGATCCGCCGGTTTTGACACCGACAGTATGCTTGAACTATTATTATTTCTATGGCAATATTGAACTTTTGTCTTGAATCTTTCAGATCTGAATATTCATACCACAATTAAGAAGAATTACATTGAAATTATGCCAAGTAGCATTCCACATCAAAAATTCTGTTTTTATCATTTACCTACTCGAGGACGAGCAGGAATTAAGCTTGGGGATGCATGATACGTCTCCAACGTATCTATAATTTTTTATTGTTCCATGCTATATTATATTCTGTTTTGGACATTATTGGGCTTTATTATACACTTTTATATTATTTTTGGGACTAACCTATTAACCGGAGGCCCAGCCCAGAATTGCTGTTTTTTTTGCCTATTTTAGGGTTTCGCAGAAAAAGAATATCAAACGGAGTCCAAACGGAATGAAACCTTCGGGAACGTGATTTTTGGAACAAACATGATCCAGAGGACTTGGACCCTACGTCAAGCAATCAACGAGGAAGGCACAAGGTAGGAGGGCGCGCCTACCCCCCCATGCACGCCCTCCACCCTCGTGGGCCCCCTGTTGCTCCACCAACATACTCCTTCCTCCTATATATACCTATGTACCACCAAACTACCAGATACGGAGCAAAACCCTAATTCCACCGCCGTAACTTTCTGTATCCATGAGATCCCATCTTGGGGCCTTTTCCGGAGCTCCGCCGGAGGGGACATCGATCACGGAGGGCTTCTACATCAACACCATAGCCCCTTCGATGAAGTGTGAGTAGTTTACTTCAGACCTACGGGTCCATAGTTATTAGCTAGATGGCTTCTTCTCTCTTTTTGGATCTCAATACAAAGTTCTCCCCCTCTCTTGTGGAGATCTATTCGATGTAATCTTCTTTTACGGTGTGTTTGTTTAGACCGATGAATTGTGGGTTTATGATCAAGTTTATATATGAACAATATTTGAATCTTCTCTGAATTCTTTTATGTATGATTGGTTATCTTTGCAAGTCTCTTCGAATTATCAGTTTGGTTTAGCCTACTAGATTGATCTTTCTTGCAATGGGAGAAGTGCTTAGCTTTGGGTTCAATCTTGTGGTGTCCTTTCCCAGTGACAGTAGGGGCAGCAAGGCACGCACGCCCCCTACCTCGTGGCCTCCTCTTTTGTGTCTTGACATAGGGTCCAAGTCTCCCGGGTCTTATTCGTTGAGAAAATCACGTTCCCGAAGGTTTCATTCCGTTTGGACTCCGTTTGATATTCCTTTTCTTCGAAACCCTGAAACAGGCAAAAAACAACAATTCTGGGATGGGCCTCCAGTTAATAGGTTAGTCCCAAAAATAATATAAAAGTGGATAATAAAGCCCAATAATGTCCAAAACAGTAGATAATATAGCATGGAGCAATCAAAAATTATAGATACGTTGGAGACGTATCACATCACCCTTTCCTCTTCAAGGGAAAACCAACGCAGTGCTCTCGAGGTAGCAATGGCCCCTCCGGGATCCTCCTCCATAGCCTCCGGTGATGATGGCCCCCTCCGACAGGGTGCCAAAGAGGGCCTAGATTGATTTCTTGTGGCTACAGAGGCTTGCGGCAGCGGAACTTCCAATCTAGGTTATTTTCTGGAGGTTTGGGTATTTATAAGAGAGGTTGGTGTCGAGAACAAGTCAGGGGGCCCCACGGGTAGTCCACGAGGCACAGGGGCGCGCCTAGGGGGGTGGGCGCGCCCCCACACTCGTGGGGCCCACGGGACTCCCCTCTGGTAGATTTTTGTTCCAGTATTGTTTATATTTTCCAGAAAAATTCTCCGTTGATTTTCATCGCAATCCGAGAACTTTTATTTCTGCACAAAAACAACACCACGGTAGTTCTGTTGAAAACAGCGTTAGTCCGGGTTAGTTCTAATCAAATCATACCAAAATATATAAAACTGTTGTAAACATGGCATGAATACTTCATAAATTATAGATGCGTTGGAGACGTATCACATCTCACATGATGATCGGACATGGTTTAGTTGATTTGGATCACGTGATCATTTAGATGACTAGAGGGATGTCTATCTAAGTGGGAGTTCTTAAGTAATATGATTAATTGAACTTTAATTTATCATGAACTTAGTCCTGATAGTATTTGCATAACTATGTTGTAGATCAATAGCTCGCGATGTAGCTCCCCGTTTATTTTTGATATGTTCCTAGAGAAAAAAATAAGTTGAAAAATGTTAGTAGCAATGATGCGGACTAGCTCCATGATCTGAGGATTATCCTCAGTGTTGCACAGAAGTATTATGTCCTTGATGCACCGCTAGGTGACAGACCTATAGCAGGAGAAAATGCAGACGTTATGAACGTTTGACAATGCTCAGTATGATGACTACTTGATAGTTTAGTGCACCATGCTTTACGGCTTAGAACCGGGACTTCAAAATGTTTTGAACGACATGGAGCATATGATATGTTCCAAGAGTTGAAATTGGTATTTCATACTCATTCCCGTGTCGAGAGGTATGAGACCTCTGACAATACTTTGCCTACAAGATGGAGGAGAATAGCTCAACCAGTGAGCATGTGCCTAGATTGTCTGGGTACTACAATTGCTTGAATCAAGTGGGAGTTAATCTTCTAGATAAGATAGTAATTGAAAAAGTTCTCTATTCACTATCACCAAGTTACTAGAACTTCATGATGAACTATAATATGCAAGGGATAACGAAAACAATTCCCAAGCTCTTCGAGATGCTAAAATCGGCAAAGGTAGAAATCAAGAAAAGCATCAAGTGTTGATGGTTAACAAGACCACTAGTTTCAAGTAAAAGGGCAAGGGGAATAAAGGGAACTTCAAGAAGAATGGCAAGCAAGTGCCACTCCCATGAGGAAGCCCAAAGCTAGACTCAAGCCTGAAACTGAGTGCTTCTACTGCAAAGGAAATGGTCACTGGAAGTGGAACTGCCCTAGATACTTGGCGGATAAGAAGGATGGCATACTGAACAAAGGTATATTGGATATACATGTTATTGATGCGTACTTTACTAGTGTTTATAGAAACCCCTTGGTATTTGATACTGGTTCAGTTGCTAAGAGTAGTAACTCGAAACGGGAGTTGCAAAATAAACAGAGACTAGTTAAGGGTAAGGTGATGATGTGTGTTGGAAGTGATTCCAAGGTTGATAAGATCACCATCGCACACTCTCTTTACCTTCGGGATTAGTGTTGAACCTAAAATAAATGTTATTTGGTGTTTGTGTTGAGCATGAATATGATTGGATCATGTTTATTGCAATACGGTTATTCATTTAAGTCAAAAAAATTGTTGTTCTATTTACATGAATAAAACCTTCTATGGTCAATATAAATGGTTTATTGAATCTCGATCGTAGTGATACACATATTCATAATATTGAAGCCAAAAGATGCAAAGTTAATAATGATAGTGCAACTTATTTGTGGCACTATTGTTTAGGTCATATTGGTGTAAAGCGCATGAAGAAATTCCATGTTGATGGGCTTTCGGAATCACTTGATGCTTGCAAACCATGCCACATGGGCAAGATGACTAAGACTCCATTCTCTGGAACAATGGAGCGAGCAGCTAACTTATTGGAAATAATACATACTGATGTATGCGGTCCGATGAGTGTTGAGGCTCGCGGCGGGTATCGTTATTTTCCAACGTTCACAGATGATTTGAGAAGATATGGGTATATCTACTTGATGAAACATAAGTCTGAAACATTTGAAAAGTTCAAAGAATTTTAGAGTGAAGTGGAAAATCATTGTAATAAGAAAATAAAGTTTCTACGATCTGATCGCGGAGACGAATATTTGAGTTACGAGTTTGGTCTTCAACTAAAACAATGTGGAATAGTTTCACAAATTCATGCCACCTGGAACACCACAGCATAATGGTGTGTCCGAATGTCATAACCGTACTTTATTGGATATAGTGCAATCTATGATGTCTCTTACCGATTTACCACTATCGTTTTGGGGTTATGCATTAGAGACAGCTGCATTCACGTTAAATAGGGCGCCATCTAAATCCGTTGAGATGACACCGTATGAACTATGGTTTGGCAAGAAACCAAAGCTGTCGTTTCTTAAAGTTTGGGGCTGCGATGCTTATGTGAAGAAGTTTCAAACTGATAAGCTCGAACCCAAATTGGAGTAGTGCGTCTTCATAGGATACCCAAAAGAAACTCTTGGGTACACCTTCTATCACAGATCTGAAGGCAAGATATTTTGTTGCTAAGAATGGATCCTTTCTAGAGAAGGAGTTTCTCTCGAAAGAAGTGAGTGGGAGGAAAGTAGAACTTGATGAGGTAATTGTACCTTCTCCCGAATTGGAAAGTAGTTAATCAAAGAAATCAGTTCCAGTGATTCCTACACCAATTAGTGAGGAAGCTAATGATGATGATCATGAAACTTCAGATCAAGTTACTACTGAACCACGTAGGTCAACCAGAGTGGTACGGTAATCCTGTTCTAGAAGTCATGTTACTAGACCATGACGAACCTACGAACTATGAGGAAGCGATGATGAGCCCAGATTCCGCAAAATGGCTTGAGGCCATGAAATCTGAGATGGGATCCATGTATGAGAACAAAGTATGGACTTTAATTGACTTGCCCTATGATGAGTCATTGAGAATAAATGGATCTTCAAGAGGAAGACGGACGCTGATAGTAGTGTTACTATATGCAAAGCTCGAATTGTCGTAAAAAAATTTCGAAAAATTCAAGGTGTTGACTACGATGAGATTTTTTCACTCGTATCGATGCTTAAAAGTATGTCCGAATCATGTTAGCAGTTGCCGCATTTTATGAAATCTAGCAAATGGATGTCAAAACTGCATTCCTTAATGGATTTATTAAAGAAGAGTTGTATATGATGCAACCAGAAGGTTTTGTCGATCCTAAAGGTGCTAACAAGGTAAGCAAGCTCCAGCGATCCATCTATGGACTGGTGCAAGCATCTAGGAGTTGGAATATATGCTTTGATAAAGTGATCAAAGCATATGGTTTTATACAAACTTGCGGTGAAGCCTGTATTTACAAGAAAGTGAGTGGGAGCACTACAACATTTCTGATAAGTATATGTGAATGACATATTGTTGATCGGAAATAATGTAGAATTTTCTAGAAAGCATGAAGGAGTGTTTGAAAGGAGTTTTTCAAAGAAAGACCTTGGTGAAGCTACTTACATATTGAGCATCAAGATCTATAGAGATAGATCAAAACGCTTGATATATTTTTCAATAAGTACATACCTTGACAAGTTTTTGAAGTAGTTCAAAATGGAACATTCAAAGAAAGAGTTCTTGTCTGTGTTGCGAGGCGTGAAGTTGAGTAAGACTCAAAGCCCGACCACGGCAGAAGATAGAGAGAGAATGAAAGTCATTCCCTATGCCTCAGCCATAGGTTCTATAAAGTATGTCATGCTGTGTACCAGACCTATTGTATACCCTGCCTTGAGTTTGGCAAGGGAGTACAATTTTTGATCTAGGAGTGGATCACTGGGCAGCGTTAAAAATTATCCTTAGAGGACTAAGGAAATATCTCTCGGTTATGGAGGTGATAAAGAGCTCGTCGTAAAGAGTTACGTTGATGCAAGCTTTGACACCGATCTGGATGACTCTAAGTCACAATCCGGATACATATTGAAAGTGGGAACAATTAGCTAAAGTAGCTCTGTGCAGAGCATTGTAGACATAGAAATTTGCAAAATACATATGGATCTGAATTTGCTAGACCGTTGACTAAACTTCTCTCACAAGCAAAACATGATCACACCTTAGTACTCTTTGGGTGTTAATCACATGGTGATGTGAACTAAGATTACTGACTCTAGTAAACCCTTTGAGTGTTGGTCACATGGCGATGTGAACTATGGGTATTAATCACATGGTGATGTGACTTATTGGTGTTAAATCACATGGCGGTGTGAACTAGATTATTGACTCTAGTGCAAGTGGGAGACTAAAGGAAATATGCCCTAGAGGCAATAATAAAGTTATTATTTATTTCCTTATTTCATGATAAATGTTTATTATTCATGCTAGAATTTTATTAACCAGAAACTTAGTACATGTGTGAATACATAGACAAAACAAAGTGTCCCTAGTATGCCTCTACTTGACTAGTTCGTTTATCAAGGATGGTTATGTTTCCTAACCATAGACATGTGTTGTCATTTGATGAACGGGATCACATCATTAGGAGAATGATGTGATGGACAAGACCCATTTGTTAGCTTAGCATTATGATCATTACAGTTTCATTGCTACTGCTTTCTTCATGACTTATACATGTTCCTCGGACTATGAGATTATGCAACTCCCGAATACCGGAGGAACACCTTGTGTGCTATCAAATGTCACAACGTAAATGAGTGATTACAAAGATGATCTACAGGTGTATCCGATGGTGTTTGTTGAGTTGGCATAGATCGAGGTTAGGATTTGTCACTCCGTGTATCGGAGAGGTATCTCCAGGCCCTCTCGGTGATGCACATCACCATAAGCCTTGCAAGCATTGTGACTAATGAGTTAGTTGCGGGATGATGCATTACGGAACGAGTAAAGAGACTTGCCGATAACGAGATTGAACTAGGTATTTAGATACCTACGATCGAATCTCGGGCAAGTAACATACCGATGACAAAGGGAACAACATATGTTGTTATGCGGTTTGACCGATAAAGATCTTCGTAGAATATGTAGGAACCAATATGACCATGCAGTTTCCGCTATTGGTTATTGACTGGAGATGAGTCTTGGTCATGTCTACATAGTTCTCGCACCCGCAGGGTCCGCACGCTTAACGTTATGTGACGATTTGTATTATGAGTTATGTGATT
Organism: Triticum urartu; assembly: GCF_003073215.2. Lineage (NCBI taxonomy): Eukaryota > Viridiplantae > Streptophyta > Magnoliopsida > Poales > Poaceae > Triticum > Triticum urartu. Next base: position 553,596,222 of record NC_053028.1, on the reverse strand, counting down.
TGATGACCGAAGTTTGTTCGGAGTCCCGGATGAGATCGAGGACATGACAAGGAGTCTCGAAATGGTCGAGACGTAAAGATCGATATATTGGAAGGCCATATTTGGACATCGGAAAGGTTCCGATTGATTCAGGTATTTTTCGGAGTACCGGAGAGTTACGGGAATTCGTATTGGGTGTTAATGGGCCATACAGGAAAGGAGAGAAAGGCCTCAAGGGTGGCCGCGCCCCTTCCCCATGGACTGGTCCAAATTGGACTAGGGAAAGGGGCGCCCCCTTCCTTCCTTCTCCTTCTCTCTTCCCTTTTTCCTATTCCATGTGGGAGGTGGAATCCTACTAGTACTAGGGACTCCTAGTAGGACTCCACACTTTGGGCACGCCCTATGAGGGCCGGCCTCCTCCCTCTATCCTTTATATACGTGGCCAGGGGCACCCCATAGACACACAAGTTGATCATTGATCCCTTAGTCGTGTGTGGTGCCCCCCTCCACCATAATCCAACCTCGGTCATATCATCGTAGTGCTTAGGTGAAGCCCTGTGACGGTAGCATCATCATCACTGTCATCATGCCGTCGTGCTGACGAAGCTCTCCCTCGTCACTCAGCTGGATCGAGAATTCATGGGACGTCAACGAGCCGAACATGTGCAGATCGTGGAGGTGCCGTACTTTCGGTACTAGGATCGGTCGACCATGAAGACGTACGACTACATCAACCGCGTTGTCATAATGCTTCGGCTTACGGTCTACGAGGGTACGTGGACAACACCCTTCCCCTCTAATTGATATGCATCACCATGATCTTGCGTGTGCGTAGGAATTTTTTTGAAATTACTGCGTTCCCCAACATTTGCCAAATTTCATAATCATAAAATGCGGCAATTGCTAACATGATTCGGACGAACTTAAGCATTGCTACGGGTAAGAAGGTCTAATCGTAGTCAGCTCCTTGAACTTGTCGAAAACCTTTCGCAACAAGTTGAGCATTGTAGATAGTAACATTACCGTCAGAGTCAATCATCTTCTTGAAGATCCATTTATTCTCTATGGCTTGTCGATCATCGGGCAAGTCAACCAAAGTCCATACTTTGTTCTCATACATGGATCCCGTCTCAGATTTCATGGCCTCAAGCCTTTTTGCGGAATCTGGGCTCATCATCGCTTCCTCATAGTTCGTAGGTTCGTCATGGTCAAGTAACATGACCTCTAGAACAGGATTACCGTACCACTCTGGTGTGGATCTTGCTCTGGTTGACCTACGAGGTTTCGTAGTAACTTGGTCAGGAGTTTCATGATCATCATCATTAACTTCCTCACTAATTGGTGTAGGAATCACTGGAACTGATTTATGTTATGAACTACTTTCCAATAAGGGAGAAGGTACAGTTACCTCATCAAGTTCTACTTTCCTCCCACTCACTTCTTTCAAGAGAAACTCTTTCTCTAGAAAGGATCCATACTTAGCAATGAATATCTTGCCTTCGGATCTGTGACAGAAGATGTACACAACAGTTTCCTTTGGGTATCCTATGAAGACACATTCTTCGATTTGGGTTCGAGCTTATTAGGTTGAAGCTTTTTCACATAAGCATCGCAGCCCCAAACTTTAAGAAACGACAACTTTGGTTTCTTGTCAAACCACAGCTCATATGGTGTTGTCTCAACGGATTTCGATGGTGCCCTATTTAACGTGAATGCATCCATCTCTAAAGCATAACCCGAAAATGATAGCGGTAAATCAGTAAGAGACATCATAGATCGCACCATATCTAATAAAGTGCGGTTACGACGTTCGGACACACCATTACGCTGTGGTGTTCCAGGTGGCGTGATTTGCGAAACTATTCCGCATTGTTTCAAATGAAGACCAAACTCATAACTCAAATATTCACCTCCACGATCAGATCATAGAAACTTAATTCTCTTGTTATGATGATTTTCCACTTCACTATGAAATTCTTTGAACTTTTCAAATGTTTCAAACTTATGTTTCATCAAGTAGATATATCCATATCTGCTCAAATCATCCGTGAAGGTCAGAAAATAACGATACCCGCCACGAGCATCCACACTCATCGGACCGCATACATCAGTATGTATTATTTTCAATAAGTCTGTTGCTCATTCCATTGTTCCGGAGAACGGAGTCTTAGTCGTCTTGCCCATGAGGCATGGTTCGCAAGTATCAAGTGATTCATAATCAAGTGATTCCAAAAGCCCAACAGCGTGGAGTTTCTTCATGCGCTTTACACCAATATGACCTAGACGGTAGTGCCACAAATAAGTTGCACTATCATTATTGAACTTATATCTTTTGGTTTCAATACTATGAATATGTGTATCACCACTATCGAGATTCAATAAAAATAGACCACTCATCAAGGGTGCATGACCATAAAAGATATTACTCATATAAATATAACAACCATTATTCTATGATTTAAATGAATAATCGTCTCGCATCAAACAAGATCTAGATATAATGTTCATTCTTAACGCTGGCACCAAATAACAATTATTCAGGTGTAATGCTAATCCCGAAGGTAGATGTATAGGTAGCGTGCCAACCGCGATCACATCGACTTTGGAACCATTTCCCACGCGCATTGTCACCTCGTCCTTAGCCAATCTTCGCTTAATCTGTAGCCCCTGTTTCGAGTTGCAAATTTGAGCAACAAAACCAGTATCAAATACCCGGCGCTACTGCGAGCATTAGTAAGGTACACATCAATAACATGTATATAAAATATACCTTTCACTTTGCCATCCTTCTTATCCGCCAAATACTTGGGGCAGTTCCTCTTACAGTGACCAGTCCCTTTGCAGTAGAAGCACTTAGTCTCATGATTAGGTCCAGACTTGGGCTTCTTTACTTGAGCAGCAACTTGTTTGTCATTCTTCTTGAAGTTCCCCTTCTTCGCTTTGTCGTTCTTCTTGAAACTACTGGTCTTGTTGACGATCAACACTTGATGCTCCTTCTTGATTTCTACCTCCGCAGCCTTTAGCATTGTGAAGAGCTCGGAAATTGTCTTATCCATCCCTTGCATATTATAGTTCATCACGAAGCTTTTGTAGCTTGGTGGCAACGATTGAAGAACTCTGTCAATGACACTATCATCAGGAAGATTAACTCCCAGTTGAGTCAAGTGGTTGTGGTACCCAGATATTCTGAGTATATGTTCACTGACAGAACTATTCTCCCCCATCTTGCAGCTATAGAACTTATTGGAGACTTCATATCTCCCAATTCAGGCATTTGCTTGAAATATTAACTTCAACTCTTGGAACATCTCATATGCTCCATGACGTTCAAAACATCATTGAAGTCCTGATTCTAAGCCGTAAAACATGGCACACTGAACTATCGAGTAGTCATCAGCTTTGCTCTGCCAGACGTTCATAACATCTGGTGTTGCTCCTGCAGCGGGTTTTGCACCTAGTGGTGCTTCCAGGATGTAATTCTTTTGTGCAACAATGAGGATAATACTCAAGTTACGGACCCAGTCTGTGTAGTTGCTACCATCATCTTTCAACTTAGCTTTCTCTAGGAATGCATTAAAATTCAAAGGAACAGTAGCACGTGCCATTTATCTACAACAACATAGACATGCAAAATACTATCAGGTACGAAGTTCATGATCAAATAAAGTTCAATTAATCAAATTACTTAAGAACTCCCACTTAGATGGACATCCCTCTAGTCATCTAAATGATCACGTGATCCATATCAACTAAACCATGTCCGATCATCACGTGAGATGGAGAAGTTTTCAATGGTGAACATCACTATGTTGATCATATCTACTATATGATTCATGCTCAACCTTTCGGTCCCAGTGTTCCAAGGCCATATCTGCATATGCTAGGCTCGTCAAGTTTAACCTGAGTATTCTGCTTGTGCAAAACTGGCTTGCACCCATTGTATGTGAACGTAGAGCTTATCACACCCGATCATCACGTGGTGTCTCGGCACGACGAACTGTAGCAACGGTGCATACTCAGGGAGAACACTCATACCTTGAAATTTAGTGAGAGATCATCTTATAATGCTATCACCGTACTAAGCAAAATAAGATGCATAAAAGATAAACATCCCATGCAATCAATATAAGTGATATGATATGGCCATCATCATCTTGTGCCTTTGATCTCCATCTCCAAAGCACCGTCATGATCACCATCGTCACCGGCTTAACACCTTGATCTCCATCGTAGCATCGTTGTCGTCTCGCCAACTATTGCTTCTATGACTATCGCTACCGCTTAGTGATAAAGTAAAGCAATTACATGGCGATTGCATTTCATACAATAAAGCGACAACCATATGGCTCCAGCCAGTTGCCGATAACTTTGTTACAAAACATGATCATCTCATACAACAATTTATATAATCATGTCTTGACCATATCACATCGCAACATGCCCTGCAAAAACAAGTTAGACGTCCTCTACTTTGTTGTTGCAAGTTTTACGTGGCTGCTATGGGCTTAGCAAGAACTATTCTTACCTACGCATCAAAAACCACAATGATTTTTCATCAAGTGTGTTGTTTTAACCTTCAACAAGGACCGGGCGTAGTCACACTCGATTCAACTAAAGTTGGAGAAACAAACACCCACTAGCCACCTGTGTGCGAAGCACGTCGGTAGAACCAGTCTCATGAACGCGGTCATGTAATGTCGGTCTGGTCCGCTTCATCCAACAATACCGCCGAATCAAAGTATGACATGCTGGTAAGCAGTATGACTATTATCGCCCACAACTCTTTGTGTTCTCCTCGTGCATATAACATCTACACATAGACTTGGCTCGGATGCCACTATTGGGGAACGCAGTATTTCAAAAAATTCCTATGATCACGCAAGATCTATCTAGGAGATGCATAGCAACGAGAGGGGAGAGTGTGTCTATGGACCCTCATAGACCGAAAGCAGAAGCGTTTAGTAACGCGGTTGATGTAGTCGAATGTCTTCGCGATCCAACCGATCAAGTACCGAACGCACGACACCTCCGCGATCTGCACACGTTTAGCTCGATGATGTCCCGCGTACTCTTGATCCAGCTAAGGCCGAGGGTGAGTTCCGTCAACACGACGGCGTGTTGACGGTGATGATGAAGTTACCGAGGCAGGGCTTCGCCTAAGCACTACGACAATATGACCGAGGTGTAAAACTGTGGAGGGGGCACTGCACACGGCTAAAGATCAACTTGTGTGTCTATGGTGTGCCCCCTCCCCCGTATATAAAGGAGGGGAGGAGGAGGCCAGCCGGCCCCAAGAGGCGCGCCCAAGGGGGGGAATCCTACTCCAAGTAGGAATCCCCCCCTTCCTAGTCCAAGTAGGAGAAGAAGGAAGGAGAGGGAGAGGGAGAGGGAAAGAGGGTCCGCGACCCCTCCCCTAGTGCTATTCGGACTCCCCTTGGGGGGGCACCACCTCCTAGCTGCTTCCATCTCTCTCCCCTAATCCCACTAAGGCCCATTACTTCCCCGGGGGGTTTCGGTAACCCCTCCGGCACTCCGGTTTTATTCGAAACTATTCGGAACACTTCCGGTGTCCAAATAACATGGTCCAATATATCAATATTTATGTCTCGACCATTTCGAGACTCCTCGTCATGTCTGTGATATCATCCGGGACTCTGAACAATCTTCAGTACATCAAATCACATAACTCATAATACAAATCGTCATCGAACGTTAAGCGTGCGGACCCTACGGGTTCGAGAACTATGTAGACATGACCGAGACTCATCTCCGGTCAATAACCAATAGTGGAACCTGGATGATCATATTGGTTCCTACATATTCTACGAAGATCTTTATCGGTCAAACCGCATAACAACATACGTTGTTCCCTTTGTCATCGGTATGTTACTTGCCCGAGATTCGATCGTCGGTATCATCATACCTAGTTCAATCTCGTCACTGGCAAGTATCTTTACTCGTTCTGTAATGCATCATCCCGCAACTAACTCATTAGTCACATTGCTTGCAAGGCTTATAGTGATGTGCATTACCGAGAGGGCCCAGAGATACCTCTCCGACAATCGGAGTGACAAATCCTAATCTCGATCTATGTCAACTCAACAAACACCATCAGAGACACTTGTAGAGCATCTTTATAATCACCCAGTTACGTTGTGACGTTTGATAGCACACTAAGTGTTCCTCCGGTATTCGGGAGTTGCATAATCTCATAGTCATAGGAACATGTATAAGTCATGAAGAAAGCAATAGCAATAAACTAAACGATCATAGTGCTAAGCTAACGGATGGGTCTAGTCCATCACATCATTCTCTAATGATGTGATCCCGTTCATCAAATGACAACACATGTCCATGGCTAGGAAACTTAACCATCTTTGATTAACGAGCTAGTCAAGTAGAGGCATACTAGCGACACTCTGTTTGTCTATGTATTCATACATGTACTAAGTTTTCGGTTAATACAATTCTAGCATGAATAATAAATATAAATAACAACTTTATTATTGCCTCTAGGGCATATTTCCTTCAGGTCTTGTGCTCATGGAGCCTTCACCCAATAGGTGGCCTTGTACTACTTGGAGTCTTCACCCGGTGGGTGGCCTTCTATTCCATTGGAGTCTTCTCCACTAGGAGGAAACCCACAATGAGAGGCAGATGAGCTAAGATCTATCAATGTCTATTCTTGTTTCAACTAACCCTATATCTCAGGTGGGGGAGAGGTATATATAGTCCTAGGCATGAAAAGGTAAGTGAGGGGCAAACAAAGAAAAGAATACATGGGCATTGCCCAGGTGATGAGCTAAATACATGGGCATTTTCCAACAGCTGCTCGCAGGCAGGCCCATGGGCACGGGGTTTCCACAGAGGTTGGTGGCAAGACCCTATGGGGAAAGGGTCGAGAGGCCCATGACCACGAGATTTTTATAGAGCTTCTCAGTTGCTGGACTTCGCGTGGATGCCTGTTGATGCTTCCAAAATCTGTCCTTTCTCTTGATGGTTCCTTCTCCGGTTCCATGCTTCCCTCTTGGATGGCATATTTCTTCTCTTGTGCTTGACCTTCTCCGTGCCAAGTGTGATATTCGGCTTACATCTAAAGATGAATAGGTAGGAATATCAAGTAGTATATCATCCTCGAGAGAGCCAAGTACACATGGTTAAAAAAGGCAGACAATAACATAAATGGAAGAAAATAAGCCAAATAGCAGTCAGTAGACACTTTTTTTTGAAATCATTCCAATTTGTTACATAAGGTTCACCCTAAATATAATAAAAACTACATTGAGATCCCTGGACCATCGAACGACAAATCCTGCGGGTAGAATGAGTTGCCGACGAGCCGACGCCGTCACTCCCATACCGAAGCCGGCCTGGCCTTGTCGGTAACAACCAGAAAGTCTTCATGCACGTGCCCTTAAGAACCACTGTCCAAGAGCTAAAGTCGTCATTGTTGAACCTTGAATTGGTCTGAAGAACTTGTCAGTCTTGCCATTAAGTACGCACGACGAGAAACTCTAATCTCGTCGCCCTAAGGAGGTGGCAGGAATATACGCCAGAGCTCTGCCTAATCCGTTCTTACGAACAAATTTGAGGAAGATCAGAGTGGCTCCCGTGTGAGTACTAAAACCATAACCTATCTATTAGCCCCAGCCTAGGCACCCTCCCCACCACCGGCCTCCGAAGTGGCATACAAAGGAAAGGTGAATCCATGTGCTTGTTAGCCAAGATCAAAGGAGGAATATTTTACGTGGTCCAAAGAGAGGAAAGAAAACCTTCAGTCGGTATAGACTCGTAAAAATGTTTTAGCTGACTGAGCACTAATAATTACGTAAAAGTAGCATGCTGTGGACAATCACTCAAGTGACGGTGGAGCCACCAATTCCAAGCGGCGCTCACACCACGCTTACTTTGACACGTACTCAAAGATGGCCGTTCGTTCGTTCTTGTGTCCAGAAAACCATTTCTTCATGATTTTCAGATTGCGCAAGAGTTCAGTAAGCAAAAAAAAAAAAGAGATGAGGTTCGGCCAGCAAAGAAGCAAGAGGAAGAAAAGATCCAGAGACGAAGAGTGAAAGGAAGATATTTTTACTAGTATGTGGAGAAGATTTTTCTCATGGTGAAAACTCAAGCCGCATTATTGTTGAACCCTTGAATTGATCTGAAGAACTTGACACTCTTGCCATCGTGTACGCACGATGAGAAACTACAATCTCGCTGCCCCGAGCAGCTGACAGAAATATATGCCGGAGCTCCGTCTAATCCGTTTCGACGGACAAATTTGATAAGGATCGAAGCGCCGTTCATGTGAGTACTAAACCCTAACCTATCTATTAGCCCGAGCCTAGGCACCCTCCCCACCACTGACCTCTGAAGCGGCAGACAGAGGAGAGGTGAATCCACAGGATTATCGTCCGAGATCGAGGGAGGAGTGCCACTGACTCTTAGAGCATATACAACCGAGGACAACATATCCGACCTCTCAAACGCCCGCAGGCGCGCTCAGGCGTGTCTGCAGACAGTGACCGGTCACACCTCAAATTTGCTCCTCTGCATCTGGATACCTCACAGTACAAACCTTAGATCCATACAAAAGCATGCAAACGAGAAAAATCCACGTATTACGTAGATCAAGTAACCTATACTACCATTATCCTCGCCTGAGATGTCCACTATCTCCGTGCTCGGCTCCGGGTACATGGGCAACAACTGGAGCTCCGTCTCCTGCGGCTACTCCGCGTCGGCCTCCACCTCTATATTTGCTTCCATCTCGTTGAAGAACACATCGGTCGCCACTAGTTCTTGCTGGATGAACTGCCGGTTGGCCTCCACATAGGCCTCTTCTTGGATGGAGTCCAGAATGGCCTGCTGCTCCGCCATCGCGGCCATTTGGGTGACTGCGAACTCCTTCTTCACACCCTCCATGTTGAAGCCCGGAGCCAGCACCAGCTCCTTCGGCTGCTCCACCTCGTTCTCCCCCGGTTCCGTCACCTCCATCGGGGCCGGCTGCTGCTCCTCTTCCTCCTCCTCCTCCTATTCTTCTTCCTCCTCCTACTCTTCCTCCTCCTCCAGCTCCGGTGAGTCCGGAGGCACGCCGCAGCGATGCGGGCGGCGCGCCTCACCCGGATCTCCTGCTCAATCTAGAATCGACGCTTCGGCGTGAGCATAGCACACGTGGTCTTCTTTTGCCGAACCATGGCGAAGCCGGAGGACGTGGGAAGAGCAACAGAGTGGGAGAGAAGTGGATGGGCTCAGACTGGCGGCGCGAAGAGGGAGCAGGTGGATGTGGCTAGGGTTGGGGGACGCCGGCCGGCTTAAATAGCCGGATTTGGCCTCGGACGGCGAGTCGGAACGGTGCCACGCGACATTCACCCCCCCCCACCAGAGGAGAAGTCCGTCGGACCGTCGGGTTTCCGGACGATTCCGTGTTGGACCTCATCCTCAGGCTTACATGGCGGACGCGCCCGGGCGCCTTCATATCCTCTCTATATCTGGGATGTATATGAGGATGCCGGTCAGCCCAAGCGTTTGTGGCGCATTTGAGGCATCCGTCTGGTCGGTTTTTTATGACCGAACCATCCGCCGACGTTTGAGGCAGGTTTGAGGCACCTCGGGTAGATGCTCTTAGCATGGTGTGAACACCAATTCCAAGCGGCGCTCACATGGTCAAACCACGCTTACTTTGACACATACTCAAAGATGACCGTTCGTTCGTTCTTGTCTGCAGAAAACTATATCTTCACTATTTTCAGATTGCGCAAGAATCCAGTGAGCAAAAAAAGATGAGGTTCGGCGAGCAAGGAAGCAAGAGCAAGAAAAGATCCAGCGACGGAGAGTGAAAGGAAGATATTTTTACTAGTATATGTGGAGAAGATTTTTCCCATGGCGAAAAACTAAAGCCCCTCTATGATCTTTTTGCTTTTTGTCCTATAGCTAAACCCCCAAAAAATCAAGCGGGCCATCTCAGTTGCCCAGCGATCCTCCACCAGCAGCATCATCCGCGCCGTCGTCGCCGCCTCCCCACCACACAAGCGCGCTCGCCTCTATCCACGCCTATATATGGCGACTCCTGCAAGCGCGAGAAGCTAGCCGATCTTTGAACTCAGCCGTCCTCCACACCTGCAAAACCAAAGGAATTGAGCAAGGAAGTACGTAGCTAGGCAGATATCATCGGAGGCACGCACGCACGCACGATGGCCACCATCTCTTCTTGCAGCCGCCTGTGCGGCGGCGGCGGCGGCAGCAGCACCGCCTTCCACCGCCGCCGCAGCCGGCCCGCGCGGGCCGCGCGGGCCGCCGTCGTCACCTGCCGGAGGTTCTCGGCCGTCGTCCGCGCGGCCGCGGCCGCCTCTGCCACCGCCGCGGCGCCCGTGTCCGTCGTGCCACAGAGCAAGGAGTAAGCTGGCTATCTCCACAGTTCTGCGCTCCTAGCTGAGTATGATGCATATTTTGTTGTGTGATTGACTCGTGGAGCCGGAATTGGTCTTTAGGGTGAAGCTTCCGACGTGGGCGGAGTTCGAGCTGGGGAAGGCGCCGGTGTACTGGAAGACCACCAACGGCCTTCCTCCAGCCCCGGTAATTATTCACTCTCCTTTGCATCTATCCATGCACATATCGACATAGCTCTATCTCCGAGCTTCGTCTTATCTTTAATTTTGTGTGTGTGTGGCAGGGAGAGGGCCTGAAGATATTCTACAACCCAGGGACGAGCAAGCTGACACCCAACGAGCAGTTCGGCATCGCGTTTAACGGTAGCCAGAGCAAACCATACACGCTCCTGAATCCTGATATATACACCATTTTCTGTCGAAGTTCCTTGGACAAAATTGATCAATTTGATTGGCTTGTGCCTTGGTATATATGTAGCTGACCGATGAGGTGTTTAACCTGTATGCAGGGGGCTTTAACCAGCCGATCATGTGCGGCGGCGAGCCGAGGCAGATGACGCTGCAGGAGAGGGGGAAAGCCTGCCCCCCCATCTACACCATCAGGATCCGGGTGCCGCAGCATGGTCTGTACTCTGTACACACTTCTAGCCTAATTCCTTTTAGCTAGCTTATTATTATTATGGTTACTGATGCAGTCCTGTGCTGCTGCAGCCATGTCTCTGGTTTTCTCCTTCACCAACGGAAATGAATGGGACGGGGCATACACCCTCAAGTTCAAGGTTCCCAAGCCATGGCTCGACAAGCCTCTGAGCTTCTTCAACGAGGTAATTAATTATATCTCTCAAACACTCCATGACAAAGGTCAAGAGTTGAAAATGCCTAGCCATCACCTTGCCACAGTGGGGCTTTCCGTGTTCATCATGTATGGTATGGAAGTGGGTAAAAACTAAGAACTTTGTGGTGCTGGTGCAGGGGCTGGCTGACGAGCTCAACATGGAGGGCGCCTGCGACAGGGCCATCTTCCCGGATGAGAACATCGTCATCACAAGCTGCGACATCGGCGGCTTCTACGAGGAGGGGGGAGACCGGTGCAAGCTGGACATCGTGAGCGGGTGCATGGACCCGACCTCGCACATGTTCGACCCGCTGGCCACCATCGACGACGGCTCCTGCCCGCTGGACTCTGATACGGAGGAGTGACCACCACCAAGACGACATGAGCAGCAGCTTCACAATATGTACTCATAAGACGAGGAGAGGAGAGCCACAATTGGTCGATGTGCGCGCCCTCCTCTCTCGTTTATATACTTGTAAAAAGGGAATGGTTGTGATACGATTAAAGGAAGAAGGATAGTACGACAGTGCGCACTAGGTGGACACGAGCGTTTCGCTGGAAACATGGATGCATGACATGTGCTGATTCTATCTCTGAAACAAATGTACATGGAAGGAAAAACAGCATAGTACCTGTTTTGTAAGGTGCAGGCATGGCCAGGGGAGTTCAGGAATTCTTTTTTTGGAGGGGAGTTCAGGATCTAAATAGTACTCCCTCCGCCCCATAATATAAGGTGTTATTACAACCGAATTGCATGGGTCGGAGGGAGAAGAGCATAGAGGAATTGAGCCCAAGCCTTATTAGTTGAGTCGGAGCCAAATCTGCAAGAGCAATGTCATGCAAACAACGCAAAACTCAGACCAATGAATCCACTCCTCATGTCTATTTCCATACACAAATTGCTTTTTTCGCCAACTTGAGCAGCTCTAAATGTATTCATGGAGATCTATATGGCTTCCTTCTTCTCTGCACTTGCATAGGTTTCCGAGCTCCATCAGTGGTTGCACCCGCGTCGTCTCCCCTCATTTTAACTATAGCTATCCCCGAGGTACCCCCGCGTCGTCTCGCGCAGGCGACTCGGGGGCGATTAGGTTTTCCCCCGAGCGCCGCCACCCTCGTCTGCCTCCCCTCGTCGCCGTCACCGGTGGCCTCCGGCCGGCCCGCGGCGGCGGCGGGACCCCTTCCACCTCCTCCTCCGTCCATCCCCGCGTTGGTCCCCCTACCTGCTCGCCGCCTCTCCTCGTCCGGTGGGCTGCTTCCTCTTGGAGCGGTCAGATCTGGATCATGCTGTTGCAGTGCTTGGAGGGGGTCGGTCTGGGATGGGGCCTCGGAGTGGTGCTCGTTGCGGTGGCTGGAGCGGCCGGCTTCGCGCGAGCTGCTCGCCTCTTCGGAGATGGGTGAGCGTGGCCCTTTGGATCTGGGGCGGAGGCCCTTCCGGCGAGACTCCATTGGCCTGACCGGTGCTCGTTGGTGCTGGCCGTTCTTCTTCGGACACGGGGGCGGCAGGTGGCGGCTGTGGTGCGGGCGTCTCGGTGGCGCCCGATCCAGATCTGAAGGCCTCCGTCTACTTCAACCACGGCTGCCTCCGATGGTCCTGCTTTGGGCGGCCTTTGTCGCCGGAGTTGTACCTGTATGGTGGCTGGAGGTGGGAGGTGGCTCCGGAGAAATCCGAGGCCAGCAGTGCTGGTCACGACGGCGGAGACGCCCAAGGGCATCGTACCCTTCTTGTAGGCGACGTCCAGGTCTCCTCCTTCCCCTCTTCCTTCCACCCAGCTCGTATGCCAGGCGAAAGCCCAAATCCTTGCCGGATCGAGCGACAGCGGTGCTCCGGGCGTCGGCACCCTCTTGAGGGTGTCGTTCGTGGTGAGCTTGGATGGATGTGATGCTTTCGTTGCTTGGCGGTGGATTGGTCTTCAGCAGCCCTGCCGGTCTCGGCGGAGCGGTGCTTGAACCTACTCATTGATGGCGGCGTATCTCGGCGGCGCGGCGCAGTGGAGATTCGGCATACGATGTGTGGCGATGGACTCGCGCAGGAGGACGAAGCTGTCTGGTGTTGTCGTTGTTGGAAATATGCCCTAGAGGCAATAATAAATTAGTTATTATTATATTTCCTTGTTCATGATAATCGTTTATTATCCATGCTAGAATTGTATTGATAGGAAACTCAGATACATGTGTGGATACATAGACAACACCATGTCCCTAGTAAGCCTCTAGTTGACTAGCTCGTTGATCAATAGATGGTTACGGTTTCCTGATCATGGACATTGGATGTCATTGATAACGGGATCACATCATTAGAAGAATGATGTGATGGACAAGACCCAATCCTAAGCATAACACAAGATCGTGTAGTTCGCATGCTAAAGCTTTTCTAATGTCAAGTATCATTTCCTTAGACCATGAGATTGTGCAACTCCCGGATACCGTAGGAATACTTTGGGTGTGCCAAACGTCACAACGTAACTGGGTGGCTATAAAGGTGCACTACGGGTATCTCTGAAAGTGTCTGTTGGGTTGGCACGAATCGAGACTGGGATTTGTCACTCCGTGTGACGGAGAGGTATCTCTGGGCCCACTCGGTAGGACATCATCATAATGTGCACAAAGTGATCAAGGAGTTGATCACGGCATGATGTGTTACGGAACGAGTAAAGAGACTTGCCGGTAACGAGATTGAACAAGGTATCGGGATACCGACGATCGAATCTCGGGCAAGTACAATACCGCTAGACAAAGGGAATTGTATACGGGATTGATCGAATCCTCGACATCGTGGTTCATCCGATGAGATCATCGTGGAACATGTGGGAACCAACATGGATATCCAGATCCCACTGTTGGTTATTGACCGGAGGACGTCTCGGTCATGTCTGCATGGTTCCCGAACCCGTAGGGTTTACACACTTAAGGTTCGATGACGCTAGGGTTATAAAGGAAGTTTGTATGTGGTTACCGAATGTTGTTCGGAGTCCCGGATGAGATCCCGGACGTCACGAGGAGTTCCGGAATGGTCCGGAGGTAAAGATTTATATATGGGAAGTCCTGTTTTGGTCACCGGAAAAGTTTCGGATTTTATCGGTAACGTACCGGGACCACCAGGAGGGTCCCGGGGGTCCACCAAGTGGGGCCACCGGCTCCGGAGGGCTGCATGGGCCAAGTGTGGGAGGGTACCAGCCCCAGGTGGGCTGGTGCGCCCCCCCACAAGGGCCCAAGGCGCCTAAGGGGAGGAGGGGGCAAACCCTAAGGGCAGATGGGCCTTAGGGCCCATGCCTGGTGCGCCTCCCTCTCCCCCTCCCCTTGGCCGCCCCACCAGATGGGATCTGGGCTGGCCGCCGCCCCTAGGGTGGAACCCTAGGTGGGGGCGCAGCCCCCCTCTCCCCCTATATATAGTGGAGGCAAAGGAGCAGCCCACAGAAACGTGAAGTTTCTTCTCTTGTTGGCGCAGCCCTACCTCTCTTTCTCCTCATATCTCGCGGTGCTTGGCGAAGCCCTGCTGGATCACCAATGCTCCTCCACCACCGCCGTTGTGCTGCTGCTGGATGGAGTCTTCCTCAACCTCTCCCTCTCTCCTTGCTGGATCAAGGCATGGGAGACGTCACCGGGCTGTACGTGTGTTGAACGCGGAGGTGCCGTCCGTTCGGCACTAGGATCTCCGGTGATTTGGATCACGACGAGTACGACTCCTTCAACCCCGTTCTCTTGAACGCTTCCGCTTAGCGATCTACAAGGGTATGTAGATGCACTCTCCTTCCCCTCGTTGCTGGTTTCTCCATAGATAGATCTTGGTGACACGTAGGAAAATTTTGAATTTCTGCTACGTTCCCCAATAGTGGCATCATGAGCTAGGTCTATGCGTAGTTTCTATGCACGAGTAGAACACAAAGTAGTTGTGGGTGTTGATTTTGTTCAATATGCTTACCGTTACTAGTCCAATCTTGATTCGGCGGCATCGTGGGATGAAGCGGCCGGGACCGACCTTACACGTACTCTTATGTGAGACTGGTTCCACCGACTGACATGCACTAGTTGCATAAGGTGGCTAGCGGGTGTCTGTCTCTCCCACTTTAGTCGGATCGGATTCGATGAAAAGGGTCCTTATGAAGGGTAAATAGCAATTGGCATATCACGTTGTGGTTTTTGCGTAGGTAAGAAACGTTCTTGCTAGAAACCCATAGCAGCCACGTAAAACATGCAAACAACAATTAGAGGACGTCTAACTTGTTTTTGCAGGGTATGCTATGTGATGTGATATGGCCAAGAAGAATGTGATGAATGATATGTGATGTATGAGATTTATCATGTTCTTGTAATAGGAATCATGACTTGCATGTCCACGAGTATGACAACCGGCAGGAGCCATAGGAGTTGTCTTTATTTATTGTATGACCTGCGTGTCATTGAACAACGCATGTAATTACTTTACTTTATTGCTAACCGGTAGATAGTAGTAGAAGTAATAAGTTGGCGAGACAACTTCATGAAGACACGATGATGGAGATCATGATGATGGAGATCATGGTGTCATGCCGGTGACAACGATGATCATGGAGCCCCGAAGATGGAGATCAAAAGGAGCAATATGATATTGGCCATATCATGTCACTATTTGATTGCATGTGATGTTTATCATGTTTATACATCTTATTTGCTTAGAACGACGGTAGTAAATAAGATGATCCCTCATTAAAATTTCAAGAAAGTGTTCCCCCTAACTGTGCACCGTTGTGAAAGTTCGTCGTTTCGAAGCACCACGTGATGATCGGGTGTGATAGATCCTTACGTTCGAATACAACGGGTGTTGACGAGCCTAGCATGTACAGACATGGCCTCGGAACACATGCGAAACACTTAGGTTAACTTGACGAGCCTAGCATGTACAGACATGGCCTCGGAACACAAGAGACCGAAAGGTCGAGCATGAGTCGTATGGTAGATACGATCAACATGAAGATGTTCACCGATGATGACTAGTCCGTCTCACGTGATGATCGGACACGGCTTAGTTGACTTGGATCATGTAATCACTTAGATGACTAGAGGGATGTCTATCTGAGTGGGAGTTCATAAGATGAACTTGTTTATCCTGAACATAGTCAAAAGGATTTTGCAAATTATGTCATAGCTCGCGCTTTAGTTCTACTGTTTAGATATGTTCCTAGAGAAAAATTAGTTGAAAGTTGATAGTAGCAATTATGTAGACAGTAGAAGGCTTATGTCCTTAATGCGCCGCTCAGTGTGCTGAATCTCGAACATCGTCTGTGGATGTTGCGAACATCTGACATACACGTTTTGATGACTACATGATAGTTCAGTGTGTAATGCTAAATGGTTTAGAATTGATGCACCAAAGACGTTTTTGAAACATCGCAGAACATATGAGATGTTCCAAGGACTGAAATTGGGATTTCAGGCTCGTGCCCACGTCAAGACGTATAAGACCTCCGACGATTTTCTTAGCCTGCATAATAAGGGAGAAAAGCTCAATCTTGAGTTTGTGCTCAGATTGTCTGAGTACAACAATCGCTTGAATCGAGTGGGAGTTGATCTTCCAGATGAAATAGTGATGGTTCTCCAAAGTCACTGCCACCAAGCTACTAGAGCTTCGTGATGAACTATAACATATCAGGGATAGATATGATCCTTGAGCTATTCGCGACACCGCGAAAAGTAGAAATCAAAAGGGAGCATCAATCGTTGATGGTTAGTAAAACCACTAGTTTCAAGAAGGGCAAGGGCAAGAAAGGGATACTTCATGGAACAACAAATCAGTTGCTGTTCTAGTGAAGAAACCCAAAGTTGAACCCAAGCCCGAGACTAAGTGCTTCTGTAATAAGGGGAACAGTCACTGAAGCAGAACCACCCTAGATACTTGGTAGATGAGAAGGCTGGCAAGGTTGACAGAAGTATATTGGATATGCATTATAATGTGTAGTTTACTAGTACTCCTAGTAGCACCAGGGTATTAGATACCGGTTCGGTTGCTAAGTGTTAGTAACTCGAAACAAAAGGCTACGAAATAAACGGAGACTAGCTAAAAGGTGAGATGACGATATGTGTTGGAAGTATTTCCAAGGTTGATCAAATATCGTACGCTCCCTCTACCATCGAGATTGGTATTAAAACCTAAATAATTGTTATTTGGTATTTGCGTTGAGCATAGACATGATTGGATTATGTCTATCGCGATACGGTTATTCATTTAAGGAGAATAATGGTTACTCTGCTTATTTGAATAATACCATCCCGATCGTAGTGATACACAATTTCATGCCAAAGGTATAAGATAGTAATGATAGTACCACACAAATGTGGCACTGCAATTTGAGTCATATTGGTATAAAACGCATGAAGAAGCTCCATGTTGATGGATCTTTGGACTCACTCATTTTTGAAAGGATTGAGACATGCGAACCATGTTTGTTGGTAGATATGCATGAAGAAACTCTATACAGATGGATCGTTTGGACTCACTTGATTTTGAATCACTTGAGACATGCAAATCATACCACATGGGCAAGATGACTGAAAAGCCTCGTTTTCAGTAAGATGGAACAAGAAAGCAACTCATTGGAAGTAATACATTTTGATGTGTGCAATCCAATGAGTTGTGAGGCATGTAGTGGATATCGTTATGTTCTTACTTCATAGATGATTTGAGTAGATGCTAAAGTATATTTACTTGATGGATCATGAGTCTGAAATTATTGAAAGGTTCAAGTAATTTCAGAGTGAAGTTGAAGATCGTCATGACAAGAGTATAAAATGTCTATGATATGATCATAGAGATTCATATCTGAATTACGAGTTTGGCACAGAATTAGGACATTGTGGAAATTGTTTCACAACTAATACCGCCTGGAACACCATAGTGTGATGATGTGTCCGAACATCATAGTTGCACCCTATTGGATATGGTGCGTACCATGATGTCTCTTATCAAATTACCACTATCGTTCATGGGTTAGGCATTAGAGACAACCGCACTCACTTTAATAGGGCACCACGTAATTCCGATGAGACGACACCGTATGAACTATGGTTTAGAGAAACCTAAGTTGTTGTTTCTTAAAAGTTTGGGGCTGCGAAGCTTATGTGAAAAGTTTCAGGCTGATAAGCTCGAACCCAAAGCGGATAAATGCATCTTCATAGGACACCCAAAACAGTTGGGTATACCTCCTAATTCAGATCCGAAAGCAATAGGGATTGTTTCTAGAATTGGGTCCTTTCTCGAGGAAAAGTTTCTCTCGAAAGAATTGAGTGGGAGGATGGTGGAGACTTGATGAGGTTATTGAACCGTCACTTCAACTAGTGTATAGCAGGGCACAAAGAGTTGTTCCTGTGGCACCTACACCAATTGAAGTGGAAGCTTATGATATTGATCATGAGACTTCGGATCAAGTCACTCCCAAACCTCGTAGGAGGACAAGGATGCGTACTACTTCAGAGTGGTACGTGATCCTGTCTTGGAAGTCATGTTGCTAGACAACAATGAACCTACGAGCTATGGGGAAGCGATGGTGGGCCTGGATTCCAAAATGGCTCGAGGCCATATAATCCGAGAGAGGATCCATATATGAAAACAAAGTGTAGACTTTCGAAGAACTACTTGATGGTCATAAGGCTGTTATGTACATATGGATCTTTAAAAGGAAGACGGACAATGATGGTATCACCATTAAGAAAGCTCGACTTGTCGTTAAGATGTTTTCCGACAAGTTCAAGGAGTTGACTACGGTGAGACTTTCTCACTCGTAGCGATGCTAAGAGTCTGTTGGAATTATATTAGCAGTCACTGCATTATTTATGAAATCTTGCAGATAGGATGTCAAAAACCATTGTTTCCTCACGATTTTCTTGAGGAAAGGTTGTATGTGATACAACCAGAAGGTTTTAACAATCCTGAAAGATGCTAACAAGTATGCAAAGCTCTAGCAATCCTTCTAAGGACTGGAGTAAGCATTTCGGAGTTGGAATATACGCTTTGACGATGATCAAAGATTTTGGGTTTATACAAAGTTTATGAGAAACTTGTATTTCCAAAGAAGTGAGTGGGAGCACTATAGAATTTCCGATGAGTATATGTTGTTAACATATTGTTGATCGGAAATGATGTAGAATTTCTGGAAAGCATGCAAAGTTATTTGAAAAGTGTTTTTCAATGGAAAACCTGGATTAGGCTACTTGAGTATTGAGCATTAAGATCTATAAGGATAGATCAAAACGCTTAATAGTACTTTCAAATGAATACATACCATGACAAGATTTTGAAGGAGTTCAAAATGGATCGGCAAAGAAGGAGTTCTTGGCTGTGTTATAAGGTGTGAACATTGAGTAAGACTCGAAACCTGACCGCGGCAGAATAGAGAGAAAGGACGAAGGTCGTCCCCTATGCTTTAGACGTAGGCTCTACAGTATGCTATGCTGTGTACCGCACCTGAAGTGTGCCTTGCCATGAGTCAGTCAAGGGGTACAAGAGTGATCCAAGAATGGATCACAGGACAGCGGTCAAAGTTATCCTTAGTAACTAGTGGACTAAGGAATTTTCTCGATTATGGAGGTGGTAAAAGAGTTCATCGTAAAGGGTTACACCGATGCAAACTTTGACACTAATCCAGATTATTCTGAGTAGTAAACTGGATTCGTATAGTGGAACAGTTATTTGGAATAGCTCCAAATAGAACGTGGTAGCTGCATCTGGGAGATGACATAGAGATTTGTAAAGCACACACGGATCTGAAAGATTCAGACCCGTTGACTATAACATCTCTCACAAGCATAACATGATCAAACCCAGAACTCATCGAGTGTTAATCACATGGTAATGTGAACTAGATTATTGACTCTAGTAAACTCTTTGGGTGTTAGTCACATGTGGCTGTGACCTTTAGTGTTAATCATGTAGCGATGTGAACTGGATTATTGACTCTAGTGCAAGTGGGAGACTGTTGGAAATATGCCCTAGAGGCAATAATAAATTAGTTATTATTATATTTCCTTGTTCATGATAATCGTTTATTATCCATGCTAGAATTGTATTGATAGGAAACTCAGATACATGTGTGGGTACATAGACAACACCATGTCCCTAGTAAGCCTCTAGTTGACTAGCTCGTTGATCAATAGATGGTTACGGTTTCCTGACCATGGACATTGGATGTCATTGATAACGGGATCACATCATTAGAAGAATGATGTGATGGACAAGACCCAATCCTAAGCATAGCACAAGATCGTGTAGTTCGCATGCTAAAGCTTTTCTAATGTCAAGTATCATTTCCTTAGACCATGAGATTGTGCAACTCCCGGATACCGTAGGAATACTTTGGGTGTGCCAAACGTCACAACGTAACTGGGTGGCTATAAAGGTGCACTATAGGTATCTCCGAAAGTGTCTGTTGGGTTGGCACGAATCGAGACTGGGATTTGTCACTCCGTGTGACGGA
Source organism: Triticum urartu (assembly GCF_003073215.2). Classification (NCBI taxonomy): domain Eukaryota; kingdom Viridiplantae; phylum Streptophyta; class Magnoliopsida; order Poales; family Poaceae; genus Triticum; species Triticum urartu. Next base: position 553,575,577 of record NC_053028.1, on the reverse strand, counting down.
GAGGTATCTCTGGGCCCACTCGGTAGGACATCATCATAATGTGCACAATGTGATCAAGGAGTTGATCACGGGATGATGTGTTACGGAACGAGTAAAGAGACTTGCCGGTAACGAGATTGAACAAGGTATCGGGATACCGACGATCGAATCTCGGGCAAGTACATACCGCTAGACAAAGGGAATTGTATACGGGATTGATTGAATCTCGACATCGTGGTTCATCCGATGAGATCATCGTGGAACATGTGGGAACCAACATGGGTATCCAGATCCCGCTGTTGGTTATTGACCGGAGGACGTCTCGGTCATGTCTGCATGGTTCCCGAACCCGTAGGGTCTATACACTTAAGGTTCGATGACGCTAGGGTTATAAAGGAAGTTTGTATGTGGTTACCGAATGTTGTTCGGAGTCCCGGATGAGATCCCGGACGTCACGAGGAGTTCCGGAATGGTCCGGAGGTAAAGATTTATATATGGGAAGTCCTGTTTTGGTCACCGGAAAAGTTTCGGGTTTTATCGGTAACGTACCGGGACCACCAAGTGGGGCCAAGCCCCGGAGGGCTGCATGGGCCAAGTGTGGGAGGGGACCAGCCCCAGGTGGGCTGGTGCGCCCCCCCACAAGGGCCCAAGGCGCCTAAGGGGAGGAGGGGGGCAAACCCTAAGGACATATGGGCCTTAGGGCCCATGCCTGGTGCGCCTCCCTCTCCCCCTCCCCTTGGCCGCCCCACCAGATGGGATCTGGGCTGGCCGCCGCCCCTAGGGTGGAACCCTAGGTGGGGGCACAGCCCCCCCCTCTCCCCCTATATATAGTGGAGGCAAAGGAGCATCCCACAGACGGAAGTTTCTTCTCTTGTTGGCGCAGCCCTACCTCTCTTTCTCCTCATATCTCGCGGTGCTTGGCGAAGCCCTGCTGGATCACCATGCTCCTCCACCACCACCACGCCGTTGTGCTGCTGCTGGATGGAGTCTTCCTCAACCTCTCCCTCTCTCCTTGCTGGATCAAGGCATGGGAGACGTCACCGGGCTGTACGTGTGTTGAACGCGGAGGTGCCGTCCGTTCGGCACCCCTTCATCATTTTGGATAGGAGTAGCGGCATATGTTGCCAAGATGGTGGATTCAGGCACATTGTTGTTATACTTTGTAAGGTCCTCAAGAATAATCAATAAAGTGGCCGTATGCATCTCCCAGATGCAAAGGCCGGGGGTCATCCTCCTTTTCTAAAAAAAATCGGTGGTTGCACCCAACCCACCCTCCGCTGCACCTCGAGCACTGTTGCACCGGACCTGAGTATCACCGCTCCTCTCCGAGCTCCATCCCCGTGTTGACGCTCAAAAGTGGCCCAAGGAACACCAAAGAAAGGAGCACAAAAGGGCTTGAGCCTACGGAACGGTTCACTCCTGGACGTCACTCCACAGGCGATGCCAGGAGCCAACCCTAGAGCCGCCGCCAGCCACCGTCCACTACGGCCTTCCCTGGCGCCACTGATGCTGGCCTCTGCCGTGCTGGCGGCAGGACCCATCTCCGAAGGAGGTGGGGCTCCCCTGGGCACGGTGCAGAAGGTGGAGGTTGGCCCGTGTGGGGCGGCACTGACAGGGAAAAGGATGGAAGGGCAGCGAACCTAGCGGTCTTGCCCCGTCCAACTCATCATTCTTCCTGCTGCCGGTGTTCCTTGACCTGTCCGCCTACGAATTTTAGACACCTTCATCAGAGGTCTTAACGGATTGGTGCATGGCACTCCTAGACTTCTGCACTGGATAGGATCTGGTTGTGCTCGTTTGGAAACATAAACCTGTGCGGCTTCAAGGGGGGTGCATCATGAAGCTCTGCTCTGTTGACGCCTTGGGGTATGTGGACATCGGCATCTATCATGCGATCTCCACGGTGTTGACAGATGTGGTGAATGTCAAGGTGGCTATAATTGGAGGACTAGAAGGTCTCGATGACTCAAGTCAGTTCAAGACGGCAAATAGTGGAGGAAGTGAGGTCTTGGATGCCATGAAGACAATACTTCACATGCTGTTATGCGGGCATGGTTCAGCTGTGGGACAATGCTCGTCCAAACCGCATGCGTGATGCTTGTGAGCGTGGCGATTGGTGCTTTGCAGTAGCGGCCTCGGCAAGTGGGTGTGGCAGCACTAAGGGACTTCAATTTTTGTGGTGCTCCTTGAGTACCGAGTCTTGATTTCTAGGGTGAAAACCCTAGGTCTGACCTTCTTTGGTTGTACCTGGCAAATGGTGACCGCTCCCTCGTTGAAGGCATTGTCTGGAAGTCTCAGACTTTCTCCTGGATGAAAACTTAAGATCTGTTGATGGGCGACGACGACGCTTATTCACGGTTCCCTTCCTGAAGGTGTCACTTTTGAAGAATCTCTCTTCTATCTTTTTGGATGTGTGCACCCGTGATGTCTCGACTAGTTCTTGACATTATGTTGGTGCAGGGGCTTCGCGTAATTGATATCTTTGGTATTAATATCTTCCCTTTGTCGATTTTTTTGGATAAACCTCTCTAAGAAGACAGAGGCCCCGTGGAGGGAGGTGTTTTGGTCAGCTATTCCAGGTCTTCTCCTCCTACGTAGAAAGTTGTTGATGAAAGACCTTGGGGTAAAATGACAAGGAGGAGCTCGTGTGCAGTAATCTCAAAGGCAAGACAGTGCTACTAATGATTCGGGAGGTAATGCGATATCTGGTCATGTAGATGAGGTCATATCCATTCAATAAGAGTTAGACATGAACTTGCTACCTGGAAAAGAAGCCAGACAAAAAAATTTGGACAAGCATCTTCTGAGAAGAAAAGCGCAACCGCAGGAGCAAAATGATACAAAAAAAATCAAAAACAGGAGATTTAATATGATTCTAGAAAAATAGTAGAACATATCCATTATTAATCTTAGAGTGGTCCCACTTGTGTGGCCTAATCAGTGAGTGCCTGTAAAAAAAGAAACATGTGTGTCGCTCCTAAGACGGCGGCTTGGACGAACCCTAGTGCTGCCTCTCCACTCCCCTCGCCACTGTTGGGTGACGTCGTCAAGCAAAGCCCGTGCAATGGCCGACAGCGATAGGCCTCTTCCTCTCGCGCAACGAGGGGCCCGGCTTGTGCGGTGCATCGGCCCTGGATGGTGGGCTCTACTGGCGGCGGGCGGCGACCCCGAGACCTGGCGGCTGCAAGGGCAGCACGGTGGCCGGATCCGACGACTCATGATGGTTGCGCGACCTTGGATCAAGGCGGCGGTGCATGGCACGGATTTGGCATGGGGATGCGTTTGACTGGTGGCGGCGTGGTCTATGGTAGTGGCGCGAGAGCCCTTGTGTGCTTGTTAGGTAGGCAACTTGATGATGTGCCTTCGAGCAGCGCGAGCCATCTTTCTCGTTGGTTGGGGAGCACAATGATCAGTATCCATGGGTGGCACAACGGTTGGAGGATCCGCAGGGGCAACATGGGACGCGACTTGGGGACCCGTCATCTTATCCTAGGTTAGCAGAGTTCCAGTGGGGCTCCTAGGACCTAGGGCGACAAACATTGAGGGTGTGCCCTCGGTCGCATCTGGAGCTGCTAGATCTGGCCTGGTGGAGGCCCGCTGCCCTGGCTATGTGACGTGTCGCACGGCTTCGGTGACAACGTACGGGCTGGTGGCGCGTAGGCATGTTGTTGGGTGTAGCCGGCAAGCCCCATCCCCGGCCACATCATTAGTTTGGTGCTAGATCTAGATGCGATCAAGCCCCACTTGTCGGCAATCCCCTCGTCACGTGGGCCTGCGGTCCAGCCCCATGCTAGTGATGTTCATGCCTACGTGCAACCTTGGTGGTGATCTTGTGGTCTGGCGGGAGGGGGAGGGGGGTTGGGATGCCGGGGTGACGCCCTGGATGGTGAGGTTGAACAGGTGGCTCCATGGTGGCACGTGGTGGCGTCTCCTCTTGCCTATGTGGGTAGCAAGGGGAGGGGTGACAGGTGCCCATGGTGTCGTCATGGCTTCGGCGATGGCGATCCCATGATCTGGAATTGGAGTCATCGCATGGTGCCCCAACCCTCATGGGTTAGGCCGACCTTGAGTCCACGGCTGGCACTTGTGTGGGTCTGAGCGAAAGCTCTGCGCTCCTGTGTCGACAATGGCGGCACCTATGGGTGTTGCTAGCCCCCCCCCCCCCATGCCATGGGTCCGGGGTGAAAATCCTAGTCCGTCTCTCATACTTGACGACGATGGTGCTCTGTGTCATCACCCTCTTGAGGGCATCGTCGCAGACCCCGGCCCCTCTAGGTTGCAGATGGCCTATGACACCGGGTTTGCCTTTTCCCTGGCATTGTGCGTCTTCGTCTCTAACAAGGGTTGGATCTGATGATCTCCTATATTATAGACATGCCCATGTTGTCTCCGTTCTAGGTCCTTGATGCCTCATTGCAGGAGCTACTCTCCATGGCCCGAGGCGAGGGTACTGTGTTAACGGTGTGTCATCCCTTTGCGAAGATGGCTCCGTGTGTTTGGTTCCTCGGTGTCTGGCGGTTTCTCATGACGGCATGGCTCCGGTCTTGTTTCCGTAGTCGTGGATGTAGTTTGTTAGGGGTGGCCCCTCCTGTTTTTCATCTTTGGTGTTTGGTTAGTGGCACTTGTGCCACTCACCGAGTGCCATTTTGTTTTTTTCAACATGCTTGTACGAGGGTTTACTCATCATTTTGTATCGATTTGGTCGGTTGTGCGGCCTGTGCATTTATATATAAACGAGTGGGTGCGGAGGGAAGCAAAACCTATTTCGTATGTAGACTCAGAGTGGTGGTAAGAGGAAAACACTTGGTTAATGGACCTTGCCATTCAATTTTGATTTTCCATAGTACACAATTTGGGGTTAGAAACACCAGTTTCAATCATGAATTTTGAAATGTTTGTAAATGTACTACTCTTAAATCGTAATTACCAGTATTTTTTTCCTATAACTTTTTTTGAGGTTTTTTTTTCCTATAACTGTTTTGTTATGTTATACGCATGAGGGTCACATTTTCACCTGCTCCGCCCACGTCAAAATTGTGGAGTGTATGAAACAAAGACTTATACAGACGATCGAGTAGAAGAAGTCAAAGGAGCAAGGCTAGGATGCATGCGTGGGAGCTGCCCGCGCGTACAAGAGAGAAACAGTCCCACGGTGTGCCACCGTTTGTGCCAGAGAATGGCGCTGCTGCCTGCATGCTGCCCCCTCGATCTCTCCTCCCCACTCTCCATATATGGCCTCCCTCCCCGATCAGACCATCGACCTACCACACTCGCCACTGCCCTCTCCACTATGGAGCTCCTCCGCGCGGTCGTCCTGCTCTCCCTGGCGCTCCTGGCCAACGGCCGGGACACCGACCTCTCCCGGGACAGCTTCCCCAAGGGCTTCGTCTTCGGCACCGCCTCGTCGGCGTACCAGGTGGAGGGCAACTCCCTCAAGTACGGCCGCGGGCCCTGCATCTGGGACACCTTCCTCAAGTATCCAGGTCTGGATCCATGGTGACATGGCGTCTCTGAACCAAGCCTTGCATGCGTGTGTGTGTGGCGACTCCTGAACTGAATGTGTGTTCTTGCGCCGTAGGTGCCACTCCCGACAACGCCACCGCCAACGTGACCGTCGACGAGTACCATCGCTACATGGTCAGTGATGGGGAGAAAACACTGATTTTCATTGTTCTTGCAAGTGGTTTCCGGTCGTGATCTGTTTGGGTTTTTGGTGGTGGTTTCCTTCAGGACGATGTGGACAACATGGTCAGGGTGGGCTTCGACGCCTACCGCTTCTCCATCTCCTGGTCGCGTATCTTCCCCAGTACGTCTCTCTTACGTGGTCGCACATTTCCTTCAGTCCCGTGATGCGTCTTCTTCTTCTTCTTCTTCTTCTTCTTCTTCTTCTTCTTCTTCTTCTTCTTCTTCTTCTTCTTCTTCTTCTTCTTCTTCTTCTTCTTCCTCTGAAACTCTTGACGAAAAAATGCAGATGGGATCGGGAGGATCAACAAAGACGGCGTGGACTACTACCACAGGCTCATCGACTACATGCTTGCCAACAGTACGATCCACCCATCCACCTCTGCGTTTCTCGAACTACTCACGACTCCGTTGGAATCTCTCTGTTGAACAACTGACGATTCCTTCTCTGCATGACGTTTCCCCATTGATCAGATATCACTCCGTACGTCGTGCTCTACCACTACGACCTGCCGGAGGTCCTCAACAACCAGTACAACGGCTGGCTCAGCCCCAGGGTCGTGTGAGTGTCCTGCAAAACCCTGCAGCATAAGCACACATGTACTAGTATGTGTGATCTCTGCTTGATTCCAACGACTCGACGCGCATTTTCTCGCAGGCCCGACTTCACGGCTTTCGCCGACTTCTGCTTCAAGACGTACGGCGACCGGGTGAAGAACTGGTTCACCATCAACGAGCCGCGGATGATGGCCTGGCACGGCTACGGCGACGGCTTCTTCGCGCCCGGCAGGTGCACCGGCTGCCGGTTCGGCGGCAACTCCGCCACGGAGCCCTACATCGCCGGCCACCACCTCCTCCTCGCGCACGCCGCCGCCGTCAAGGTGTACCGCGACAAGTACCAGCGCAGGCAGAACGGCACCATCGGCATCCTCCTGGACTTCGTGTGGTACGAGCCGCTGACCTACACCGAGGAGGACGAGTACGCGGCGCACAGGGCGAGGGAGTTCACCCTCGGCTGGTGAGGAACCACGCACGCATCTCACGGCGGCCGGCGACGACCGGACTTGACTGAAACTGAGCTGAGCTGAGCTGAGTTGAACTTGGCAGGTACATGCACCCGATCACCTTCGGCCACTACCCGGAGACGATGCAGAAGCTGGTGGGGACGAGGCTGCCCAACTTCACGGCGGAGCAGAGCAAGCTGCTGCAGGGCTCGGCGGACATCATCGGGATCAACCACTACACCACCTACTACGTCAGGCACCAGGAGAACCTGACGCGCATGAGCTACGCCACGGACTGGCAGGCCGAGCTTCTCTGTACGTCCGGTTAACCGAAACCCCACCCCACATGAATTGCTCCTCGCTCGTCCGCCTGTCTTAACACGTCTGATCATCTGCCTGTCCTTTCAGTCGAGCGCAACGGCGTGCCGATCGGAAGACAGGTAACGATCCTCAAATCTGACCACCAAAGAAACAAGGGTTGGACGGCAGAGCTGTAGTTGTAAATGACGCAAGAATTCGTGATTCATGCATGAACGCATTATTGCATTCAGGCGTTCTCGAAGTGGCTGTACGTGGTGCCCTGGGGGTTCTACAAGGCGGTGATGCACGTGAAGAACAAGTTCAGGGACCCCTTGATCCTCATCGGCGAGAACGGGATCGACCAGTCGGGCAGCGACACGCTGCCGCACGCGCTCTACGACACCTTCAGGATCGACTACTTCGACCAGTACCTCCACGAGCTGAAGCGCGCCATCGCCGACGGCGCCAGGGTGACGGGCTACTTCGCGTGGTCGCTGCTGGACAACTTCGAGTGGCGGATGGGCTTCACCTCCAAGTTCGGCCTCGTCTACGTCGACCGCAAGACCTTCACCCGGTACCCCAAGGACTCCACGCGCTGGTTCCGGAAGGTGATCAAGAGCGAGGAGTACTGAAGAGTGGGGCGGATCGTTCGTTCGTTCGTCCTAGCCTCCTAGGTAGCAGAGATTGTTTTTTTCTTCTTCTTTATAAAAAGAAGTGGTGCCAGATGGTTGAATAAGATGTCTTGTAGTTCAGTTTTGGTTGGATGAATAAGATGTCTTGTAATAGTTCAGATCAAAGAGGGTTCTTCAGCTGTAGTTTCGGCTCTGGATAAGTAAGGTTGATATCCGGTTCTAAATTTATCGTGTTGCTGCCATGTAAATTTTGCACGTCCGCGCGATATAGATCGAGATTTTTTCAACAGGGGGGCAGACGAAAACACGAATTCAAAACACCGAAGATGCACGGTCAAAATATTAGGAGAAACTTACAATCTGTTTATAATCAATCATGGTGATCCAGAGCGTAAAGGTGTGCGGGTAGGCCCCATCAATCTCTAATCTCATGTTTGCAGATGACTAACTGATCCTTATGAAAGCAAATATGGAGAATGCCCAAACTTCAAAGAGAATCCTGGACTTGTATTGTGATGCATCCGGATAATTGATGCATTTGGATAAATCTAGTGTTTTCTTTAGTCCCAACCGTAATGGTTAATTTTTTTAGAATACGCACGAGTATGCGTATCATGCATTAAAGAGGGAGAAGGGGGGGGGGGGGGGGGGGGGGGTAAAGATCCCCATCCACCATGTCTTACATGCATGCGGTTACACGAAGACACTAAGTCCACACTGCTAGCGCTAATTACTAGTCGTCACCCACCTAGCCAGAGACCCGAGGAAAGACGACGTGTCTCCTTTAAACAGGCCTGCTAGCTTCCACGCTCTACCCTCACTCTCAACTCTCTCAATTACAAGCTTCACCGATGGTGCTACGCCGTCAAAGACAATTGCATTGCGATGCTTCCAAAGCTCCCACATAACCAACAAGAGGATCGTCCGCACATCCTTGTCACGAAGATTAGAATCATGATGAGAGTTGCACCACCGAACTAGTTGATGTTCCACCGTTGGCGTCCACTCCGGTTTCCCAATCGCCGTTAGGACTGCATGCCACATCGTTCTCGCATGTACGCATGTCAGCATGATATGATTCAATGTTTCATCGGCTTGGTCGCGGAAAGGGCATGATGCCTTGTGTGGTAGGCCTCGTCGGGCAAGGCGATTGGATGTCCAACATATGTTCCTACCGGCAAGCCAGGCAAAGAAACGACATTGTAGAGGTGCCTTTGACTTCCATGCCGTGTCCGCGTATGGTGCAACTTCCCGGCCCCAGAACTTGTTGGGGAACGCAATATTTCAAAAAAAAAATCTTACAATCACGCAAGATCTATCTAGGAGATGCATAGCAACGAGAGGGGGAGAGTGTGTCCACGTACCCTCGTAGACCGAAAGCGGAAGCATTAGCTTAACGTGGTTGATTTAGTCAAACATCTTCGCGATCCAACCGATCAAGCACCGAACGTACGGCACCACCGAGTTCAGCACACGTTCAACTCGATGACGTCCCTCGAACTCTTGATCCAGCAGAGGATCGAGGGAGAGTTTCGTCAGCACGACGGCATGGTGACGGTGATGGTGAAGTGATCCGCGCAGGGCTTCACCTAAGCACTACGTGAATATGACCGGAGGCGTAAACTGTGGAGGGGGGCGCCGCACACGGCTAACAATGTTTGTTGTGTGTTCTAGGCGCCCCCTCCCCACATATATATATATAGGTGGGAGGGGTAGGGGGACAGCCACGGGGCGCCCGAAGTAGGAGGAATCCTACTTGGGGGCCTCCTCCAATTCGGCCACCCCCTTTCCTTGTCTTCGGAGGGGGGAAGGAAAGAGGGGAGAGGGGAAAGGAAGGGGGAATCCTATTCCGTCTATTTCCTTTCCTCCTCCCCTTTTTCTTTCTCCACTTAGATCAGCCTATATGGGGGCGCACCAGCCCACAAGGGGCTGGTCTGTCCCTCCCTAGGCCCAATAAGGCCCATATCTTTCCCCGGGGGGGGGGGGGGTGCCCGGAACCCCTTCTGGTGACCCGATACGTTCCCGGTACCCTCAGAACACTTCCGGTGTCTGAATACTATTGTCCTATATATGAATCTTTACCTCTCGACCATTTCGAGACTCCTCATCATGTCCGTGATCTCATCCGGGACTCTAAACAACATTCGGTCACCAAATCACATAACTCATAATACAAATTGTCATTGAACGTTAAGCATGCGGACCCTACGGGTTCGAGAACTACATAGACATGACCGAGACACATCTCCGGGCAATAACCAATAGCGGAACCTGGTGTTGGAAATATGCCCTAGAGGCAATAATAAATTAGTTATTATTATATTTCCTTGTTCATGATAATCGTTTATTATCCATGCTAGAATTGTATTGATAGGAAACTCAGATACATGTGTGGATACATAGACAACACCATGTCCCTAGTAAGCCTCTAGTTGACTAGCTCGTTGATCAATAGATGGTTACGGTTTCCTGACCATGGACATTGGATGTCATTGATAATGGGATCACATCATTAGAAGAATGATGTGATGGACAAGACCCAATCCTAAGCATAGCACAAGATCGTGTAGTTCGCATGCTAAAGCTTTTCTAATGTCAAGTATCATTTCCTTAGACCATGAGATTGTGCAACTCCCGGATACCGTAGGAATACTTTGGGTGTGCCAAACGTCACAACGTAACTGGGTGGCTATAAAGGTGCACTACGGGTATCTCCGAAAGTGTCTGTTGGGTTGGCACGAATCGAGACTGGGATTTGTCACTCCGTGTGACGGAGAGGTATCTCTGGGCCCACTCGGTAGGACATCATCATAATGTGCACAGTGTGATCAAGGAGTTGATCACGGGATGATGTGTTACGGAACGAGTAAAGAGACTTGCCGGTAACGAGATTGAACAAGGTATCGGGATACCGACGATCGAATCTCGGGCAAGTATCGTACCAGTAGACAAAGGGAATTGTATACGGGATTGATTAAGTCCTTGACATCGGTGGTTCATCCGATGAGATCATCGTGGAACATGTGGGAACCAACATGGGTATCCAGATCCCGCTGTTGGTTATTGACCGGAGGACGTCTCGGTCATGTCTGCATGGTTCCCGAACCCGTAGGGTCTACACACTTAAGGTTCGATGACGCTAGGGTTATAAAGGAAGTTTGTATGTGGTTACCGAATGTTGTTCGGAGTCCCGGATGAGATCCCGGACGTCACAAGGAGTTCCGGAATGGTCCGGAGGTAAAGATTTATATATGGGAAGTCCTGTTTTGGTCACCGGAAAAGTTTCGGGTTTTATCGGTAACGTACCGGGACCACCAAGTGGAGCCAACCGGCCCCGGAGGGCTGCATGGGCCAAGTGTGGGAGGGGACCAGCCCCAGGTGGGCTGGTGCGCCCCCCCACAAGGGCCCAAGGCGCCTAAGGGGAGGAGGGGGGGAAACCCTAAGGGCAGATGGGCCTTAGGGCCCATGCCTGGTGCGCCTCCCTCTCCCCCTCCCCTTGGCCGCCCCACCAGATGGGATATGGGCTGGCCGCCGCCCCTCTCCCCCTATATATAGTGGAGGCAAAGGAGCAGCCCACAGAGACGTGAAGTTTCTTCTCTTGTTGGCGCAGCCCTACCTCTCTTTCTCCTCATATCTCGCGGTGCTTGGCGAAGCCCTGCTGGATCACCATGCTCCTCCACCACCACCACGCCGTTGTGCTGCTGCTGGATGGAGTCTTCCTCAACCTCTCCCTCTCTCCTTGCTGGATCAAGGCATGGGAGACGTCACCGGGCTGTACGTGTGTTGAACGCGGAGGTGCCGTCCGTTCGGCACTGGGATCTCCGGTGATTTGGATCACAACGAGTACGACTCCTTCAACCCCGTTCTCTTGAACGCTTCCGCTTAGCGATCTACAAGGGTATGTAGATGCACTCTCCTTCCCCTCGTTGCTGGTTTCTCCATAGATAGATCTTGGTGACACGTAGGAAAATTTTGAATTTCTGCTACGTTCCCCAACAGTGGCATCATGAGCTAGGTCTATGCGTAGTTTCTATGCACGAGTAGAACACAAAGTAGTTGTGGGCGTTGATTTTGTTCAATATGCTTACCGTTACTAGTCCAATCTTGATTCGGCGGCATTGTGGGATGAAGCGGCCCGGGCCGACCTTACACGTACTCTTACGTGAGACTGGTTCCACCGACTGACATGCACTAGTTGCATAAGGTGGCTAGCGGGTGTCTGTCTCTCTCACTTTAGTCGGATCGGATTCGATGAAAAGGGTCCTTATGAAGGGTAAATAGCAATTGGCATATCACGTTGTGGTTTTTGCGTAGGTAAGAAACTTCTTGCTAGAAACCCATAGCAGCCACGTAAAAAAACTTGCAACAACAATTAGAGGACTTCTAACTTGTTTTTGCAGCAAGTGTTTTGTGATGTGATATGGCCAAAGGATGTGATGAATGATATATGTGATGTATGAGATGATCATGTTCTTGTAATAGGAATCACGACTTGCATGTCGATGAGTATGACAACCGGCAGGAGCCATAGGAGTTGTCTTAATTTATTTATGACCTGCGTGTCAATATAAATGTCATGTAATTACTTTACTTTATTGCTAACCGTTAGCTGTAGTAGTAGAAGTAATAGTTGGCGAGACAACTTCATGAAGACACGATGATGGAGATCATGATGATGGAGATCATGGTGTCATGCCGGTGACAACGATGATCATGGAGCCCCGAAGAAGGAGATCAAAAGGAGCAAAATGATATTGGCCATATCATGTCACTTTTTGATTGCATGTGATGTTTATCCTGTTTTTGCATCGTATTTGCTTAGAACGATGGTACTAAATAAGATGATCCCTCATTAAAATTTGAAGAAAGTGTTCCCCCTAACTATGCACCGTTGCGAAAGTTCGTCGTTCGAAGCACCACGTGATGATCGGGTGTGATAGATCCTTACGTTCGAATACAATGGGTGTTGACGAGCCTAGCATGTACAGACATGGCCTCGGAACACAAGAGACCGAAAGGTCGAGCATGAGTCGTATGGTAGATACGATCAACATGAAGATGTTCACCGATGATGACTAGTCCGTCTCACGTGATGATCGGACACGGCTTAGTTGACTCGGATCATGTAATCACTTAGATGACTAGAGGGATGTCTATCTGAGTGGGAGTTCATAAGATGAACTTGTTTATCCTGAACATAGTCAAAAGGATTTTGCAAATTATGTCATAGCTCGCGCTTTAGTTCTACTGTTTAGATATGTTCCTAGAGAAAAAAAAATTAGTTGAAAGTTGATAGTAGCAATTATGTAGACAGTAGAAGGCTTATGTCCTTAATGCACCGCTCAGTGTGCTGAACCTCGAACATTGTCTGTGGATGTTGCAAACATCTGACATACACATTTTGATAACTACGTGATAGTTCAGTTAAACGGTTTAGAGTTGAGGCACCGAAGACGTTTTAAAACGTCGCGAAACATATGAGATGTTTCGAGGGCTGAAATTGGGATTTCAGGCTCATGCCCACGTCAAGAGGTATAAGACCTCCGACGATTTTCTTAGCCTGCAAACTAAGGGAGAAAAGCTCAATTGTTGAGCTTGTGCTCAGATTGTCTGAGTACAACAATCGCTTGAATCGAGTGGGAGTTGATCTTTCAGATGAAATAGTGATGGTTCTCCGAAGTCATTACCACCAAGCTGCTAGAGCTTCGTGATGAACTATAATATATCAGGGACATATATGATGATCCTTGAGATATTCGCGATGTTTGACACCATAAAAGTAGAAATCAAGAAGGAGCATCAATTGTTGATGGTTGGTGAAACCACTAGTTTCAAGAAGGGCAAGGGCAAGAAGGGATACTTCATGAAACGGCAAATCAGCTGCTGTTCTAGTGAAGAAACCCAAAGTTGAACCCACGCCCGAGACTAAGTGCTTCTGTAATAAGGGGAACAGTCACTGAAGCAGAACCACCCTAGATACTTGGTAGATGAGAAGGCTGGCAAGGTCGACAGAAGTATATTGGATATGCATTATAATGTGTACTTTACTAGTACTCCTAGTAGCACCAGGGTATTAGATACCGGTTCGGTTGCTAAGTGTTAGTAACTCGAAACAAAAGGCTACGGAATAAACGGAGACTAGCTAAAAGGTGAGATGACGATATGTGTTGGAAGTATTTCCAAGGTTGATCAAACATCGCACGCTCCCTCTACCATCGAGATTGGTGTTTGCGTTGAGCATAGACATGATTGGATTATGTCTATTGCAATACGGTTATTCATTTAAGGAGAATAATGGTTACTCTGTTTATTTGAATAATATCTTCAATGGTCTTGCACCTAAAATGAATGTTTTTTTTGAATCTCGATTGTAGTGATACACATGTTCATGCCAAAAGATATAAGATAGTAATGATAGTACCACCTACTTGTGGCACTGCCACGTAAGTCATATCGGTATAAAACGCATGAAGAAGCTCCATGTTGATGGATCTTTGGGCTCACTCGTTTTTGAAAAAAAAATTGAGACATGCGAACCATGTCTATTGGTGTATACGCATGAAGAAACTCCATGCAAATGGACCGTTTGGACTCACTTGATTTTGAATCACTTGAGACATGCAAATCATACCACATGGGCAAGATGACTGAAAGCCTCGTTTTCAGTAAAATGGAATTAGAAAGCAACTTGTTGGAAGTAATACATTTTGATGTGTGCAGTCCAATGAGTGCTGAGATGTGTAGTGGATATCGTTATGTTCTTACTTCACAGATGATTTGAGTAGATGTTGAGTACATTTACTTGATGAATCACGAGTTTGAATTATTGAAAGGTTCAAGTAATTTCAGGGAGAAGTTGAAAGATCGTCGTGACAAGAGGATAAAATATCTATGATATGATCATAGAGATGAATATCTGAATTACGAGTTTGGCACAGAATTAAGACATTGTGGAAATTGTTTCACAACTAATACAGCCTGGAACACCATAGTGTGATGGTGTGTCCGAACATCATAACTGCACCCTATTGGATATGATGCATACCATGATGTCTCTTATCGAATTACCATGATAGTTTATGGGTTAGGCATTAGAGACAACCACATTCACTTTAAATAGGGCACCACGTAATTCCGATGAGATGACACCGTATGAACTATGGTTTAGAGAAACCTAAGCTGTCATTTCTTAAAAGTTTGGGGCTGTGACGCTTATGTGAAAAAGTTTCAGGCTGATAAGCTCGAACCCAAAGCGGATAAATGCATCTTCATAGGACACCCAAAACAGTTGGGTATACCTCCTGTCTCAGATTCGAAAGCAATAAGGGATTGTTTCTAGAATCGGGTCCTTTCTCGAGGAAAAGTTTCTCTCGAAAGAATTGAGTGGGAGGATGGTGGAGACTTGATGAGGTTATTGAACCGTCTCTTCAACTAGTGTGTGGCAGGGCATAGGGAGTTGTTCCTGTGCCACCTACACCAATTGAAGTGGAAGCTTATGATAGTGATCATGAAACTTCAGATCAAGTCACTACCAAACCTCATAGGACGACAAGGATGCGTACTACTTCAGAGTGGTACGTAATCCTGTCTTGGAAGTCATGTTGCTAGACAACAATGAACCTACGAGCTATGGAGAAGCGATGGTGGGCCCGGATTCCGATAAATGGCTCGAGGACATAAAATCCGAGAGAGGATCCATGTATGAAAACAAAGTGTAGACTTTGGCAGAACGGCTCGATGGTCGTAAGGCTGTTGAGTACAGATGGATTTTAAAAGGAAGACGGACAATGATGGTAAATGTCACCATTAAGAAAGCTCGACTTGTCATTAAGATGTTTCCCGACAAGTTCAAGGAGTTGACTACGATGAGACTTTCTCACTCGTAGCGATGCTAAGAGTCTGTTGGAATTATATTAGCGATTACTGCATTATTTATGAAATCTTGCAGATAGGATGTCAAAAACCATTGTTTCCTCGACGATTTTCTTGAGGAAAGGTTGTATGTGATACAACCGGAAGGTTTTGTCAATCCTGAAAGATGCTAACAAGTATGCAAAGCTCCAGCAATCCTTCTAAGGACTGGGGTAAGCATCTCGGAGTTGGAATGTATGCTTTGATGAGATGATCAAAGTTCTGGGTGTATACAAAGTTTATGAGAAACTTGTATTTCCAAAGAAGTGAGTGGGAGCACTATACAATTTCCGATGAGTATATGTTGTTAACATATTGTTGATCGGAAATGATTTCTGGAAAGCATGCAAAGTTATTTGAAAAGTGTTTTCAATGGAAAACCTGGATTAGGCTACTTGAGTATTGAGCATTAAGATCTATAAGGATAGATCAAAACGCTTAATAGTACTTTCAAATGAATACATACCGTGACAAGATTTTGAAGGAGTTCAAAATGGATCGGCAAAGAAGGAGTTCTTGGCTGTGTTATAAGGTGTGAACATTGAGTAAGACTCGAAACCTGACCGCGGCAGAATAGAGAGAAAGGACGAAGGTCGTCCCCTATGCTTTAGATGTAGGCTCTACAGTATGCTATGCTGTGTACCGCACCTGAAGTGTGCCTTGCCATGAGTCAGTCAAGGGGTACAAGAGTGATCCAAGAATGGATCACAGGACAGCGGTCAAAGTTATCCTTATTAACTAGTGGACTAGGGAATTTTCTCGATTATGGAGGTGGTAAAAGAGTTCGTCGTAAAGGGTTACACCGATGCAAACTTTGACACTAATCCAGATTATTCTGAGTGGTAAACAGGATTCGTATAGTAGAACAGTTATTTGGAATAGCTCCAAAGAGAACGTGGTAGCTGCATCTGGGAGATGACATAGAGATTTGTAAAGCACACACGGATCTGAAAGATTCAGACCCGTTGACTATAACATCTCTCACAAGCATAACATGATCAAACCCAGAACTCATCGAGTGTTAATCACATGGTAATGTGAACTAGATTATTGACTCTAGTAAACTCTTTGGGTGTTAGTCACATGGGGATGTGACCTTGAGTGTTAATCACATAGCTATGTGAACTGGATTATTGACTCTAGTGCAAGTGGGAGACTGTTGGAAATATGCCCTAGAGGCAATAATAAATTAGTTATTATTATATTTCCTTGCTCATGATAATCGTTTATTATCCATGCTAGAATTTTATTGATAGGAAACTCGGATACATGTGTGGATACATAGACAACACCATGTCCCTAGTAAGCCTCTAGTTGACTAGCTCGTTGATCAATAGATGGTTACGGTTTCCTGACCATGGACATTGGATGTCGTTGATAACGGGATCACATCATTAGAAGAATGATGTGATGGACAAGACCCAATCCTAAGCATAGCACAAGATCGTGTAGTTCGCATGCTAAAGCTTTTCAAATGTCAAGTATCATTTCCTTAGACCATGAGATTGTGCAACTCCCGGATACCGTAGGAATACTTTGGGTGTGCCAAACGTCACAACGTAACTGGGTGGCTATAAAGGTGCACTACGGGTATCTCCGAAAGTGTGTGTTGGGTTGGCACGAATCGAGACTGGGATTTGTCACTCCGTGTGACGGAGAGGTATCTCTGGGCCCACTCGGTAGGACATCATCATAATGTGCACAGAGTGATCAAGGAGTTGATCATGGGATGATGTGTTATGGAACGAGTAAAAAGACTTGCCGGTAACGAGATTGAACAAGGTATCGGGATACCGACGATCGAATCTCGGGCAAGTACAATACCGCTAGACAAAGGGAATTGTATACGGGATTGATCGAATCCTCAACATTGTGGTTCATCCGATGAGATCATCGTGGAACATGTGGGAACCAACATGGGTATCCAGATCCCGCTGTTGGTTATTGACCGGAGGACGTCTCGGTCATGTCTGCATGGTTCCCGAACCCGTAGGGTCTACACACTTAAGGTTCGATGACGCTAGGGTTATAAAGGAAGTTTGTATGTGGTTACCGAATGTTGTTCGGAGTCCCGTATGAGATCCTGGACATCACGAGGAGTTCCAGAATGGTCCGGAGGTAAAGATTTATATATGGGAAGTCCTGTTTTGGTCACCGGAAAAGTTTCGGGTTTTATCGGTAACGTACCGGGACCACCAGGAGGGTCCCGGGGGTCCACCAAGTGGGGCCACCGGCTCCGGAGGGCTGCATGGGCCAAGTGTGGGAGGGTACCAGCCCCAGGTGGGCTGGTGCGCCCCCCACAAGGGCCCAAGGCGCCTAAGGGGAGGAGGGGGCAAACCCTAAGGGCAGATGGGCCTTAGGGCCCATGCCTGGTGCGCCTCCCTCTCCCCCTCCCCTTGGCCGCCCCACCAGATGGGATCTGGGCTGGCCGCCGCCCCTAGGGTGGAACCCTAGGTGGGGGCGCAGCCCCCCCTCTCCCCCTATATATAGTGGAGGCAAAGGAGCAGCCCACAGAAACGTGAAGTTTCTTCTCTTGTTGGCGCAGCCCTACCTCTCTTTCTCCTCATATCTCGCGGTGCTTGGCCAAGCCCTGCTGGATCACCATGCTCCTCCACCACCACCACGCCGTTGTGCTGCTGCTGGATGGAGTCTTCCTCAACCTCTCCCTCTCTCCTTGCTGGATCAAGGCATGGGAGACGTCACCGGGCTGTACGTGTGTTGAACGCGGAGGTGCCGTCCGTTCGGCACTAGGATCACCGGTGATTTGGATCACGATGAGTACGACTCCTTCAACCCCGTTCTCTTGAACGCTTCCGCTTAGCGATCTACAAGGGTATGTAGATGCACTCTCCTTCCCCTCGTTGCTGGTTTCTCCATAGATAGATCTTGGTGACACGTAGGAAAATTTTGAATTTCTGCTACATTCCCCAACACCTGGATGCTCATATTGGCTCCTACATATTCTACGAAGATCTTTATCGGTCAAACTTCATAACATCATACGTTATTCCATTTGTCAACTGTATGTTACTCCCTCGAGATTCGACCGTCAGTGTCCTCATACCTAGTTCAATCTTGTTACCGGCAAGCCTCTTTACTTGTTCCGTAATGTATCATCCCGCAACTAACTCATTAGTCACATTACTTGCAAGGCTTACTGATGACCCACAAGTGTAGGGGATCTATCGTAGCCTTTTCTATAAGTAAGAGTGTCAAACCCAACGAGGAGCAGAAGGAAATGATAAGCGGTTTTCAACAAGGTATTCTCTGCAAGCATTGAAATTATCGGTAACAGATAGTTTTGTGATAAGGTAATTTGTAACGGGTAACAAATAGTAAATGTAAATAAGGTGCAGCAAGATGGCCCAATCCTTTTTGTAGCAAAGGACAAGCCTGGACAAACTCTTATATAAAGGAAAGCGCTCATATGATCCGCAGCTGATCAACGGTTGGATCTTCCAAAGGACGTCCGAGCTAGAAGCTAGACACCACGCCCTAAACTCATCCAAATTCCCATCCAGATTTGATAGGGCTCCGGTATATCGTGGATTGCCAGAGATTCCTCCATCGGAACTCGACGAAATTTTCCAGGGTTGTTATAGACCCAATTTCGCACAATTCCGCCAAAGCGATCGTCAAAGCGATACTCAAGGAGGTGGTGGCGGCAGATACGAGTTCGCTATCCAAAAAAACAGCACGGTCGCTTGAGGGCAATGTTGACGTTGAGCCCCCGAGCTCCATATATAATTCCTTCGTGATCTTGATAGAGATCGGAGTTGATGTTTGATGAAGGCCCTCGTCCGAACATGGTGATCCGAACACGGGGCGCAATTCTTGGTCGAACCAAGGTGACCAGTCGAACTGGTGACGAAGACGCCGAAGTCGCAGTTGATCTGCAGGCGAGCCATCGATCCTTTTGTCGATCACACAGCGGAACCCTCAATGAAAGCACCAATGTCGGTGTCAAAACCGGCGGATCTCGGGTAGGGGGTCCCGAACTATGCGTCTAGGCCGGATGGTAACAGGAGGCAAGGGACACGATGTTTTACCCAGGTTCGGGCCCTCTTGATGGAGGTAAAACCCTACGTCCTGCTTGATTAATATTGATGACATGGGTAGTACAAGAGTAGATCTACCACGAGATCGGAGAGGCTAAACCCTAGAAGCTAGCCTATGGTATGATTGTTGTTGTGTATGTTGTATATTGTATCGACTAGCCTGGCCCTGGTTTATATAATGCACCAGAGGCCTAGGTTAACAAGAGTCCTAGCCAAATACGCCGGTGGGGTGGAGTCCTTGTCTTGATCGCCAAGTCTTGTGGAATCTTCCTTGTATGCGGCAGCTGTCCGAACTAGCCCATGAGTATACAGCCATGGGGGCCTCGGCCCAATCTAATAGATCGGGAGACGACGTGGTGAGTACCCCCTAGTCCAGGACACTGTCAGTAGCCCCCTGAACCGGTCTTCAAGTTAGGGACGCTCCTCGATTCTTCCGAACTGTTCTTCATCTTTGGTCGTCGGTCTTGAAAACTGGTTCAACAAATCTTCTCATCTTCAATCTTGAGGATCACCGAAATGCATTCGACGAGTTTATATGCCGGGTATCCGAGGAGCCCCTTTAAGTTTCCGGCCTTTATCAATGCCTTATTATTTTTATGCCACACCTCGGGTTTGAAGTTGTTCCCGGGAGGCAGTGTCCTCTTGCGTCCGAGCTCTAACGCTGGACTGTATTCGAGGTATCTTTTGCAGCCGAGCACCAATGCCGGACCGCTTCCCAGCTCTAACCCCGGAATGTATCCGAGCTCCAACGCCGGACTATGTATCCGAGCTCCAATGCCAGACTATATCCGAGGTGTCATATCACCTTGGTTCAAAAAAGTTTTAAGGAGTTTAGCCGAGCTTAACGCCGGAAATGCCCTCTACGGAGCCAGCCACTAGCGCCCGAGCTTTATGCCGGACTGCTTCCGAGGTGGTGCACCACCCCGAATGTGGGCCGATTTTTGTGAATATTTTTTGTTGGTGCAATTTATTCTCTGCCGAGATATATAGCCAGTAGCCCTCAAGGTGTGTATCGGTCTAAAACCCGAGATGCACCTGAAGGATGACGTAAGACCGCTGATCCTAGTAGCCGCTGAGACTCAGGTTGATTTGCAAAATCGGCCTGAGGATCAAGTCCAAGCTCGGCAGAATACTTCGGGACACTAAAAGCGGCATGCTCAGTCCTCGTGACTCAGGTTGGGTGCGGCCGACCAACCTGAGGATCAAAATCTCCTCGGAAACTATATTGCACATAAAATTTTCTGCATTGGACAAGCAATGCAGTAGCCCCCGAGACACTGGTCGGGTGGCAACACCAGATCAGGGGATCGATGTGCCCCTTTAATATTTTTAAATAATAAGCCCGAAGCCCAGTAGCCCCCGAGCCTTAATGCGGGCACGGGTGGCCGAATTAAGGATCAATATCCATAGTAAAATCACAAATTATGTGTAATGACTCTATGTATCCAAGTGCTTTACGTCGTTAATGCTCAGATCCCATTGTACAAAACTTTGTTAACCGACCATCGGCTTCCACCTCCTCGGCCAGTAGCCGAGGAGTGTTTGTCCTACTTTATAAAACCTTTATGAGGGCAAAGATTTACAACAAACAAGGCAATCTGGCCATACGGTTTTATAAACAAAGGTACGTAGAGAGTTATATTACTGTTTAACAGAAGAAATGTCTTCCAAAGAAAATAGTCCCGCTATCGGTTCCTTTCTTTGGGTTGTCATGCTAAGCATGATCATTAAACCTCAGCTCTAATGTAAGAGCAAAATATCGAGGATTTAGTTTCGGAGGGCAGTTAATAGCCCCTGGTAGTGTTTGGCGACAGTCGGGGTCAAGCCGTAAACACTTCGGCCAATGTTATGAACGGCCCATCATTTAACATAGTCATCGGATCGTTGACCAGTTTACGCTTATTGTGAAAGTCAGTTTTCGGCTTTCTCCACTGAGGTGCTTAACCATGTGAGCTGGAAGCACAATCGCAGTGGTTCTCCCTTTGCACGCCTAGCCGAACAAAACGGAACGTAGGAAGCAAGTGCAGGAGCCGGGCAACCCAACTATTGACCGAAGACACAATTCGAAACCAATGCATATATAGAAATATCTGAGAATGTTATTGCCGAATCCCTAAAGGTGTCCGGCGTTGCACTGCGAGACTAATGCTGGAAAAGCACAAATAGTTTAAAAGTGCCAAAAAGCTTGGAAAACCAAGAAACGTCAGTAAAAACATGACGTCCGAACAAGATCAAGTGTTCGGTGCCAATCTGAAAATTGGTCTTAGAAAAAAGAAGTGCTTCTGTCGTGCTTTAACATGATACATCCTATCTCAAGACTTTGAGCGGGTCAGCCTACGGCTTCAACCTCCTATCCCGAGGGCGGAGTACTTCTCATTAGGCCAGTTTAGCAAACTAAACTCTAGCAGCTTTGAGAGAGAAATTAGGCTCCCCGGCTAGTGACCGCACACTCGCGTCGAAAAAGGAGTGATAAATAATAATAAAACTTTGCAACGACTAAGAAGAAGAACACTTATTATAAAATGGCTCAAATAAACTTAAGAGCCCCCAAGTGACTTGGGTAGAAGAATGATTGCATGTACCGAAGTACTTATATCATATCTATGTTCAACCGAACATTAAACGCGTCTTAACCGACCGTCAGCTTCTCCCTCTTCGGTCAAGGACTGAAAAGTGTTATGTACTCCATCGGTCGAGAATATCGATGGTGTTTCCAATAACCAGGCAATCAGGCCATAAGGCTGTAACAGACAAAGCGCGCTCAGGGAACTTATGCTATATTACCGTGAAGTGTAAGAAGCATCTTCGAAGAAAATAGTACCCCCACCGATACCTTTCTTCGGTGCTCATTGTTATTATGAGACTTATGCAATAGATTTTTTTGTACTCATGAGTTCCGTTGTGTGCCGACCATCATTGAAAACTATAAGAGCGCTAGCTTTCGGCTTCACCCAGTCTGAGGTCTGGCTCGGTTGACCCGATCGTGACAATCGCAGAGGTGCTCCCTTTACTCCCTAGCCGAACAATCGGGAACGTAGGGGTAAACACAGGAGCGAGGCAAACCAGCTTGCAAATCGCTTAAGTCAATATGGTGCATATTGTGGCGTAATACACAAACAAGGAACGAAGCCGTACAAGTATAATCATATGCAATAGGA
Source organism: Triticum urartu (assembly GCF_003073215.2). Taxonomy (NCBI): domain Eukaryota; kingdom Viridiplantae; phylum Streptophyta; class Magnoliopsida; order Poales; family Poaceae; genus Triticum; species Triticum urartu. Next base: position 553,552,853 of record NC_053028.1, on the reverse strand, counting down.
AAAGCTTGCATGCCTGCAGGTCGACTCTAGAGGATCCCCGGGTACCGAGCTCGAATTCGCCCTATAGTGAGTCGTATTACAATTCACTGGCCGTCGTTTTACAACGTCGTGACTGGGAAAACCCTGGCGTTACCCAACTTAATCGCGTTCCCCAACAAGATCTTGGGTAGGGGGTCCGACTGTCGTCTAAGGCGGATTGGGTACGTACAGAGACGATTTCTACGAGATCAGGAGAGGCTAAACCCTAGAAGCTAGCCTATGGTATGATTGTATGTTGTCCTACGGACTAAAACCCTCCGGTTTATATAGACACTGGAAGGGGTTACGGTTACACAAGGTCGGTTACAAAGGAGGAGATATCCATATCTGTACTGCCTAGCTTGCCTTCCACGCCAAGTAGAGTCCCATCCGGACACAAGACGAAGTTTTCAATCTTGTATCTTCATAGTCCAACAGTCCGGTCAAAGGATATAGTCCGGCTGTCCGGAGACCCCCTAATCTAGGACTCCCTCAATAGCCCCTGAACCAGGCTTCAATGACGATGAGTCCGGCGCGCAGTGTTGTCTTCGGCATTGCAAGGTGGGTTCCTCCTCCGGATACACCACAGAAGAGTTCGAATAAAAGGATAGTGTCTGACCCTGCAAAATAAGTTCCACATACTATCGTAGAGAGAATAATATTTCCACAAATCTAATCTGCTGACACGTTTTGGCAACATGACATCATGCCATGGCTCGGCGATTATTCGAACTGTTTTTCTCTAACTAGCCCCGCACATAACGCGAGGCAGTTTCTTGACACGTCTTTTCAAAGCAGAGATCGTGTCCCCCTTATTACGAGATTCTCATCAATACAGTCGTGGGTAACCCAACCGCGCCTAGGACTCCTAGATTTTAGGCAAGTCCCAAATGGCTACGAGGAGGACGCTTGATATTCACCCTCTTTATAAAGGGACAAGGCTTTTACTTTTTCCCTCGTGTGCTCAATCGAATCCTTCCCCCGCCTCGAGTTCTAACACCCAAAGCCCAGGTCAGGTGCTTCGGATCTCCAATCATGTCCGGATCCAGTCTCCAGGGCCGGTGGATGCCTTCCTCGTCACGGAAGAGGATATCAAGAAGTTGAGGGAGGCAAGATACCTGACCACTGAAGTTCCGCATCGGCTTCCTGCCCGAGGGCAGGTCGTCCCTACTCCCGAACCCAATGAAGACATCGTGTTCATCTCCCACTTCCTCCGAGGACTAGGCCTCACTCTGGATCCCTTCATTAGGGGTTTGATGTTCTATTACGGGCTTGACTTCCATGATCTAGCCCCGGATTCCTTTCTCCACATCTCGGCATTTATTGTCGTATGTGAGGCCTTCCTCAGCATTACCCCTCACTTCGGCCTGTGGCTCAAGACCTTTGATGTGAAGCCGAAGACGGTTGAGGGGCAGCATGCATCGTGTGGAGGGGCATTAATAGGCAAGATTGCTGGAGCTCCGTGGCTAAAGGGTTCCTTTCCAGAGGTGTCCGGATTATGGCAACGGGAGTGGTTCTACGTCACCGCTCCCAGAAGTGCCAAGTGGGTAGCTTCCCCTACCTTTTGCTTGGGCCCTCCACCACAACTGATGTCATGGATCAGCAGGGGGCTGAGCTGGGGTCCAGCCAAGGATGTGCCCATACTGCAGAGCCGCATCCGAGATCTCTTCATGGGAGATTTTAGTTTGGTTATGGTAGTGCAAGGCATGCTGGTTCATCGAGTCCAGCCTTGCAAACATCGGCCCCTCCGCTTGTGGGAATTCAACCCAGAAGGACCGCACGCTATTCAGAATTTCCTCGGGCTGACGCACGAGGAGATGTACAAGTCGTTCTTCGAAGCCCAAATAGAGTGTCCGGACACCTCCGAGGACGTGGGCCTGAGCAGCAACCGCACCGCGGCCCAAGTAAGTAATCCTCTAGTCGAACACACTGTCTTTCATTTATCACGACGTCATTCTGAAGAATCGCTTTTGACCAGGACTGGATAACAAAGGCGAAGATGATCCGGTGTTCGGCCCCCCTCCCCCAAGGCTTGGACAATCCGGTCCTGGAAAAGATGCTCGAGCCAACACCTTGCCCGGTGCCCTTAAAGGGAGATGAAGGGGGCAATAAAGAGGGCGCAAGCGGGCCTCCACCGCTACCTATTCCAACCGAGGGAACGAGCGCCTCTGTGAGGGAGGATAACCAAGGGAAGGAATCTGACATTCCCTCACCCCGGGGGAGGAAGAGGACTACCTCTGATGATCCAGAAACCAAGGTTTCCAAACGGGAGAAGAAAACTCCACCAGAGGGTCCCGCCTCGGAGGGTGCTCTTGCCGCACAAAGTTCGTGCGGGGATCAGCCCTCTAACGAGCTGTAAGTAATCAAAAAGTACTTAATAGTGAAGATATACTACCTTACTCCTGAGGAAGATAACCGAAGCATTTATCTTGCAGTTCGGATCTGAGCCCTTCTCAGCGGAGCTCGTCTTCGGGGGATCTTCTTCCGGAGATGATGGAGAGCGAAACGCCTCCCCCGGACTCCCCGGCTCAAGAAGGGGGCGACCTTGAAGTGTCATGACAGAGAGTTTCTCCGGATCCGGCAAGGCCAGAAGGTAATCCCATGGTCACCCGAAGCCCTCAGTATCCCGCTCTTGAAGAGAGCAATCAAAAGAGTCCGGCACCATCTGGTATGCAGTCGGACATACTGAAGGGTCTGCTAGAGCGAGCGACTGTCTCAGAAGAGCACCGTACATTAATGTGTACGGCGATTGAAAGGATTTCGTCCGCCGAAAACGGGTTGCATGAAGCCTTTATGAGTCTACTGACGGGCTTTGAGGTACGTGAAATGATATACATTTGTGATGGTACCGCACATTTTAGGTGTGCCCTGTGTAGATAGTAGCCCCTGAGACTCTGGTTGTCGTCGAGAACGGCAGCGAATAGAGGATCATAGTCCCAGGTAATAACCGGACCGCCTTTATCTGTAGGTGTATGAAGCTCCGGTGGCTAGCCGGACTGATGGGGTTGCCGAACTAAAGCGGCGATTGGATGCAGCGGATGCCGACATCGAGCTTGTTAACAAGCGGCTTGACGAGGCACAGGGTAGGTGATATTTATAGTGGATGTGACATAGTAAGAGCAGCGTGATGCCAGTATCTTTAATATGTTGTGACTGCAGATGGAGCTGCCACCGTGGAGGCCTTGCGTGCGGAGCTTGCCCGAGCCAAGGAGCAAGCAAGGAGTAGTAATGCGGCCGCTTTGTAGGCGTCCGAAGAGTTGAGAGCCGAGAAGGCCGCTCATAGCAAGAGCAAAGAGAAAATGGCCAAAATGGCTGTGAGGTTAAAAGACACTGCCGACCGCTGCCAGTTTCTTGAAGAAGAAAACCGGGCGAAGGCTACGTACCTTGAAAAGGCCACAATGGCGACCAAAGACACCCGCTCTACAATGAGAGCGAAGAAGGAGGAACTACGTGAAGCCGGGCACATTGTGGCTGGGAAGCCCTTTATGCTACGGAGGAAGTTCGGTGATCCGCGGTATGCCCCTCTGGATCGGCTGTGGAGTTCGGCCGACGCATATCTGGACTTAGCGGCGAGCACTGTTGATGCGGCCGAATACTTCCGAGATCAAACAAATCATGAAGTGGACAAGCTGTTCTGGTCGCAATTTAACGTTCCAGAGCGTCCGCTTCCATTGACTGATCAGCTTGCCGAATGGGCCGAACTCAATAGATTGTCCGGACTCACCATGAGGTCTGTCGTGGATCATCTGTGGCCGGAAATGCCAAAGCCGAACAGCTATTTTAGCTTGGTGCAGCAGTTCTTGGTGCGGTGGCACGCATTAATGCGTTGAAGAGGTCGGCGTGCATAGAAGGCTCATGGATGGCCCTTGCCCGTGTCAAAACATACTGGGCAGAGATGGATGCCACGACTGTCGCGGCGTAGGGTTCGGCCATAGGCCGAGTGGCTGCCGAGCACTATTTTGAAGAAGTTCTTGAGGGCGCTCGTTCGATAGAGGCCCAATGCTCGAAGAATGTTATGTTTGAGTGATATGTATTCCTATTGTAAAAACAACGTTTTATTGATTTTATCAAGGCTGTATTTATACTTTTGCCCGAAAGTATTGTGATGCCTCCTGTGCGGCCGTTTATGTATACATGTATATAACCTCAAATATTGCAGTCGTCGGCTTCAGCCCCCACGCATATAATGCGGGGATGTTCGCGGAAGACGCGTATTCACACTAAATCCAACATCTTGGTCCTATTAAAGAGGTGATAGCGTAGCGAACTAGGCAACCGGACTATATTGCTTTAACACTTTCACTTAGCCATAGGAGTTTGACAGTGGGGCTACTATATAGCCCCTGGTGGCTCCGCACTCATCCAGATTCGGGGTGCGTACATGCCTGGCCGGGAAACGACCCTTCGTTAATGTGGAGGAATCCCGAAGATTCCAATAGGTCATCAAGTGGTTGACCAGTCTCACGCTATATCATGATAGTCAGTTTTCGGCTTTCTCTACTGAGGTGCTCGTCCGGATGAACCAGGGCACAATCGCAGTAGTTCTCCTGGTACCGCCTTAGCCGATAGTGCGGAACGTAAGACAGTAAAACACAGGAGCCGGGAAACCCAACATTTGACCAAAGACATGATTCGGAGCTGATGCATATAAGGCCAAACTCGCGATGCCGAAGACTCCCTAAGGTATTCGATCTTTATGGTGTAAACCAGGTCTAAACAGTACCCTTTATAATAAGCCCCTGGTGTCCAGGTACGTGCATTATTCTAGCGTGGCCACATGCCAAGACGACAGCATCCATCTCGATTGTATTGAGAAACCGAGGGATGTAAATCAACAAGAGACAGTAGAAAAGGTTTACGCAGGGTCTTAATCTACAAAGAATCCTTGGAACGGGTCCCTGCTGCACGTCTGCGCCTGTGTCTCCGTTGTGCCATATCCTGGACGGGTGTAGCACGATGGTCATCTGAAAAAGAGAGGAACTTAATTACCGTGCAAAAGTTAAGTTATACTAAATAAACGATATATAGTTGAAATTTGGTAAAGGTGAGCCTTATTGCGACTTTTGCACGCGCGTTGAGCCCCTTGTATTGTAATAGGGGTATAGCCGTCAAACCTGTATTAATTACGTATAGCTGCGCCGGACTCGTCTAACCGCGTCCATGGTCTTAACGACCTGTCAAATGCTTGAGTTGGTGAGGCCGTTTAGTGTGCGGCGGCCAAGGCGGCCGCACTGTCTTCGGCGCGCAAGGAGCGCTCAGTATTTCCATTTACTGTAATGATGCCACGTGGACCGGGCATCTTGAGCTTGAGGGAAGCGTAATGCGGTATTTCGTTAAAGCGAGCGAAAGCTTCGCGTCCGAGTAGTGCTTGATAGCCACTTTGGAACGGAGCGACGTGGAAAGTTAAATTTTCGTTGCGGAAGTTATTGGGGAAGCCGAATATAACCTCTAGTAGCAGGGAGCCCCTGCAATGAGCCTCCAGGCCTGGTGTTACTCCTTTAAAGGTTGCATTGCTGCAGCAAATTTTTGTTGGGTCTATCCTCATTTTGCGGACTGTGTCCTGATATATCAGATTTAAACTGCTGTCGGCGTCCATCAGGACTCGTGTGAAGTGGTATCTGTCAATTATTGGATCTAATACCAAGGCGGCCCATCCCGCACGCTGGATACTTGCTGAGTAATCCCGATGGTCGAAGGTGATCGGTTGGGACGACCAGTGGCGGAGCTCCGCGGTGATAGGCCCTGGGGCGTGTTTCTCTAAAGGTGCCACTTTGTTTCTCCCTTTTATCACGTGTAACACATTGACTGTTTTGACTTCTGGTGGGAATTTCTTCTGTTCCCCTGTACTTTGCTTGCGAGGCTCGTCCTCGTCTTCACTTGGTGTATCCTGCCCCTTGTGTTCGGCGTTGAGCTTGCCGGACTGTTTGAAGACCCAACATTTTCTGTGGGTATGATTTGCAGGTTTATCAGGGGTGCTATGGATCTGACATATTTGGTCCAGAATTTTGTTTAGGCTGGACAGTTCGTCTCTGTTGCCTTTGGAGGGCGGCTTCTGCTGGCCTGGCCGAGAGCTTCTAAATCTGGTGTTTACCGCCGTGCTCTTCGGGCTGTCTTCTTTATTCCGGCGCTTATTCTTGCTGCGTCGTGATTTCCCGTTTCCATCCCTGACTTCGGATGTACTTGGGTCGCTGGTGCTGCATCGGGCTGACCAGCTGTCCTCGCCCGCGCAAAAATGGGTCATGAGGCTTGTTAATGCTGCCATTGTTCTCGGCTTTTCTTGACCGAGGTGTCTGGCAAGCCATTCGTCTCGAACGCTGTGCTTGAAAGCTGCTAAGGCTTCAGCGTCCGGACAGTCGACTATTTGGTTCTTTTAGTGAGGAACCTGTTCCAAATTTTTCGGGCTGACTCACCAGGCTGTTGAATTATATGACTTAAATCGTCTGCATCCGGTGGTCGGACATATGTCCCTTGAAAATTTGCCCGAAAGGCGTCTTCGAGCTCTTCCCAGCTTCCGATGGAGTTTTTGGGGAGGCTTTTAAGCCAGTACCGAGCTGGCCCTTTGAGCTTGAGGGGTAAGTACTTGATGGCGTGGAGATCATCTCCTCGAGCCATATGGATATGGAGGATGTAGTCCTCAATCCAGACCCCAGGGTCTGTTGTTCTGCCGTACGCCTCTATGTTTACGGGTTTGAATCCCTCTGGAAATTCATGATCCAGCACCTCGTTGGTGAAACATAGAGGGTGTGCGGCACCCCTGTATTTGGGTGTACCGTGGTGTTCGGATGTTTGTTGTGTTGCATTGTATGTTGGAGCGCGCTTGCGCGGTCCATAGATGGATCTGGCTACGCCGTCCTTTTGATGCGAGCCCTTACGCGGATCGCGTACTGGTTTATGTGTGGCGTCGTTTGCCGCTTTATCCTGGCTATGAGGTCGTCTATCCGACCGGATGGCCGTTTTATTTTTAATTGTGGAGGATCTAAGGCCTCCTCATCAAATTCAGGTAGCAACTTTCGCTTCGGATAGCAATTGGTGTGGCGATTACTGTTGTACTTCGCTGCAGTGTTGAGTACTTCACTCCATTTGATTTTGAGTGTGTCTTGTGCGGCCTTGAGCCTTTGCTTCTGTTTTTTCAGGCTCCTCGCCGTGGCAACAAGCCATTGGTGGGCGTTATGTTGCTCCTGGCGCCTGTCCGGTGTGGTGTCATCCGGACTGTTATCTTCGACGGAGTCGGGTTGTTCGGTTTGATTCCCTGTGTTGCCCTGGTCGGGCGATGGTTCACCCTGCTCTATCGTTGGGTCTATATGATCGTTATTTCTGCCGAGGCGGGAGTTGGAGTGGCGTTTACGCCGCCGCTTTGACTGCTTCTCGAGGGAACAACCCTTCGCTGCGTCCTTCCGTTCCTCGTTGTTGTTTTCTTTGGGTGTGTCCACCATGTATGCGTCATGTGATGAAGTGGGCGTCCAGTGCCCTGTGGGCAGTGGTTCCTGTTCGTCTCCTGCATCGTCGTCCATACCGTCGATGTCTTCGGAGTCGAATTCGAGCATGTTGGTTAAGTCATCGACAGTGGCTACTAAGTGGGTGGTGGGTGGGCGGCGAATTTCTTCGTCATCCGCATTCCAATCCTGCCGGACATAGTTCGGCCAGGACCCTCCTGACAAGGAGAGAGACCTTAATGAGTTCAGTATGTCGCCGAAGGGCGAGTGCTGAAAAATATCCGCGGAGGTAAACTCCATGATCGGCGCCCAATCAGATTCAGGAACGGGTGCAGGCGGTCCATAGTAAGTGGCCGGAAAAGGATCCGGCAGTTTGGCAACACGGCACTCGTGAAGGGTAAGGTCGATATTCGGCTCGATCGCCGCTGAGGATACGGCCTCCGTGGCAGGGACAATCCACCCGTCCATGGATGGCGCAACTGGCTCCGAATTAAGGATCAGAGAGGCTGCCGGTGCGATTTCTTGAACATTGTCCGATGGTAGAGCTAAATCGTACTCATCGCGACCGCGTGGCGCACAAGGCAGGGGCTCGAATCCGTCGAAGATCAAGTCTCCGCGGATATCGGCCGTGTAGTTTAAGCTTCCGAACCTGACCTGGTGGCCAGGGGCGTAACTTTCGATCTACTCCAGATGGCCAAGCGAGTTGGCCCGCAGTGCGAAGCCGCCGAACACAAAGATCTGTCCGGGGAGAAAAGTCTCACCCTAGACTGCATCGCCATCGATGATCGTAGGAGCCATCAAGCCTAACAGCGACGACATAGAGGAACTCTCAATGAAAGCACCAATGTCGGTGTCAAAACCGGCGGATCTCGGATAGGGGGTCCCGAACTGTGCATCTAAGGCGGATAGTAACAGGAGGCAGGGGACACGATGTTTTACCCAGGTCCGGGCCCTCTTGATGGAGGTAAAACCCTACGTCCTGCTTGATTTATTCTTGATGATACGAGTATTACAAGAGTTGATCTACCACGAGATCGGAGAGGCTAAACCCTAGAAGCTAGCCTATGGTATGATTGTATGTTGTCCTACGGACTAAAACCCTCCAGTTTATATAGACACCGGAAGAGGTTAGGGTTACACAAGGTCGGTTACAAAGGAGAAGATATCCATATCCGTACTGCCTAGCTTGCCTTCCACGCCAAGTAGAGTCCCATCCAGACACGAGACGAAGTCTCCAATCTTGTATCTTCATAGTCCAACAGTCCGGTCAGAGGATATAGTCCGGCTGTCCGGAGACCCCCTAATCCAGGACTCCCTCAAAGATCTTTATCGGCCAGACCGCATAACAACATACGTTGTTCCCTTTGTCATCGGTATGTTACTTGCCCAAGATTCGATCGTCGGTATCTCAATACCTAGTTCAATCTCGTTACCGGCAAGTCTCTTTACTCGTTCTGTAATACATCATCCCACAACTAACTCATTAGTTGCAATGCTTGCAAGGCTTATAGTGATGTGCATTACCGAGTGGGCCCAAAGATACCTCTCCGACAATCGGAGTGACAAATCCTAATCTCGAAATACGCCAACCCAACAAGTACCTTAGGAGACACCTGTAGAGCACCTTTATAATCACCCAATTATGTTGTGATGTTTGGTGGCACACAAAGTGTTCCTCCAGTAAACGGGAGCTGCATAATCTCGTAGTCATAGGAACATGTATAAGTTATGAAGAAAGCAATAGCAACAAACTAAACGATCAAGTGCTAAGCTAACGGAATGGGTCAAGTCAATCACATGATTCTCCTAATGATGTGATCCTGTTAATCAAATGACAACTAATATCTATGGTTAGGAAACTTAACCATCTTTGATCAACGAGCTAGTCAAGTAGAGGCATACTAGTGACACTCTGTTTGTCTATGTGTTCACACATGTTTTATGTTTCCGGTTAATACAATTCTAGCATGAATAATAAACATTTATCATGAAATAAGGAAATAAATAATAACTTTATTATTTCCTCTAGGGCATATTTCCTTCAGTCTCCCACTTGCACTAGAGTCAATAATCTAGATCACATCGCCGTGTGATTTAACATCAATAGTTCACATCACCATGTGATTAACACCCATAGTTCACATCGTCATGTGACCAACACCCAAAGGGTTTACTAGAGTTAATAATCTAGTTCACATCGCTATGTGATTAACACCCAAAGAGTACTAAGGTCTGATCATGTTTTGCTTGTGAGAGAAGTTTAGTCAACGGGTCTGCAACATTCAAATCCGTATGTATTTTGCAAATTTCTATGTCAACAATGCTCTGCATGGAGCTACTCTAGCTAATTGCTCCCACTTTCAATATGTATCCAGATTGAGACTTAGAGTCATCTGGATCAGTGTCAAAATTTGCATCGACGTAACCTTTTACGACGAACCTTTTTGTCACTTCCATAATCGAGAAACATATCCTTATTTCACTAAGGATAATTTTGACCGCTGTCCAGTGATCTACTCCTAGATCACTATTGTACTCCCTTGCCAAAAATAGTGTAGGGTATACAATAGATTTGGTACATAGCGTGGCATATTTTATAGAACCTATGGCCAAGGCATAGGGAATGACTTTCATTCTCTTTCTATCTTCTGCCGTGGTGAGGCTTTGAGTCTTACTCAGTTTCACATCTTGTAACAAAAGAAAGAACTCTTTCTTTGACTGTTCCATTTTGAACTACTTCAAAATCTTGTCAAGGTATGTACTCATTGAAAAACTTATCAAGCGTCTTGATCTATCTCTATAGATCTTGATGCTCAATATGTAAGAAGTTTCACCGAGGTCTTTCTTTGAAAAACTCCTTTCAAACATTCCTTTATGCTTTGCAGAATAATTCTACATTATCTCCGATCAACAATATGTCATTCACATATACTTATCAGAAATGTTGTAGTGCTCCCACTCACTTTCTTGTAAATACAGGCTTCACCGCAAGTCTGTATAAAACTATATGCTTTGATCAACTTATCAAAGTGTATATTCCAACTCTGAGATGCTTGCACCAGTCCATACATGGATCGCTGGAGCTTGCTTATTTTGTTAGCACCTTTAGGATTGACAAAACCTTCTGGTTGCATCATATACAACTCTTATTCAATAAATCCATTAAGGAATACAACTTTGTTTATCCATTTGCCAGATTTCATAAAATGCGGCAATTGCTAACATGATTCGGACAGACTTAAGCATAGATACGAGTCAGAAACTCTCATCGTAGTCAACACCTTGAATTTGTCGAAAACCTTTTTGCGACAATTCTAGCTTTGTAGATAGTAACACTACTATCAGCGTCTGTCTTCCTCTTGAAGATCCATTTAATCTCAATGGCTCGCCGATCATTGGGCAAGTCAATCAAAGTCCATACTTTGTTCTCATACATGGATCTCATCTTAGATTTCTTGGCCTCAAGTCATTTCATGGAATCTGGGCTCATCATCGCTTCCTCATAGTTCGTAGGTTCGTCATGGTCAAGTAACATGACCTCCAGAACAGGATTACCGTACCACTCTGGTGCGGATCTCACTCTGGTTTACCTACGAGGTTCGGTAGTAACTTGATCTGAAGTTACATGATTATCATCATTAGCTTGCTCACTAATTGGTGTAGTACTCACAGAACAGATTTCTGTGATGAACTAATTTCCAATAAGGGAGCAGGTACAGTTACCTCATCAAGTTCTACTTTCCTCCCACTCACTTCTTTCGAGAGAAACTCCTTCCCTAGAAAGGATCCATTCTCAGCAATGAATATCTTGCCTTCGGATCTATGATAGAAGGTGTACCCAACATTTTCTTTTGGGTATCTTATGAAGACGCACTTCTCCGATTTGGGTCTTAGCTTATCAGGTTGAAACTTTTTCACATAAGCATTGCAACCTCAAACTTTAAGAAACGACAGCTTAGGTTTCTTGCCAAACCATAGTTCATATGGTGTCGTCTCAACGGATATAGATGGTGCCCTAGTGTAGTTGTCTCTAATGCATAACCCCAAAACGATAGTTGTAAATCGGTAAGAGACATCATAGATCACACCATATCTAATAAAGTACGGTTATGACGTTCGGACGCACCATTACACTATGGTGTTCCAGGTGGCGTGAGTAGTGAAACTATTTCACATTGTTTTAACTGAAGGCCAAACTCGTAACTCAAATATTTTACTTCTACGATCATATCGTAGAAATTTTTATTTTGTTACGATGATTCTCTACTTCACTCTGAAATTCTTTAAACTTTTCAAATGTTTCAGATTTGTGTTTCATCAAGTAGATATACTCATATATGCTCAAATCATCTGTGAAGATCAGGAAATAACGATACCTGCCGCGAGCCTCAATATTCATCGGACCACATACACCAGTATGTATGATTTCCAACAAATCTGTTGCTCACTCCATTGCCCCAGAGAACGGAGTCTTAGTCATCTTGCCCATGAGGCATGGTTTGCACGCATCAACTAATTCATAATCAAGTGATTCCAAAAGCCCATCAGCATGGATTTTCTTCATGCGCTTTACACCAATATGACCTAAATGGCAGTGCCACAAATAAGTTGCACTATCATTATTAACTTTGCATCTTTTGGCTTCAATATTATGAAAATGTGTATCACTATGATCGAGATCCAACAAACCATTTTATTGGGTGTATGACCATAGAAGGTTTTATTCATGTAAACAGAACAACAATTATTCTCTAATTTAAATGAATAACCGTATTGCAACAAACATGATCCAATCATATTCATGCTCAATGCAAACACTAAATAACATTTATTTTAGGTTTAACACTAATCCCGAAAGTATAGGGAGTGTGCGATGATGATCATATCAATCTTGGAACCATTTCCAATACACATCGTCACTTCACCCTTAACTAGTCTCTGTTCATTCTGCAACTCCCGCTTCGAGTTACTATTCTTAACAACAGAACTAGTATCAAATACTGAGGGGTTGCTATAAACACTATGTCGGCGTCCTGGGAACGGGGGTCCCCAGACTTGCCTGCCTGCGGCCCACGGCGTGACCAAGCCAGCAGGTCGTACGGCTCATCGTCACCAACAAAGCATCCAAGACCCTCGCGAGGGTCCAAGCCTCGCGAGGCGGACGATGCAAGGCCTCCTCTGGAGTAGCCTAGCTAGGCAGGCTCACAAGGAGGGGAGATATCAAGGCGGGGCAAACCTCACGAGGCCCTTGTGACATGAGCCAAGACGCACGATACCAGGCGGGCGCCAGGCGGGTGCCAGGCGGGCACCAGCGCGTGCAGCGTCCTTATTTCCTCGTTGGTGCTAAGGAGGCCAGCGCAGGCGAAGAGTACTGAGGCATCATGCACAGGTTGCTATATTGGTGCAACGAGACCAAGACCAGGAGGACGGAAAGACGGAGGTCATCGTGGAGCCCAAGACGGCGTCACCACCAGAGCCTTTGTCAGGCGAAGACCACTTTTGTCAGGATAGCTTGTACTAGTTGCCCCCCTTCAAATTAGCCCGCCATTGTTGGCTCCCTTCCCGCTCGATATTTGGGAAGAGGACCAGGGCCTATATAAGTAGAGCTGGCCACCATAGTAGGGGGGATCGGATCCGAGGGAGAGAGAGCATCTCATCTCAGCTTGATCCAACCCGATCGAGAGCCTACCCACAGGAACACCTCAACCTCCGGAGGCTGTTCTTCCCTTGTATTGTTCATCATCAGCCCTAGAGGCAATCCACCACCACCACACTGGAGTAGGGTATTACACCACAATGGTAGCCCGAACCAGTATAAACCTTGTGTCTTTCTGTGTTGCGAGTTCGTCGAGTTCGTCCGCGAGATCTTAGTGAGCTAGGGCATAGATTGGTAGGAGGGAAAAACTTCGTGCGCACCCCAATGTTCGAACCTTAAGGGTTTGCCAGAACCCCACATCCGACATTTGGTGCGCCAGGTAGCAGTGCGCCGGAGCTCCTCCTCCACCGGCCTGCTCGTCGACGCTCCTCAGCCACGATGTCCGGTGAATCAAGGGCCGGCCCCGACCGCTGGGCAGCCTGGCCACCCCGGGCAACGCCGCCTGCCCATGAAGGTCTCGACCCCGCACTCCAGGCGGCACGGGCGCCGCCAAACTCCGCCGGGCGCGGGCAGCACGGCCATGTGTCGTCCACCCTCACCCCACAGCAGGTACGGGCCGCCGCAAGAGCGGCGAGCCATGCCACAGCAACGGCACCGCACTCACGACGGGAGCAAGAAAACATGCGGGCAGCGCTCACCGTGGCAAGAGAGCTTCTGTGGTGCAGGCTGATGGAAAGCGGTCGGGACACACTCCTGGAGCGTGTTGCCGAGCTGCTGGATGCAGCGGCGTCGGGAGCACCGCCCTTCTGCTATTGACTTCCTCCCCAGGCCACTGCTGGGCCGCGCGGCGAACCTCACCACATCCGCGCGCCATCAACTACGCCCGGGGGCTTCATCAACATCAGCACGGCTGGCGGTGTAGGGGGCTCTGACTCCCCCATGCCGCCCGCGGCGGGCACGGGCACAAGCGTCACCCCCCATGGTCCCAGCAGGATGCCATACAGTCGTCCCCAAGGCGCCAGCATGGGTCGAGCTACATGGAGCGTGGGGCACCACGGCGAGGTGTTCGGGGTGACGGCCCCGGAAGCCTACGTGCCCCGCATGATGGACCAAGGGTACGCACTAGAGGACGACCCTAGCTCGTTCATTGGAGAAGATTGGGGAGAGGGGGCGCTAGGAGTCAAGGCCTTCCAAGAACCAATGGAGAACCACAACGATCGCACCGACAATGGCAACTACAGGGTACTGCTAATCTCTCAAAAATAGGCTTATGCTAACCAGGAGCTGCAGATGAATCAGGTTGCAGCGTCGATCGACGACCCTGGCGCGGCGGCACCCGTTCCAACAAGGGAGACATGTTGGGGGCCGCCGGGAGGGAGCCAGGAGCAAGGCCCCTCCCCAAGGCACGTGAAACCAGGGGACACACAGAGGTAGGCCCTCTGCCAGGGTGGCCTCCGCAACCCTTCCCCCGGTAGAGGACCCGTGGTCGCCGAGGGAACCGCTGGCGTCCCCTTTCCCTCTTCTGTGTCGTCCTGGTGACCGGTCGGCTCAAAGGAGGTCGAGGGTGGCGCAAGGCGGGGCCCTCGTCTGGCGATATGAAGCAAGGCCGGTACCTATGAAGAAGGCCCAGTGCATGTGAAGCTCGCCGCCCGTGACACTCTCACGTAATAATGAGTTGGGGCTGTACACGCCCCGGAGTCGCAGGAGCACCGGCCTCAGGCCCCTGGGGCTCCCTCCAACGCCTAGTGGCAGCACTTAGCTTCGCCCTGGTGAGAAGACTTGAAGACCCAAAGACTAGACTAGGTGCCGGACGCGGCCTTCTGCTTTGGATCTCTCTTTCTGTGGCTTTGCTTCCTGGATCTGGACTTAAGTTGAAGCTGAAATTTTATCGATGCGCATGGGGGGTACCTTTTCTCGTTCGAGCCGTTTCTTGCCTTCTAGATATCGTTTGGTTTGGGACTCATGTCCCTCACCTTTGCCTCACAAAGCTCCTCGCGAGCCGGACCACGCAAAGCGCACGCTCGTCAAGCACGCGCTAGCACTGCGCCAGGTGCTCACCTCTTACGGGCCCTCCTCAAACGGAGTGATAAGCTCCGCAGGATTCTCAGGAACTCGTCGCCTCATGACCGAGCCCTAAGCTAGCACTGACTAAGGTAAACCATGTCGGGGAGCTCACCCCCAGCTTCATGAGCTCACAAGGACACATACCCACATCGCATAGGACAGTAAAAACTGCAATTCACTTACACGAGGGGCTCCCCCTCTCAAAATGCTATTACAAAGTCTTCCAAGGGCTACGCCCGAGTTCTGCGTGCAGGATAAAACAACAGGCAAACATGGGATCAGCCAGAGATATCACTTTCTACATCACCCGCGGACGCGTCACTCGCGTCGTCGTCATCTTCGTCGGACTCGCCGCCGCCGTCGGTGACGCCCCCATCACCATCGTTAACCACGTCACCTTCATCTGCGACGACCACCACCGCGTCATCCTCCGAGGTGAAGGCCCTGACCAACGCATCGACATGGTCCTCTACCCAATGTGCCAGGTCACCCCGGACGGCCGTGGGTGCGGGGGCAATGGCAGCATCGAAGTCGAAGTTGGGGTCGGCATTCAGAAGATGGCTGAAGACATGGGAGAAGGCGCGCTGAAGCAGGCCACGACCCCTCTCCTCCACAAGCTACCGAACTCTGGCAGATTGAGCCTCCAGGCACGTCGCCACCTCGGTGAAGAAGATCAGGTGGCTGGCGTAGTCGTTCGAGTGAGGGGCCGGGGCGTTCTCGTCGCAGATATAACCCAGGGCGGTGTTGGCCTTGTTCCGAAGGTCCTGAAGCATAGGAGCATGCTCGCGCTCGAGCGTTCGGCGTTGGAGCATTTCCTCCTTGTTTTGCCATGCGACGGCCTCGGCGTCGTCAACTCATTTCTGGAGAGAAAGCAGCTCGGCGCGGGCGGAGGCCAAGTCCGCCTGCGCTGTAACCAGGGCGGCGGCTGTGGCCTCCGCACGCCTCTCGGTCTCGTCCAACCTGGGCCTGAGGGCGGCGGCCCTGCCCGCATCCTCCTGACCGGTGAGCTTCAGCTTCAAGCCGTACCTGCCCTCCAGATCTACGCGAACCTCGGCCACCCAGCGGTTGATCTCCTCCTCGACTCCGGCTTCGCGGGCCCCGACTGCATCTTCTCCTTGGGCGACTTGACGCTCCCTCGTCTCCAGTCGCTCGAGCTCGAGGCTGCGCTCCACGGCTTCCAGGGCCAGCATCTCCTCGCGCTGCCGGACCTCCTCTTCCTTCGTAGGCATCCCCCTCAGCGATGCAAGAGCGGCCCTGCGCGTCTCCACCTGCTGCTCAAGGGATGCGCTCCAGGCCTGAAGCCCCCACGCGCGCTCCTCCGTAGCCTCGCGGCGGCAATCGGCCTCACGAGCTTCTTCCAAAGCTCGCGAGCGGGCCTCATTTGCAATCTTGAGGGATGCATCGGCCTTCGCGTTCTCGAGGTCGCGATGATAGTAACCAAGGTTGATGGCCACTCGCAGCTTGCGCTCCTCCTCCACCAACCGAAGACCTTCAGCCTCAAGACGCGAGTCGACACCAGCAAGCTCTTCACTGAGGCGGCTCATCGCGCCCATCGCCTCCTGGAAGAGCTCGTGACGGACTACGCTGCGCCCGTGCTCGAGCTCGAACGCTCGACCCGCCTCGTCCTCCGCCTCGGGGGCTACGGGTGGAGCATCAAGTGGCGCGCCACCTCCCGGCAGGGGGCTGGGGGCTGGCGCCGTGCCTGACGTCAGCCCCTCCTCGCGAGGAGCCCTAGCTGATCGAGGCTCGCTGCTTGAAGAGGAACCGAAGACCGAGGTCAGTCAGTGACTGCTCATGAGCAGAGGAGGGGTCTTGGGCACGCCTGCCAAGCCCCACGCCAGACCGTGGGCGAGGGGCGGCCAAACCACGGACTTAGCACATCCCGAAGGCGGGGACGCGCCTCCGACCGACCCTGCTCCAGGGGCGGCAAGAAGGCCAGGAATGCTCAACCGCGACGGGGGAATCGAAGAAGGAGGAGGCCGCTTCTCGGAAGACGCAACAGCTTCAGCAGAAGGAGCCCTGGAGGACAGGCATCAGGATAAGAAGACCACATGCAAAAAGTCACGGCGACGAGATACTTACGCGTCAATGGTGATGTACTTTCGTCGCTTCAACGGCCCGAAGATCTTGCTGCCGCCGGGGGATCCCTTCCTCTTGCGGAGCTCCTCGAAGTCCACACAAAGGCGACCGAAGCGCTGGACGTGACGGCCGGTGCGCGGTGAAGCCAAAGAAGACCCAAGAGGGATGACCTCAAGGGAGCCCGGCTGAGGCGAACAGCCCGGCTCCTCCCCACTGTGACCTTGATAACCCACAAGTATAGGGGATCGCAACAGTTTTCGAGGGTAGAGTATTCAACCCAAATTTATTGATTCGACACAAGGGGAGCCAAAGAATATTCTCAAGTATTAGCAGCTGAGTTGTCAATTCAACCACACCCAGAAACTTAATATCTGCAGCAAAGTGTTTAGTAGCAAAGTAATATGATAGTAGTGATAACGGTAACAAAAGGTAACGGTAGTAAAAGCAATGTTTTTGGTATTTTGTAGTGATGATAGCAATAGCAACGGGAAAGTAAATAAGCGAAGAACAATATATGGAAAGCTCGTAGGCAATGGATCAGTGATGGAGAATTATGCCGGATGCGGTTCATCATGTAACAGTCATAACCTAGGGTGACACAGAACTAGCTCCAGTTCATTGATATAATGTAGGCATGTATTCCGAATATAGTCATACGTGCTTATGGAAAAGAACTTGCATGACATCTTTTGTCCTACCCTCCCGTGGCAGCGGAGTCCTTACGGAAACTAAGGGATATTAAGGCCTCCTTTTAATAGAGAACCAGAACAAAGCATTAACACATAGTGAATACATGAACTCCTCAAACTACGGTCATCATCGGTAAGTATCCCGATTATTGTCACTTCGGCGTTAACGGATCATAACACATAATAGGTGACTATAGACTTGCAAGATAGGATCAAGAACACTCATATATTGATGAAAACATAATAGGTTCAGATCTGAAATCATGGCACTCGGGCCCTAGTGACAAGCATTAAGCATAGCAAAGTCATAGCAACATCAATATCAGAACATAGTGGATACTAGGGATCAAACCCTAACAAAACTAACTCGACTACATGATAGATCCCATCCAACCCATCACCGTCCAGCAAGCCTACGATGGAATTACTCACGCACGGCGGTGAGCATCATGAAATTGGTGATGGAGGATGGTTGATGATGATGGTGGCGACGGATTCCCCTCTCCGGAGCCCCGAACGGACTCCAGATCAGCCCTCCCGAGAGGTTTTAGGGCTTGGCGGCGGCTCTGTATCGTAAAACGCAATGATTTCTTCTCTCTGATTGTTTTCTCCCCGAAACTCAATATATGGAGTTGGAGTTGGAGTCAGAGAGGCAACAGGGGGCCCACGAGGTAGGGGGGCGCGCCCCCCACTCTCGTGGAGAGGTGGTGGGCCCCCTGGACTTCATCTTTTGCAGGTATTTTTCTTATTTTCAGAAAAGTGGCTCCGTGAAGTTTCAGGTCATTCCGAGAACGTTTGCTCCTGCACAAAATAACACCATGGTAATTCTGCTGAAAACAGCGTCAGTCCGGGTTAGTTCCATTCAAATCATGCAAGTTAGAGTCCAAAACAAGGGAAAAAGTGTTTGGAAAAGTAGATACGTTGGAGACGTATCAACTCCCCCAAGCTTAAATCTTTGCCTGTCCTTAAGCAATTCAGTTGACAAACTGAAAGTGATAAAGAAAAACTTTTACAAACTCTGTTTGCTCTTGTTGTTGTAAATATGTAAAGCCAGCATTCAAGTTTTCAGCAAAGATTATAACTAACCACATTCACAATAACACATAGGTCTCAAGTTTACTCATATCAATAGCATAATCAACTAGCGAGCCATAATAATAAATCTCGGATGACAACACTTTCTCAAAACAATCATAATATGATATAACAAGATGGTATCTCGCTAGCCCTTTCTGAGACCGCAAAACATAAATGCAGAGCACCTTTAAAGACCAAGGACTGACTAGACATTGTAATTCATGGTAAAAGAGATCCAGTCAAGTCATACTCATGTAAACTAACAGTAATGAATGCAAATGACAGCGGTGCTCTCCAACTAGTGCTTTTTAATAAGAGGATGATGACTCAGCATAAAATTAAATAGATAGGCCCTTCGCAGAGGGAAGCAGGGATTTGTAGAGGTGACAGAGCTCGGTTTTGAAACAGAGGTGAATAATATTTTGAGCGGTACACTTTCATTGTCAACATAACAACCAAGAGATGGCGATATCTTCCATGCTACACACATTATAGGCGGTTCCCAAACAGAATGGTAAAGTTTATACTCCCCCTTCCACCAACGAGCATCAATCCATGGCTTGCTCAAAACAACGAGTGCCTCCAACTAACAAGAGTCCCAGGGGGAGTTTTGTTTGCAATTATTTTGATTTAGTTTGCATAAAGCATGGGACTGGGCATCCCGGTGACCAGCCATTTATCTCGTGAGTGAGGAGCGGAGTCCACTCCTCTTGAGAATAACCCGCCTAACATGGAAGATATAGACAGCCCTAGTTGATACATGAGCTATTCGAGCATATAAAACAGGATATTTATTTGAAGGTTTAGAGTTTGGCACATACAAATTTACTTGGAACGGCAGGTAGATACCGTATATAGGTAGGTATAGTGGACTCATATGGAATAACTTTGGGGTTTAAGGAATTTGGATGCACAAGCAGTATTCCCGTTTAGTACAGGTGAAGGCTAGCAAAAGACTGGGAAGCGACCAGCTAGAGAGCGACAACAGTCATGAAGGTGCATTAAAATTAATCAACACCGAATGCAAGCATGAGTAGGATAAAATCCACCATGAACATAAATATCGTGAAGGTTATGTTGATTTTGTTTCAACTACATGCATGAACATGTGCCAAGTCAAGTCACTTAAATCATTCAGAGGAGGATACCACCCTATCATACCACATCATAACCATTTTAATAGCATGTTGGCACGCAAGGTAAACCATTATAAATCATAGCTAATCAAGCATGGCATAAGAAACTATGATCTCTAGTTGTCATTGCAAACATGTTTATTCATAATAGGCTGAATCAGGAATGATGAACTAATCATATTTACAAAAACATAAGTGGTCGAGTTCATACCAGATTTTCTCATCTCAGCCAGTCCATCATATAACATCATAATTGCCTTCCACTTGCATGACCGAATAGTGTGAATAATAATAATAGTGCACGTGCATTGGACTAAGCTGGAATCTGCAGGCATTCAATAAACAGGAGAAGACAAGGCAATATGGGCTCTTTTGTCAGATCAACAATAATGCATATAAGAGCCACTTCAACAATTTAATTATGGTCTTCTCCTATCGACCCCCAAAGAAAAGAAATAAAACTATTTACACGGGAAAGCTCCCAACAAGCAAAAGAAGAACATGAAATATTTTTGGGTTTTCTTTCTACTACAAGCATGGAAATTAAACTAATTAAAAGCTACAACTAATTTTTTTTGTTTTTCTTAAGGTTTATTAAACACACAAGAAGAAAGCATAAAAAGGAAAATAAACTAGCATGGATGATACAAATGAAAAAGTATGAGCACCGACATCTACCAATGAGTGTGTGAACATAAATGTAATGTCGGTGGGAAATACGTACTCCCCCAAGCTTAGGCTTTTGGCCTAAGTTGGTCTATGGCCACGGCTGGCCTGGCGGATATCCATAATAGTAGTTGGGGTCATACTGGGAAGAAGAAGAGGAAGACTCAGATTGCCACTGGCTGACAATCATCTCCGGATCCCACTGGTAATTAGACTATCGTGAAGGATCAACTTGTGGTTCCGGCTCTGGCTCCTCGGCTGGTGCAGGGTTCTGGTAGGTGTGAATAGCCTTCAACGGAACAAGGTACATGACTGAAGATAAATCAAACAAAGAAGGAGCAAGCAGGGTAATAGTCTCAGGATGATGTTTGTTAAAGAACAATTAATATTTAAGCTCTCCTTCCCTATTCTTAACAATAAAATCATGTGCCACCATACTTTTATAATGTAGATAAACATGAGCCAGCACCTTTTCTTCCTTCTCAAAATGCCTAATAGGTATGTTAAAATGTGCAGCTAGGCGTGAAGCATAGATGCCTCCAAAGATGGGGCCCCTGGTACGGTTCAGACTTAACCGTTTGGCAATAATACCGCCCATACTAAAAGTGTTATCACTGTATAAACCGTGGAGCAGAATAATTATATCAGGGATGCGAAGGACAACGACTAGCAAATAATGCAAAGTAACGTAAAACAGGAAAATGCATGCTAGTGATTCGTGCATCGGAAACCTTCCTAGTTTCCCCTACAGTGATAGTATCAATAAACCCCTCCACATCATCATGATGTGGTTCTTCTGTCTTGCCATCAAAAGGGACTAAACAAATCCGACAAAAATCATAAAGTGACATCTCCTTATGCTCATCATATAAATGAAACTCCACCGTAGGTGGCGAATTCCTAGAATGGAAATGAAAGTTTTGCACAAAGGTATTTGTGAGTAAGACATACTGATCGCATTGGTCATGGAGGAAAGCGGTGAGGCCTGCATTCTTAGCCAACTCATGAAAATCTTCATAAATACTGGCTGCTCTCAAGAAATCATCGGAAGGCCATTCACACGCCCGAACCTCCGCGGTGCGTGGCAAATTATACTTAGGCTTCGGTGCCTTTTCCTTCGAGCTTTGGCTCGATGAGCCCCTCAATAGTCTCCTCATCATTTTCTGAAAAATTCTGAAATTTTTAGTAACTCCAAAATAAAAGTAAACCAAACTCAATAATATTGATAACAACTACTCCTACAAGTGCCTAGGGCCTATATCATGCATCAAAACTACTTTTGACCATATAAATTTGGCATGCAAGCTCAAGAACAGGGTCACCTAAGCAGCAAAAATTTGCAATGAATAAAGCACTAGAACAAAAACTAATTGGACCAATGGAGGAGTGACATACCAAGGAACAATCTCCCCAAGCAGTTTTCTGAGAGGTGCTTTGAGCAAGGAGATCGAAAATGGCAGCAAAATGAGCTAGAACTCGTGCTTGAGCTGGATATTCATGTTTGTGGGAGGAAGATGAAGTGTATGGGTGAAATAATGAGTGGAGGAGGGCCACCATGGGCCCACGAGGCAGGGGAGCGCCCAGGGGGTAGTGTGTGCCCTCCACCCTCGTGGGCAGGTGGTTGACCCCCCTGCTGTGTTCTCAGTGCCAAATATTCTCAAATATTCTAGAAAAAATCATATTTAAATTTCAGGGCATTTGGAGAACTTTTATTTTCGAGGTATTTTTATATTGCACGGATAATCAGATAACAGACAGAAAAATATTTATTTTCATTTTATTTAATATAAGTAACAGAAAGTAAAAGTGGGGTACAGAAGGTTGTGCCTTCTAGTTTCATCCATCTCATGATCATCAAAAGGAATCCACCAACAAGGTTGATCAAGTCTTGTTAACGAACTCATTCCGAATAACATGGAACCAGAGAAATTTCGAATAACACTATGTTACCTCAACGGGGATATGCACGTCCCCAATAATAAGAATATCATATTTCTTCTGGACAGTAGGAAGAGGAAATTCAAAACCTCCAAATATAATCGATGGCATTTTTCCAATAGAGTTGATACTATGAACTTGAGGTTGTTTCCTCGGAAAGTGTATCGTATGCTCATTACCATTAACATGAAAAGTGACATTGCCTTCAGTGCAATCAATAACAGCCCCTGCAATATTCAAAAAGGGTCTTCCAAGAATAATAGACATACTATCGTCCTCGGGAATATCAAGAATAACAAAGTCCGTTAAAATAGTAACGATTGCAACTACAACAGGCACATCCTCACAAATACCGACAGGTATAGCAGTTGATTTATCAGCCATTTGCAAAGATATTTCAGTAGGTGTCAACTTATTCAAATCAAGTCTACGATATAAAGGGAGAGGCATAAAACTAACACCGGCTCCAAGATCACATAAAGCAGTTTTAACATAATTTCTTTTAATGGAGCATGGTATAGTTGGTACACCGGGATCTCCAAGTTTCTTTGGTATTCCACCCTTAAAAGTATAATTAGCAAGCATGGTGGAAATTTCAGCTTCTGGTATCTTTCTTTTATTTGTAATTATATCCTTCATGTACTTAGCATAAGGATTGGTTTTGAGCATATCAGTTAATCGCATACGCAAAAAGATAGGTCTAATCATTTCAGCAAAGCGCTCAAAATCCTCATCATCCTTTTTCTTGGATGGTTTGGGAGGAAAAGGCATGGGTTTTTGAACCCATGGTTCTCTTTCTTTACCATGTTTTTTAGCAACAAAGTCTTTCTTATCATAACGTTGATTCTTAGATTGTGGGTTATCAAGATCAACAGCAGGTTCAATTTCCATGTCATTATCATTACTAGGTTGAGCATCATCATGAACATTATCATTAGCATTATCACTAGTTTCAGGTTCATTAACAGATTGTGTTTCAGCATCAAAAATAGAAATATCGTTTGGATTCTCAGGTGTCTCAGTAATAGGATCACTAGAAGCATGCAAAGTCCGATCATTTTTCTTTTTCTTCTTTTTAGAAGTACTAGGTGCATCTATATTATTTCTCTGAGAATCTTGATCAATTCTCTTAGGGTGGCCTTCAGGATACAAAGGTTCCTGAGTCATTCTACCAGTTCTAGTAGCCACTTTAACAGCATAATCATTATCTTTACTATTCAATTCATTGAGCAAATCATTTTGAGCTTTAAGTACTTGTTCTACTTGAGTGGTAACCATAGAAGCATGTTTACTAATAAGTTTAAGCTCACCTTTAACATTAGCCATATAATCACCCAAGTGTTCAAGCATATTTGAATTGTATTTCAATTGTCTACCAAAATAAGCATTAAAATCTTCTTGCTTAGCCATAAATTTATCAAACTCATCTAAGCATGGGCTAGCAAATTTAGTAAATGGGATTTCAGCTTTATCATATCTATAGAGAGAATTTACCTTTACTACCTGTGCTGGGTTATCAAGACCATGAGTTTCTTCAATAGGAGAAGGATTTGGATTATATGTTTCTTCAACAGGCGGTAAATTAAGACCATGTATTTCTTCAATAGGAGGTAAATTCTTAACATCTTCAACTTTAATACCTTTTTCTTTCATAGATTTCTTTGCCTCTTGCATATCTTCAGGACTGAGAAATAGAATACCCCTCTTCTTCGGAGTTGGTTTAGGAATAGGATCAGGAATTGGCTCCGGAGGTGTCCAATTATTTTCATTTGTCAACATATTATTCAATAGAATTTCAGCTTCATCCCGTGTTCTTTCCCTGAAAACAGAACCAGCACAACTATCCAGGTAATCTCTAGAGGCATCGGTTAGTCCATTATAAAAGATATCAAGTATTTAATTTTTCTTAAGATGATGATCAGGCAAAGCATTAAGTAATTGGAGAAGCCTCCCCCAAGCTTGTGGGAGACTCTCTTCTTCAATTTGCACAAAATTATATATATCCCTTAAAGCAGCTTGTTTCTTATGAGCAGGGAAATATTTAACAGAGAAGTAATAAATCATATCCTGGGGACTACGCACACAACCAGGATCAAGAGAATTAAACCATATCTTAGCATCACCCTTTAATGAGAACAGAAATATGTTGAGGATGTAAAAGTAACGAGTTCTCTCATCTTTAGTGAACAGGGTAGCTATATCATTTAATTTAGTAAGATGTGCCACAACAGTTTCAAATTCATAACCATGAAAAGGATCAGATTCAACCAAAATAATTATATCAGGATCAATAGAGAATTCATAATCCTTATCAGTAACAAAGATAGGTGAAGTAGCAAAAGCAGGGTCAGGTTTCATTCTAGCATTTAGAGATTGCTTACTCCATTTAGCTAATAACCTTTTGAGTTCATTTCTATTTTTGCCTCGTCGTTGAGCACACGAGGCCGGCCGAGCGCCAGCTCGAAGGATGGAGGCGCAGTCGGCGAGGATGATACGTATCCAACGTATCTATAATTTTTGATTGCTCCATGCTATATTATCTACTGTTTTGGACCTTTTTGGGCTTTATTATCCACTTTTATATTATTTTTGGGACTAACCTATTAACCGGAGGCCCAGCCCAGAATTAATGTTTTTGCCTATTTTAGGGTTTCGAAGAAAAGGAATATCAAACGGAGTCCAAACGGAATGAAACTTTCGGGAACGTGATTTTTGGAACGAACAAGACCCAGGAGACTTGGACCCTACGTCAAGAAATAAAGGAGGAAGCCACAAGGTAGGGGGCGCGCCTACCCCCCCCCCCCCGGCGCCCCCCCCCCCCCCGTGGGCCCCCTGTTGCTCCACCGACATACTCCTTCCTCCTATATATACCTACGTACCCCCCCAAACGATCAGATACGGAGCCAAAAACCTAATTCCACCGCCGCAACCTTCTGTATCCATGAGATCCCATCTTGGGGCCTGTTACGGAGCTCTGCCAGAGGGGGCATCCATCACGGAGGGCTTCTACATCAACACCATAGCCTCTCCGATGAAGTGTGAGTAGTTTACCTCAGACCTTCGGGTCCATAGTTATTAGCTAGATGGCTTCTTCTCTCTTTTTGGATCTCAATACAATGTTTTCCCCCTCTCTTGTGGAGATCTATTCGATGTAATCTTATTTTTGTGGTGTGTTTGTTGAGACCGATGAATTGTGGGTTTATGATCAAGATTATCTATGAACAATATTTGAATCTTCTCTGAATTCTTTTATGTATGATTGGTTATCTTTGCAAGTCTCTTCAAAATTATCAGTTTGGTTTGGCCTACTAGATTGATCTTTCTTGCAACGGGAGAAGTGCTTAGCTTTGGGTTCAATCTTGCGGTGTCCTTTCCCAGTGACAGTAGGGGCAGCAAGGCACATATTGTATTGTTGCCATCGAGGATAACAAGATGGGGTTTTTATCATATTGCATGAATTTATCCCTCTACATCATGTCATCTTGCTTAATGTTACTCTGTTTTCATGAACTTAATACTCTAGATGCATGCTGGATAGCGGTCGACGAGTGGAGTAATAGTAGTAGATGCAGGCAGGAGTCGGTCTACTTGTCTCGGACGTGATGCCTATATACATGATCATACCTAGATATTCTCATAACTATGCTCAATTCTGTCAATTGCTCAACAGTAATTCGTTCACACACCGTAAAATACTTATGCTCTTGAGAGAAGCCACTAGTGAAACCTATGGCCCCCGGGTCTATCTTCATCATATTAATCTTCCAATACTTAGTTATTTCCTTTGCTTTTTTACTTTGCTTTTATTTTACATTGCATCTTTATCACAAAAATACCAAAAATATTATTCTATCATATCTATCAGATCTCACTCTCGTAAGTGATCGTGAAGGGATTGACAACGCCTTATCGCGTTGGTTGCGAGGAGTTATTTGTTTGTGCAGGTACGAGGGGCTCACGCATAGCCTCCTGCTCGATTGATACCTTGGTTCTCAAAAACTGAGGAAAATACTTACGCTACTTTGCTGCATCATCCTTTCCTCTTCAAGGAAGTCAAACGCAGTGCTTAAGAGGTAGCAAGAAGATTTCTGGCGCTGTTGCCGGGGAGTCTACGCAAAAGTCAACATACCAAGTACCCATCAAAACCCTTATCTCCCGCATTACATTATTTGCCATTTGCCTCTCGTTTTTCTCTCCCCCACTTCACCCTTGCCGTTTTATTCGCCCTCTCTCTCTATCCTCCCTCTCTTTCTCTATTTTCCTCTTTTCGCTCGCTTTTCCCTCGCCATGTCGGAACCAAAAAGAATTGGGGGTTCTCTCCCAAGTTCTAGTGCTTTAGACAATCCTGCTATCTTATCTAAACTCATAAGTTGAAATGCTATGGAAAAAATTGCCGGAGTTATCAATGAGAACCTTAGTAATTTTGATGAAGATGACTCTAGAATTTTTCGTTATTTACTTGATGAATCTTTGAAAGATGCTTGGGATAGGCTGTTAAGGATCCGGGCTAGCTATGTACCCCAATATCAAATTGAGGTTTACTTAAAAGGCTTTTATGTTGGGCTGCCCGCTTCATTCAAACAAGTTTTAGATTCTATTTTAGAGGAGGGTTTTCTTGAAGGGGACCCCATAGATACCTATGAGAGGATTAAAACTATATTTGGGCACCCCATTAACGAGAAAGCTGAAATCACATCTCTTTTGCTTTCTTACCAAAATGAATCTATTAAAGAGATAAAAGCTAGCCTAGATGCCAATTTCTGCAACATTCTTAATCTTTATTCTACCATTAATGGACATGTACTTTGTCAAAATAGAAAGATTAATTCCATAGATAACAATTTTTCTCTCTTTTTCCCTAAAACCAAAGATGGCACTACCTAGATCTATCCTTGTTTTTATGCCTAGCTAGGGGTGTTAAACGATAGCGCTTGTTGGGAGGCAACCCAAATTTATTTTTATTCATTGATTATTGCTCCTGTTTAGTAATAAATAATTTACCTAGCCTCTGTTTTGGTTGTGTTTTTTGTGTTTAATTAGTGTTTGTGCCAAGTAGAACCGTTGGGAAGACTTGGGGAAAGTCTTGTTATCTTGCTGTAAAAAACAGAAACTTTAGCGCTCACGAGAACTTCTGCCATTTTTATTTGGAAAGTGGTATTTAGTTAATTCTTTTTGAATATGATTAATAGATAAATTCCTCACGTCCAGAAATTTATTTTAGAATTTTTGGGGTTCCATATCTTGCGCTAGCTACAGATTACTACAGACTGTTCTGTTTCTGACAGATTCTGTTTTTCGTGAGTTGTTTGCTTATTTGATGAATATATGGCTAGTAAAATAGTTTATAAACAATAGAGAAGTTGGAATACAGTAGGTTCAACACCAATATAAATAGATAATTAGTTCATTACAGTACCTTGAAGTGGTCTTTTGTTTTCTTTCGCTAACTCACGAGATTTTCTACTTTAAGTTTTGTGTTGTGAAATTTTCAAGTTTTGGGTAAAGATTTGATGGATTATGGAACAAGGATTGGCAAGATCCTAAGCTTTGGGATGCCCATGGAACCCCCAAGATAATCTAAGGACACCTAAAATCCAAAGCTTGGGGATGCCCCAGAAGGTATCCCCTCTTTCATCTACTTCTATCGGTAACTTTACTTGGAGCTATATTTTTATTCACCACATGATATGTGTTTTGCTTGGAGCGTCTTGTATGATTTGAGTCTTTTCTTTTTAGTTTACCACAATCATCCTTTCTGTACACACATTTTGAGAGAACCATACATGATTTGGAATTTTTTAGAATACTCTATGTGCTTCGCTTATATCATTTGAGTTATATAGTTTTTGCTCTAGTACTTCACTTATATTTTTTAGAGCACGGTGGTGGAATTGTTTTATAGAAACTATTGATCTCTCATGCTTCAATTATATTATTTTTGAGAGTATTAAATAGCATGGTAATTTGCTTAAATAATCCTAATATGCTTGGTATTCAAGAATAGTAAAAACTTTCTTATGAGTGTGTTGAATGCTATGAGAAGTTTGATGCTTGATAATTGTTTTGAGATATGAAGATGGTGATATTAAATTTGTACTAGTTGGGTAGTTTTGAATTTGAGAAATACTTGTGTTAAAGTTTGTGATTCCCGTAGCATGCACGTATGGTGAACCGTTATGTGATGAAGTCGGAGCATGATTTATTTTTTTATTGTCTTCCTTATGAGTGGCGGTCGGGGACGAGCGATGGTCTTTTCCTACCAATCTATCCCCCTAGGAGCATGCGTGTAATACTTTGCTTTGATAACTTGTAGATTTTTGCAATAAGTATATGAGTTCTTTATGACTAATGTTGAGTCCATGGATTATACACACTTTTCTTCCTTCCACCATTGCTAGACTCTCTAATACCGCGCACCTTTCGTCGGTATCATACACCCACCATATACCTTCCTCAAAACAGCCACCATACCTACCTATTATGGCATTTCCATAGCCATTCCGAGATATATTGCCATGCAACTTTCCACCGTTCCATTTATTATGACACACTCCATCATTGTCATATTGCTTAGCATGATCATGTAGTTGACATCATATTTGTGGCAAAGCCACCATTCATAATTCTTTAATACATGTCACTCTTGATTCATTGCATATCCCGGTACACCGCCGAAGGCATTCATATAGAGTAATATTTTGTTCTAAGTATCGAGTTGTAATTGTTGAGTTGTAAGAAAATAAAAGTGTGATGATCATCATTATTAGAGCATTGTCCTAGTGAGGAAAGGATGATGGAGACTATGATTCCCCCACAAGTCAGGATGAGACCCCGGACGAAAAATAAAAAGAGGCCAAAGAATCCCAAATAAAAAATGAGAGAAAAAGAGAGAAGGGACAATGTTACTATCCTTTACCACACTTGTGCTTCAAAGTAGCACCATGATATTCATGATAGAGAGTCTCTCATTTCGTCACTTTCATATACTAGTGGGAATTTTTCATTATAGAACTTGGCTTGTATATTCCAATGATGGGCTTCCTCAAAATGCCCTAGGTCTTCATGAGCAAGCAAGTTGGATGCACACCCACTTAGTTTCTTTTGTTGAGCTTTCATATACTTATAGCTCTAGTGCATCCGTTGCATGGCAATCCCTACTCACTCACATTGATATCTATTGATGGGCATCTCCATAGCCCGTTGATACGCCTAGTTGATGTGAGACTATCTTCTCCCATTTTTTTCTTCTCCACAACCACCATTCTATTCCACATATAGTGCTATATCCATGGCTCACGCGTATGTATTGCGTGAAGATTGAAAAAGTTTGAGAATGTCAAAAGTATGAAACAATTGCTTGGCTTGTCATCCGGGTTGTGCATGATTTAAATACTTTGTGTGGTGAAGATAGAGCATAGCCAGACTATATGATTTTGTAGGGATAAATTTCTTTAGCCATTTTATTTTGAGAAGACATGATTGCTTTGTTAGTATGCTTAAAGTATCATTATTTTTATGTCAATATTAAACTTTTATCTTGAATCTTTCGGATCTGAATATTCATACCACAATTAAGAAGAATTACATTAAAATTATGCAAAGTAGCACTTCACATCAAAAATTATCTTTTTTATCATTTACCTACTCGAGGACGAGCAGGAATTAAGCTTGGGGATGCTTGATACGTCTCCAACGTATCTATAATTTTTGATTGCTCCATGCTATATTATCTACTGTTTTGGACATTATTGGGCTTTATTATCCACTTTTATATTATTTTTGGGACTAACCTATTAACAGGAGGCCCAACCCAGAATTGCTGTTTTTTCCTATTTTAGGGTTTCGAAGAAAAGGAATATCAAACGGAGTCCAAACGGAATGAAACCTTCGGGAACGTGATTTTTGGAACGAACAAGACCCAGGAGACTTGGACCCTACGTCAAGAAATAAAGGAGGAAGCCACGAGGTAGGGGGCGCACCTATCCCCCCCAGGCGCGCCCTCCACCCTCGTGGGGCCCCTGTTGCTCCACCGACGTACTCCTTCCTCCTATATATACCTACGTACCCCCCAAACGATCAGATACGGAGCCAAAAACCTAATTCCACCACCGCAACCTTCTGTATCCACGAGATCCCATCTTGGGGCCTGTTCCGGAGCTCTGCCGGAAGGGGCATCCATCACGGAGGGCTTCTACACCAACACCATAGCCTCTCCGATGAAGTGTGAGTAGTTTACCTCAAACCTTCGGGTCCGTAGTTATTAGCTAGATGGCTTCTTCTCTCTTTTTGGATCTCAATACAATTTTCTCCCCCTCTCTTGTGGAGATCTATTCGATGTAATCTTCTTTTTGCGGTGTGTTTGTTGAGACCGATGAATTGTGGGTTGATGATCAAGATTATCTATGAACAATATTTGAATCTTCTCTGAATTCTTTTATGTATGATTGGTTATCTTTGCAAGTCTCTTCGAATTATCAGTTTGGTTTGGCCTACTAGATTGATCTTTCTTGCAACGGGAGAAGTGCTTAGCTTTGGGTTCAATCTTGCGGTGTCCTTTCCCAGTGACAATACGGGCAGCAAGGCACGTATTGTATTGTGGCCATCGAGGATAACAAGATGGGGTTTTTATCATATTGCATGAATTTATCCCTCTACATCATGTCATCTTGCTTAAGGCGTTACTCTATTTTCATGAACTTAATACACTAGATGCATGCTGGATAGTGGTCGATGAGTGGAGTAATAGTAGTAGATGCAGGCAGGAGTCGGTTTACTTGTCTCGGACGTGATGCCTATATACATGATCATACCTAGATATTCTCATAACTATGCTCAATTCTGTCAATTGCTCAATAGTAATTCGTTCACCCACCGTAAAATACTTATGCTCTTGAGAGAAGCCACTAGTGAAACCTATGCCCCCCGGGTCTATCTTCATCATATTAATCTTCCAATACTTAGTTATTTCCTTTGATTTTTACTTTGCTTTTATTTTACTTTGCATATTTATCACAAAAATACCAAAAATATTATTCTATCATATCTCTCAGATCTCACTCTCGTAAGTGACCGTGAAGGGATTGACAACCCCTTATCGTGTTGGTTGCGAGGAGTTATTTGTTTGTGCAGGTACGAGGGACTCATGCGTAGCCTCCTACTAGATTGATACCTTGGTTCTCAAAAACTGAGGGAAATACTTACGCTACTTTGCTGCATCATCCTTTCCTCTTCAAGGAAATCCTACGCATTGCTCAAGAGGTAGCACAGGACATAGGTTTCTTCCCCTTCTTTGATTGTTTCGGGGCCATGGCGGTGAAGAGGGCGGAGCACATGTCGGACTGAGAAGGTGGAATAGGGCGTCGAGGCAGCAGGGAGATTGGAAGAGCCGTGTGTGGCGGAAGAAGAATAACTGTGTAAGAGGCGGGGCCGCATAGCCAGGCGGATTCAAGGACAGCGTGGGGAAGCGGAGACACCCACGTCCAATCATCCACCACGCGTCAATCGAGGCCGCATGCTTTGGGGGCCCGCGGCGCTCCGTACTTGGCGCTTGGCTTCGCCGCGAAGCCAAGCCCGAGTGCACCTTGGGCCCGGGGGCTACTGTCGGCGTCCTGGGAACAGGGGTCCCCAGACTTGCCTGCCTGCGGCCCACGGCGGGACCAAGCCAGCAGGCCATACGGCCCATCTTCACTAACAAAGCATTCAAGACCCTCGCGAGGGTCCAAGCCTCGCGAGGCGGACGACGCAAGGCCTCCTCTGGATTAGCCTAGCTAGGCAGGCTCACGAGGAGCGGAGATATCAAGGCGGGGCAAACCTCACGAGGCCCTCGTGACGTGAGCCATGACGCACGATACCAAGTGGGCGCTAGGCGGGCACCAGTGCGCGCAGCGTCCTTGTTTCCTCTTTGGTGCTAAGGAGGCCAGCGCGGGCGAAGAGTACCGAGGCATCAGGCAAAGCTTGCTATATGGGTGCAACGAGACCAAGAACAGGAGGATGGCAATACGGAGGTCATCGTGGAGCCCAAGACAGCGTCACCACCAGAGCCTTTGGCAGGCGAAGACCACTTTTGTCAGGATAGCTTGTACTAGTTGTCCCCCTTCAAATTAGCCCGCCATTGTTGGCTCCCTTCCCGCTCGATATTTGGGAAGAGGACCAGGGCCTATATAAGTAGAGCTAGCCACCATAGTAGGGGGGATCGGATCCGAGGGAGAGAGAGCATCTCATCTCAGCTTGATCCAACCCAATCGAGAGCCTAACCACAAGAACACCTCAACCTCCGGAGGCTGTTCTTCCCTTGTACTGTTCATCATCAGCCCTAGAGGCAATCCACCACCACCACACTGGAGTAGGGTATTACACCACAACGGTGGCCCGGACCAGTATAAACCTTGTGTCTTTCTGTGTTGCGAGTTCATCGAGTTCGTCCGCGAGATCTTAGTGAGCTAGGGCATAGATTGGTAGGAGGGAAAGACTTCGTGCGCACCCTAGTGTTCGAACCTTAAGGGTTTGTCGGAACCCCACATCCGACACACTAGTAAAGTACACATCAATAACATGTATATCAAATATACCTATGTTCACTCTGCCATCCTTCTTATCTGCCAATTACTTGGGGTAGTTCCGCTTCCAGTGACCAGTCCCTTTGCAGTAGAAGCACTCAGTTTCAGGCTTAGGTCCAGACTTCGGTTTTTTCACTTGAGCAGCAACTTGCCTGCCATTCTTCTTGAAGTTCCCCTTTGTTCCCTTTTCCCCTTTACTTGAAACTAGTGGTTATGTTTACCATCAACACTTGATGCTTTTCTTGATTTCTACCTTCGTTGATTTCAGCATCACGAAGAGCTTGGGCATCGTTTCCATTATCCCTTGCATATTATAGTTCATCACGAAGTTCTACTAACTTGGTGATGGTGACTAGAGAATTCTGTCAATCACTATTTTATCTGGAAGATTAACTCCCACTTGATTCAAGCGATTGTAGTACCCAGACAATCTGAGCACATCCTCACTGCTTGAGTTATTCTCCTCCATCTTTTAGCTATAGAACTTGTTGGAGACTTCATATCTCTCAACTCGGGTATTTGCTTGAAATATTAACTTCAACTCCTGGAACATCTCATATGGTCCATGACGTTCAAAACATCTTTGAAGTCCCGATTCTAAGCCGTTTAAGCATGGTGCACTAAACTATCAAGTAGTCATCATATTGAGCTAGCCAAACGTTCATAACATATGCATCTGCTCCTGCAATAGGTTTGTCACCTAGTGGTGCATCAAGGATATAATTCTTCTGTGCAGCAATGAGGATAAACCTCAGATCACAGATCCAATCCGCATCATTGCTACTAACATCTTTCAACTTAGTTTTCTCTAGGAACATATCAAAAATAAAACAAGGGAGGTAAACGCGAGCTATTGATCTACAACATAGATATGCTAATACTACCAGGACTAAGTTCATGATAAATTTAAGTTCAATTAATCAAATTACTTAAGAACTCCCACTTAGATAGACATCCCTCTAATCCACTAAGTGATCACGTGATCCATATCAACTAAACCATGTTCGATCGTCACGTGAGATGGAGTAGTTTCAATGGTGAACATCACTATGTTGATCATATCTACTATGTCATTCATGCTCGACCTTTCGGTGTCCGTGTTCTGAGGCCATATCTGTTATATGCTAGGCTCGTCAAGTTTAACCTGAGTATTTCGCGTGTGCAACTGTTTTGCACCCGTTGTATTTGAACGTAGAGCCTATCACACCAGATCATCACGTGGTGTCTTAGCACGAAGAACTTTTGCAACGGTGCATACTCAGGGAGAACACTTTTACCTTGATAATTAGTGAGAGATCATCTTATAAAGCTACCGTCGAACTAAGCACAATAAGATGTATAAAAGATAAACATCACATGCAATCAAAATATGTGACATGATATGGTCATCATCATCTTGTGCCTTTGATCTCCATCTCCAAAGCATCATCATGATCACCATCGTCACCGGCGCGACACCTTGATCTCCATCGTAGCATCGTTGTCGTCTCGCCAACTTATGCTTCTACGACCATCGCTCCCGCTTACTGATAAAGTAAAGCATTATAGGGCGTTTGCATTGCATACAATAAAGAGACAACCATATGGCTCCTGCTAGTTGACGATAACTCGGTTACAAAACATGATCATCTCATACAATAAAATATAGCATCATGCCTTGACCATATCACATCACATCATGCCCTGCAAAAACAAGTTAGACATCCTCAACTTTGTTGTTGCAAGTTTTACGTGGCTGCTACGGGCTGAGCAAGAACCGTTCTTACCTACGCATCAAAACCACAACGATAGTTCATCAAGTTAGTGCTGTTTTAACCTTCTCAAGGACCAGGCGTAGCCACACTCGATTCAACTAAAGTTGGAGAAACTGACACCCGCCAGCCACCTGTGTGCAAAGCATGTAGGTAGAACCAGTCTCGCGTAAGCATACGCGTAATGTCGGTCCAGGCCGCTTCATCCAACAATACCGCCGAACCAAAGTATGACATGCTGGTAAGCAGTATGACTTATATCGCCCACAACTCACTTGTGTTCTACTCGTGCATATAACATCTACGCATAAACCCTGGCTCGGATGCCACTGTTGGGAAACATAGTAATTTCAAAAAATCCTACGCACACACAGGATCATGGTGATGCATAGCAATGAGAGGGGAGAGTGTTGTCTACGTACGCTCATAGACCGTTCGCGGAAGCGTTATATCAACGCGGTTGATGTAGTCGTACGTCCTCACGATCCAACCGATCCAAGTACCCAAAGCGCGGCACCTCCGAGTTCTGCACACGTTCGGCTCGGTGACGTCCTCGCCTTCTCGATCCAGCAAGAGGGGTGAAGTAGTAGATGAGTTCCGGCAGCACGACGGCGTGGTGACGGTGTTGATGAAGAACAATCTCCATAGGGCTTTGCCTAAGCACTACGAAAACTATGACGGAGGATAAACTAGAGGGTACGGGGTTGCCGGCACACGGCTTGGTGTTTCTTGATGAGTCTTGGGTGCTATCCCTACCCATCCATTTATATGTTGAGCCTTGGGGTCGAAACTTGTAGTGAAAGCCTCCACAAAGTCGGTTTCACCCGAAAGGCAAGAGTCCTTCTCGGACTCCAGGGCCAGACGCCAGGGTTCCCTGCGTCTGGACCTAGATGCCAGGGACCCTGGCGTCTAGTCCCTGGACTCCGCAAAACTTCCATTTGCGCTTTCCAAAAACCTTGTGGTCTTTCCCCTTTGGCCCAAATAAAGTGTTCTCGTACCCCAACATTTAGGGAAACATCCAGAACCCCTTCCGGTGAATTCCGGAACCCTTCCAGAGTCCAAACACTATTATCCCATATATCAATCTTTATCTCCGGACCATTCCGGAGTTCCTCGTCATGTCCGTGATCTTATCTGGAACTCCGAACAACATTCAGTCACCAACATACATAACTCATCGTACTATATCATCAACGAATGTTAAGCGTGCGGGCCCTACGGGTTCGAGAACTATGTAGACATGACCGAGACACCTCTTTGGTCGGTAACCAATAGCGGGACCTGGATGCCCATATTGGCTCCTACATATTCTACGAAGATCTTTATCGGTCAGACTGCATAACAACATACGTTGTTCCCTTTGTCATCGGTATGTTACTTGCCCGAGATTCGATCGTCGGTATCTCAATACCTAGTTCAATCTCGTTACCGGCAAGTCTCTTTACTCGTTCCATAATACTGAAGGAAATATTCCCTAGAGGCAATAATAAAGTTATTATTTATTTACTTATATCATGATAAATGTTTATTATTCATGCTAGAATTATATTAACAGGAAACATAATACGTGTGAATACATAGACAAACAGTATGTCACTAGTATGCCTCTACTTGACTAGCTCATTGATCAGAGATGGTTAAGTTTCCTAACCATAGACAAAGTGTTGTCATTTGATTAATGAGATCACATCATTAGGAGAATGATGTGATTGACTTGACCCATTCCGTTAACTTAGCACCCGATCGTTTAGTATGTTGTTATTGCTTTCTTCATGACTTATACATGTTCCTATGACTATGAGATTATGCAACTCCCATTAACCAGAGGAACACTTTGTGTGCTACCAAATGTCACAACGTAACTGGGTGATTATAAAGGTGCTCTACAGGTGTCTCCGAAGGTACTTGTTGGGTTGGCATATTTCGAGATTAGGATTTGTCACTCCGATTATCGGAGAGGTATCTCTGGGCCCTCTCAGTAATGAATATCACTTAAGCCTTGCAAGCATTGCAACTAATGAGTTAGTTGCGGGATGATGTATTACAAAACGAGTAAAGAGACTTGTCGGTAACGAGATTAAACTAGGTATTGAGATACCGACGATCGAATCTCGGGCAAGTAACATACCAATAACGAAGGGAGCAATGTATGTTGTTATGTGGTTTGACCAATAAAGATCTTTGTAGAATATGTGGGAGCCAATATGAACATCCAGGTTCCGCTATTGGTTATTGACTGGAGACATGTCTCGGTCATGTCTACATAGTTCTCGAACCCGTAGGGTCCGCACGCTTAACGTTTCGATGACGGTTATATTATGAGTTTATATGTTTTGATGTACCGAAGGTTGTTCGGAGTCCCGGATGTGATCCCGGACATGACGAGGAGTCTCGAAATGGTCGAGACATGAAGATTGATATATTGGAAGCCTATGTTTGGATATCGGAAGTGTTCCGGGTGAAATCGGGATTTTACCGGAGTACCGGGAGGTTACCGGAACCCCCAGGGGCTTAATGGGCCTACATGGGCCTTAGTGGAAATAGAGGGCAGCAAGGGGAGTGTGGGGCGCGCCCCCAAGGCCCAAACTGAATTGGTTTAGGGCAAGGGGGCCGGCCCCCTCTTTCCTTCTCCCCCTCTCCCTTTCCTTCCCCCTCTCCTACTCCTACTAGGAATAGGAGGAGTCCTACTCCTAGTGGGAGTAGGACTCCCCCTTGGCGCGCCTCTCCCTGGCCGGCCGCCTCCTCCCCTTGCTCCTTTATATACGGGGGAAGGGGGCACCCCATAGAACAATTAATTGTTTGATCTTTTAGCCGTGTGCGGTGCCCCCCTCCACCATAGTCCACCCCGATAATAATGTAGCGGTGCTTAGGCGAAGCCCTGCGTCGGTACAACATCATCATCGTCACCATGCCGTCGTGCTGACAAAACTCTCCCTCAACACTCGGCTGGATCGGAGTTCGAGGGACGTCATCGGGCTGAACGTGTGCTGAACTCGGAGGTGCCGTACGTTTGGTACTTGATCGGTCAGATCGTGAAGACGTATGACTACATCAACCGCGTTGTGCTAACGCTTCCGCTTATGGTCTACGAGGGTACGTGGACAACACTCTCCCCTCTCGTTGCTATGCATCACCATGATCTTGCGTGTGCGTAGGAATTTTTTTGAAATTACTACATTACCCAACAGTGGTATCCGAGCCTGGTTTTACGCCTAGATGTCATATGCACGTGTAGAACACAAGTGAGTTGTGGGCGATATAAGTCATACTGCTTACCATCATGTCATACTTTGGTTCGGCGGTATTGTTGGATGAAGCGGCCCGGACCGACATTACGCGTACGCTTACGCGAGACTGGTTCTATCGACGTGCTTTGCACACAGGTGGCTGGCGGGTGTCAGTTTCTCCAACTTTAGTTGAACCGAGTGTGGCTATGCCCGGTCCTTGAGAAGGTTAAAACAGCACCAACTTGACAAACTATCATTGTGGTTTTGATGCGTAGGTAAGAATGGTTCTTGCTAAGCCCGTAGCAGCCACGTAAAATTTGCAACAACAAAGTAGAGGACGTCTAACTTGTTTTTGCAGGGCATGTTGTGATGTGATATGGTCAAGACATGATGCTAAATTTTATTGTATGAGATGATCATGTTTTGTAACCGAGTTATCGGCAACTGGCAGGAGCCATATGGTTGTCGCTTTATTGTATGCAATCAATCACCCTGTAATGCTTTACTTTATCACTAAGCGGTAGTGATAGTCATGGAAGCATAAGATTGGCGAGACGACAACGATGCTATGATGGAGATCAAGGTGTCGCATCGGTGACAATGGTGATCATGACGGTGCTTCGGAGATGGAGATCACAAGCACAAGATGATGATGGCCATATCATATCACTTATATTGATTGCATGTGATGTTTATCTTTTATGCATCTTATCTTGCTTTGATTGATGGTAGCATTATAAGATGATCCCTCACTAAATTATCAAAGTATAAGTGTCCTCCCTGAGTATACATCGTTGCGAAAGTTATTCGTGCTGAGACACCACGTGATGATCGGGTGTGATAGGCTCTAGGTTCAAATACAACGGGTGCAAAACAGTTGCCCACGCGGAATACTCAGGTTAAACTTGACGAGCCTAGCATTTAACAGATATGGCCTCGGAACACAGAGACCGAAAGGTCGAGCGTGAATCATATAGTCGATATGATCAACATAGTGATGTTCACCATTGATACTACTCCATCTCACGTGATGATCGGACATGGTTTAGTTGATATGGATCACGTAATCACTTAGATGATTAGAGGGATGTCTATCTAAGTGGGAGTTCTTAAATAATATGATTAATTGAACTTAAATTTATCATGAACTTAGTACCTGATAGTATCTTGCTTGTCTATGTTGATTGTAGATAGATGGCCCGTGTTGTTGTTCCGTTGAATTTTAATGCGTTCCTTGAGAAAGCAAAGTTGAAAGATGATGGTAGCAATTACACGGACTGGGTCCGTAACTTGAGGATTATCCTCATTGCTACTCAGAAGAATTACGTCCTGGAAGCACTGCTGAGTGCCAGGCCTGCTGCTGATGCAACTGACAACATTAAGAACGCTTGGCAGAGCAAAGCTGATGACTACTCGATAGTTCAGTGTGCCATGCTTTACGGCTTAGAACCAGGACTTCAACGACGTTTTGAATGTCATGGAGCATATGTGATGTTCCAGGAGTTGAAGTTAATATTTCAAGAATGCTCGGATTGAGAGATATGAAGTCTCCAATAAGTTCTACAGCTGCAAGATGGAGGAGAATAGTTCTGTGAGTGAGCATATACTCAAGATGTCTGGGTACTGCAATCACTTGATTCAACTAGGAGTTAATCTTCCGGATGATAGCGTCATTGACAGAATTCTCCAATCACTGCCACCAAGCTACAAGAGCTTCGTGATGAACTATAATATGCAAGGGATGGATAAGACAATTCCCGAGCTCTTCGCAATGCTAAAGGCAGTGGAGGTAGAAATCAAGAAGGAGCATCAAGTGTTGATGGTCAATAAGACCACCAGTTTCAAGAAAAAGGACAAAGGGAAGAAGAAGGGGACTTCAAGAAGAAAAGCAAGCAAGTTTCTGCTCAGGAGAAGAAACCCAAGGCTAGACCTAAGCATGAGACTGAGTGCTTCTACTGCAAGCAGACTGGTCACTGGAAGCGGAACTGCCCCAAGTATTTGGCGGATAAGAAGGATGGCAAGGTGAACAAAGGTATATGTGATATACATGTTATTGATGTGTACCTTACTAATGCTTGCAGTAGCACCTGGGTATTTGATACTGGTTCTGTTGCTAATATTTGCAAACTCGAAACAAGGGCTACGGATTAAGCGAAGATTGGCTAAGGACGAGGTGACGATGCGCGTGGGAAATGGTTCCAAAGTCGACGTGATCGCGGTCGGCACGCTGCTACGTCTTGAGCTTGCGTTGGTTTTCCCCGAAGAGGAAGGGATGATGCAGGAGAGTAGCGTAAGTATTTCCCTCAGTTTTTGAGAACCAAGGTATCAATCCAGTAGGAGCCCACGCTCAAGTCCCTCGTACCTGCACAAAGCGATAGCTACTCGCAACCAACGCGGTTAGGGGTTGTCAAGCCCTTCACGGTCACTTACGAGAGTGAGATCTGATAGATATAATTTTTTTGGTATTTTTGATATAAAGATGCAAAGTAAAAAGTAAAGGCAAAGTAAAAAAGGAAAACAATATTAAAGTGATGGAGATTGATATGATGAGAATAGACCTGGGGGCCATAGGTTTCACTAGTGGCTTCTCTCAAGAGCATAAGTATTCTACGGTGGGTGAACAAATTACTGTTGAGCAATTGATAGAACTGAGCATAATTATGAGAATATCTAGGCATGATCGTGTATATAGGCATCACGTCCATGACAAGTAGATCAAAACGATTCTGCATCTACTACTATTACTCCACTCATCGACCGCTATCCAGCATGCATCTAGAGTATTAAGTTAAAAACAGAGTAACGCCTTAAGCAAGATGACATGATGTAGAGAGATAAATTCATGCAATATGAAATAAACCCCATCTTGTTATCCTCGATGGCAATGATACAATACGTGCCTTGCTGCCCCTTCTGTCACTGGGTAAGGACACCGCAAGATCGAACCCAAAGCTAAGCACTTCTCCCATGGCAAGAACTACCAATCTAGTTGGCCAAACCAAACGGATAATTTGAAGAGACTTGCAAAGATAACCAATCATACATAAAAGAATTCAGAGAAGATTCAAATATTATTCATAGATAGACTTGATCATAAACCCACAATTCATCGGTCTCAACAAACACACCGCAAAAACAAGATTACATCGAATAGATCTCCACGAGAGAGGGGGAGAACTTTGTATTGAGATTCAAAGAGAGAGAAGAAGCCA
Source organism: Triticum urartu (assembly GCF_003073215.2). NCBI lineage: Eukaryota > Viridiplantae > Streptophyta > Magnoliopsida > Poales > Poaceae > Triticum > Triticum urartu. The sequence continues at coordinate 553,511,411 of NC_053028.1, read as the reverse complement.
TCTAGCTACTAACTATGGACCTGAAGGTCTGAGGTAAACTACTCACACTTCATCGAAGAGGCTGTGATGATGTAGAAGCCCTCCGTGATGACGGCCCTCCTCCGGCGGAGCTCTGGAACAGGCCCCAAGATGGGATCTCGTGGATACAGAAAGTTGCGGCGGTGGAATTAGGTTTTTGGCTCCTGTTCTGATCATTTGGGGGTACGTGTGTATATATAGGAGGAAGGAGTACGTCGGTGGAGCACCGAGGGGCCCACGAGGCAGGGGGCGCGCCCTGGGGGGGCGCGCCCCCACCCTCATGACCTCCTCTTTGATCCCTTGCAGTAGGGTCCAAGTCTCCTGGATCACGTTCAGTGAGAAAATCACATTCCCGACGATTTTATTCCGTTTGGACTCCATTTGATATTCCGTTTATCCGAAACACTGAAATAGGCAAAAAACTGCAATTCTGGGTTGGGCCTCCGGTTAATAGGTTAGTCCCAAAAATAATATAAAAGTGGAAAATAAAGCCCAATATAGTCCAAAACAGTAGATAATATAGCATGGAGCAATCAAAAATTATAGATACGTTGGAGACGTATCAGGCATCCCCAAGCTTAATTTCTGCTCGTCCTCGAGTAGGTAAATGATAAAAAGAGAATTTTTGATGCGGAGTGCTACTTGGCATAATTTCAATGCAAATCTTCTTAATTGTGGTAAGAATATTCAGATTATAAAGATTCAAGACAAAAGTTTATATTGACATAGAAAATAATAATACTTCAAGCATACTAACAAAGCAATTATGTCTTCTCAAAATAACATGGCCAAAGAAAGTTATCCCTACAAAATCATATAGTCTGGCTATGCTCCATCTTCCCCACACAAAGTATTTAAATCATGCACAACCCCGATGACAAGCCAAGCAATTGTTTCATACTCTAACTTTTTCAAAACTTTTTCAATCTTCACGCAATACATGAGCGTGAGCCATGGATATAGCACTATAGGTGGAATAGAATGGTGGTTGTGGAGAAGACAAAAAGGAGAAGATAGTCTCACATCAACTAGGCGTATCAACGGGCTATGGAGATGCCCATCAATATATATCAATGTGAGTGAGTAGGGATTGCCATGCAACGAATGCTGTCGAAGTAATGGGCCACGGGTAGGCCAACCCGAGTCCCATAACCTTTCAAGACATCGGGGCAGGCTGCGCCCCTCAAGACCCCAGGGCGAAGAGCCATCTCTTGAGGAGTCGACGGCAGGGCGGCCGACTGCCCGCTCACGGCCGAGTTCCAGGGACGACCTCCAGAGAAGCCGGCTTTGGGGAGTCGGCCGGCGACTCCAGCAAACCCATGACCTCATCAAAGGGGACGGGGCAGAGGCGTGGCTACAATGAAGCCCACTCCCGTCCCCTACCGAGGGCAGGCATGGCCACAGCACGCCGTACCTGGGAAGATCTCCGTGCGGCGTGGCACTGTTGCCCGGGCGGCCCTGACATCAGCACCACAGTACCAAGTCCTGCACCCATGACGGCTTGTCTGTACGGCCTGGAGGCAGCGGGGCCTACCAGTCAGCGAGACCTCAGGAGACGGCGGGAGAACCGCCAGTCGGACCCGTCGGGAGTCGGCCGAGCCCTCCCCCGGGGCCCACGCGCCATTAATCAAGATGAGATGGGGAGTGGCCACAGTGATCGCCCGCCAGGCGGCGGGGCTGTTGCCACGACCCCATGACCAAGCCTGCATCATCAGAAGCACGACTACAGTAATCAGCGGCCGGCAAGACCCGCCCGCGGCGGACGCGGCCTGTCGGCTCCGTACTAGACCAGTCGGCGGGCCCCAGCAGTCGGCAGAGAAGTCGGAGGTCGGAGGCACTGACGGCTGGGCCCGCGCCCAGTCGAATTACCATTGTACCCCTGGGGGGTAGGCCTATATAAACCCCCAGGGCACCCATGCAAGGGGTTGGATCCCAGTAGTTCTAGACCATACAGATAGAAGGAGAGAGCTAGCCTTGCCCTCTTCTACCACCAGAAACAGCTCAAGGAGCAACCGTGTAAACACTTGGCCATAGTGATCATGCGGAGACCCCGTAGAGCAGCAGTAGGGGTATTATCTCCCCGGAGAGCCCCGAAGCTGGGTAAGATTCGCTGGCGTTCATGTCTTCGCCTCATCCCGTTTCCAGGCACCGGCGATGTTCTACTCGCCCCCACCATGATAAGCCATCCGTTGGCATATGTCGCACCAAACCCCCAACATTTGGCGCCCACCGTGGGGCCTGGTGCACCGCCATCCGGAGATCTGTTCTGGACGGGAACCCTTTTCCTCCCTGGCGAGCGCAGCCAGCCAGGCACGCTGGGCGAAGTCTGCATCGACGCGCTGCACGGTGTTGAGATCGCCTACGCAGCCAGCTCCTTGGCCGAACTTGTCGGCGAGGTCCGCCTCTCCAATGAACCTGCGTCCGACGCAGGCGCGGGCGGCCCCGAAAACCTCCTCGCAGGCCTCCTCAATCAAGTCCACGTTTCCGGCGAGCCTGCCGTAGACTTGGAGTCCGTAGGCTCCACCGACCCGATGCTAGTCGACTCCGACACCGCGTCGATCGACGCGTTCCCCACCAACGTGGTGGTCTACGACGAACCTCTCCCCCACGCAGAGAGCGATGCAAGCACCGTCACTGAGGTGCTAGTCATCAGTCATGACGAGTTCCCTGGCGGAGGAGCGCCCGACTCACTCGGCGCAGCGCTGCAAGACCTGACTACGCCCATTCCGGAAGATGCTGACGCGGAGACGTTAGAAGCGCGCCGCCTTCAGCTCGTTGAAGGCGCGAAGAAGCTGGCCAACATGAGATGCTTGTCAGAAGCTTACCAGCGGGAGATGGATCACGCTGTTGGCGGCTCGCCGGCCCCGACACAATTCGGTACGGCATACCACACAGCATCATCACCGACAACGGCACAAATTTTGCCAAAGGCGCCTTGGCCCGTTTCTGCGCAACACAGGGCATCCGACTGGACCTAGCGTCTGTCGCCCATCCGCAGTCAAACGGCCAAGTGGAGCGAGCAAACGGCCTCATCCTGTCCGGCATCAAGCCTCAGTTGATCGAGCCTCTGGAGCGCTCGGCTGGCTGCTGGCTCGACGAGCTACCAGCCGTCCTCTGGAGTCTGCGCACGACTCCAAATAAGTCAACCGGCTTCACGCCCTTCTTCCTCGTCTACGGTGCCGAAGCCGTCATCCCAACGGACATAGAGTTTGACTCCCCACGAGTCACCATGTACACCGAGGAGGAAGCAGAAGAAGCACGACGAGACGACGTCGATCTGCTGGAAGAGGGCCGGCTGTTGGCACTCAGCCGGTCCAGCATCTAATAGTAGAGCCTGCGCCGATACCACAACAGGAAGGTCAGGCCAAGATCTTTCCAAGAAGGTGACCTTGTGCTCCGGCTGATCCAGCGAACAGCCGGCCAGCACAAGCTGTCGGCGCCTTGGGAAGGCCCTTTCATCATCAGCAAAGTACTGGGCAACGATTCCTACTACCTGATCGACGCTCAGAAGCCCCGAGCACGCAAGAGGGACGACTCCGGCAAGGAGACAGAGCGGCCATGGAATGCAAATCTCCTCCGAAGATTGTACAGTTGATGCAGTATGTACCACGCTACCTTTTGTATTAAAGTACCAAGACTTTGGGCCCCCCGAGACGAGCTCGGGGACTGCCCTCTTTTGTCTGTATGATAAAAATTATGCCTACAAGTATGTTACTCTTCGTCATGCCGTTTGGCACCGGGCTCGACAAGTCGACCCGGGGAATTGCCGCCTTGCACTATGAAATGCTTCCTGCAGTCGGATAAGTAGTGTGTAAACGCCTAAACCGTCTCCTGTTAGAAGCCGCAGCTCGTAGAGCGACTGTACGGTGGGCAGCAGTAAGGTAGAATGGGCACTCGCATGAAAAATGGCTAAGGACTCAAAGCATAAAACATAGCTCAAGACGGCTTCCAGCCTTTCTCGCAAACCGACTCTCGGATAGTCGGATTGTCGTCTTCTATCCAACTTGCTCAAACAATCTTGAAATCGGCTAAGTACTTGCTTTCCCAAAGTAGCCTAGCACTTGATCCAGCAACAGTCCGCAGAGCGGCTGTCCGATTGGCAAGGCAGGCAACTAAGAGAAAGCGGCAAAGGAAAAAAGCCAAAAGAACAATGAGCAAGAAAAGATAGATATATATATATTTACATAACATAGGCCTTTGGCCGAATTATCGAGTAGAGGTTCAAAATACACCCCGCGGGTGGAATTGTGCAAATTAACAAGTTCTTCAAAGACTACTGAAGCAGATAAAATAAAAGATACAGCGGCAGCTTAGGAGGCAGCAGACGGATTCGGAGGGACGGAGGAGGTGCCAGCGTCAGGCGTCGGGGCAGCCGGCTGGCTAGTCTCGACTTGATCACCTCCGGCGGCAGTCGACTCGGTCGCACGCGGCTCGTTGCTGGAGGCGCGGTCGGGCTGAGACTGGCCGTCTGCTCCGTCTTCTGGTGCCTCCGCCTCACCTCCATCCTCCGCTTCGTCCTCCTCCTCGACGCTGGAGCTAATCACCTCCGTCGAGTCTTCGCCGTAGTCTGGGTTCATCCCAAACCACTCCGGCGGTACCTCCTCGCCATCTTTAGACCGCTCGGGGACGAAGATGCTGGTGTCGGTGTACTCGGTGATCGCCGCAGCACGTTTGACGAAGGCGTCTTCCGTAACCGCCAGCTCCGGCTGGGCCTCCGACCGAAGCGTGGCCAACCGGTCTAGATCCAGCCCCGGGTACCACACCTTGACGAACTCCAAGGCCCGGCGCACTCCAGCCCGGGCCGAAGAGCCCTTCCAGGCCTCAAGACGACCAGCCGCGACCTCCAGCCAGTTGGCCATCAGGCTGGGGGTGCGCGGAGCCTGCATATCCGGCCAAAGGGCGGCAATCGCCTGGGCACCGACGCACTGGAGCCGGCGCAGCATCCGGTGAGCCGGCCGGAGGCGAGCCTCAATGCTCAGGATGTGCTCGTCAAGAGTTCGGGGGGCATCGGCGGCGATCTCTACGCCCTCCGCCCACCGACCTTCACGGTCAGCCTCGATGGCTTGGATGGCGGCCTACGACTGCCCAGGGAAGAAGTCTGCACAGACACGAAGAAACAAAGAAGCAAGTCAAAAACCAGGAGTCGGCACGATCTAAGTTGGCAACTCGAAGAAAGAAAATAAAGAGGCTCACCATCAACGATGTCTTCAATCTCGTGGAAGCCGGAGGACAGTTGTGCCTCCTTGTCAGACCAGGAGGAGCGCTCGCTCGCAAACTCGGCCAAGAGGGCGGTTTCCGTCTCCTCCGCCTCCCTCTGCGACTTCACAAGCAGCTCCTTCTGCTCTGCCAACTGAGTGGCCAGGAGATCGCGCTCTGTGGCGAGCTTGCTGCACTCCTCCCCTTTGGCGCGCAGGGCGGAGTTGGCTTCGCTCAGCTGCTGTTGAAGAGCAGCGCTGGCTCCTGAAGGAAAGGAAGAAAGACAACAATCGTCAATAAAGTAGGTCGCCGGGGAGATCCGGCCTGGCTGCTCAGCAGCCGGCCCGAATCTCGGGGACTATAGCCCGCGGGTGCGCTAGCGCGCCCCCGCAGAGAAAAAAAAGGGGGACTTACTCCGGCTCTCTGCCAAGTCGGCGGTCTGCTTGCCCAGCTCTTCAACGTTACGGTTGAAGGCAGTGACGCGAAGGTTGTGGTAATCCCATGACAAGCATTTTAGACAAAGTTAGTACCCAGAAGTCCATCAATTGGAGTTCCGGGCCACCTGCTCAGCAGCCGGCCCGAAACTCGGGGACTACACCCAGTGGGTGCGCTGGCGTGCCCCCACAGATAGGAGCAAGAAAACAAAGACCAAAGGAAAAACATACCCGGACGGCTGCCCGCGACGCTAGGAACGCCTTGGTGCAACTCTGGAGAGCGTCGCCCTCAGCACGGAGCTTCGCCTGTACGTCCAAGAGCGCCCGGTTCAGCGACCCTGTGCCGCCTCCTCGCACCCACCCAACAGGTGCGGCGCTCGTCGCTTCGGCGTCTAGGGCCGCCGAGCTGGCGGTGCCGGCTTCCAGGGGGCGGGGTGCCGAAGTCGCCTTCTCCAGACGACGGCGCATTGGCGAGCCGACTTGGAGGAGTAGCCTCGCCACGGCCTCGTCTTCATTTGGCGGCACCGGAGGGTCCGCTGGCTGCTCACCTTGCGTGCCTTCAGACGGCGGCGGCGGCGGCGGAACGTGTGTGTCCGGAGTAGAGAGGTCGCCGCCTTCCCTCTCCTCGACGAGGTTCTCCCCGCCGGCTTCTCCAGTTGGCCCCATGAACTCCGGAGGCGGTGGCGCAGAGTTCAGTGGGGTGACAAGCAAGGCCGACTGGCGGCGTGCGGCTTCCTCAGCCTGCTGCTTCACCGCGGCGGCGGCTTCGGCCTCCGCTAGTTTTTTCTTAGCGGAGGCCTCCGCCCTGTCGGCCTCCGCCTTCTCTAGGCGGAGGGCCTCTTCTTCGTTGCGCCTCTCCTGCGCATTCCGCTCCGTCGCCTCCCGGAGGTCAGCAGCAGGGTCAATCCACCGAGTGGTGGCGGACGTCTCCGCTGACCCCATGACGGAGGCGGCGGCGACCCGCTCAAGAGAGAGGGGAGCCCTGAAGAAAGAGGGGCAAGCAGAGACTCAGACAAATCACGAAGAAAGAATAAAACTTTGAAGACAGAATACTTACGCGGAGACCAACGGCGGCTTCTTCACTTCCTTACGGAAGCGGATGGCCTTCGCGGCTGCCTCGTCCTGCCGGGTCGCCGCAGCTGAGCCCTTGGGCTTCTTCGGCCGACTGCCGAACAAGGTCGGCACGGCCCTACGCTTCTTCCCGCCGCCTGGAGCGCCCGACGCGGCAGAAGAGCCCGCGCCAGGCTGGCTGGCTCCTGGCCGATGGTGAGGGGCGACTTCTCCCTCGGTGCTGTCTTCAGGCCAGTCGGCGAAGGTAGCCGAAGGCCTGAAGTCGCCTGCTATCCCTCCTCCTCCCTCGGCGTCGTCTTCCAGAGCCGCCGCCCCCAGATCGGGGTCGTCGATGTCGCTCTCCGCCCGGTCGGCGACGAACTCACGGGCCGGCCCCGAGGTGCCGGCTGGTGGGTGAAGAAGGGGATTCTAACCAAAGCCGACTGGTCAAAACAAAACCCGGCAAGAAGAAGACAATCTAAAGAAAGAAAAGAAAGGCGACTCACCACGGGCGGGGGGTTGGCGCGGGAGTACGGCTCCTTGCCGAATCGCCAGTCCTCCAGGAGCCTGCTGTCCGAGAGGTAGTTCACCATGAAGGCCACCTCTTCGTGAGGCATGTCCTTGGTGCACATCTGACTCAGGTCGCGGTGCCCGCTCATCTAGCATATCATGTGAGGGCGGCCTTGGAGTGGGAGAACTCAGCGCGAGACGAAGGCGGCCAGCAGGTCCGGACCAGTCAGACCCTCCGACTGCGTCAGCACTCGGAGTCGCGTGATGGCGTCGGATCCCGCAGGCGTCAGTGACCTGGCCCGGTACGACCAGTTGGGCAATCTCCCAGCAGGCGGGCCGGCTTCGAAAGCCGGCAGATTGACCCAGTCACCCCTCGTGGCGACGTTCCTAACATAGAAGTAGGATCTTTGACACATCTTCACCGAATTTATCAGCGAGATGGAGGGGAAGGGGTTGTCGGCTCCTGACCTTCGCACGGCGATGAAGGCGCCGCATTGAGCCGGCACGCCCGCGGCCTGGGTGCCGAGCTTGGAGAAGAACTCCCCCCAAAGCTCGAGGGTGGGGAGGACTCCGAGGAAGCCTTCGCACAAGGCCACGAAGGCGGACAGCGGCACCATTGTGTTGGGGGTGAGGTGGTGCGGCTGGAGGCCGTAGAACTCCAAGAAAGACCAGAAAAAGCTGCTCGCCGGCAGCCCCAGCTCGCGCAGGTAGTGCGAGCAGAAGATGACCCGCTCGCCCTCCTATGGGGCGGGGGAAATCTCCCCCTCCGGTGCAAGACGCACCTGCACGCGATCCTCGCCGGGAAGCCTACGGGTCCGGCGGAGGAACTCAATGTGGTCTTCATGAACCTCGGAACCGTCCCAGGTGCCGGAACGCACTAGGGGAGGCGCGGCAGCAGAGGAAGAACTCATCGCGAGCTGTCGCCGCAGCGTTCGCCGGAGCTTGGGCATGCGGCGGAGCAAAGAAGAGAAGAGGAAGGAGGAGTGCGAGGAGCGGCAAGGAGGAAGAGAGCAATGAGTAGTGGGAAGGAGGGGCGCGCGTGCCCCCCTCTTCCCCCTACTTATAGCCCTGTGGGCTGCGAAGCCGAGGGGGCGGACGTGGGGATTTACTGCGCCCACAACCCCACGACCCCCACGATCCACGTAAAGTTACTGCGCGTAGTAACTCCATGGGAATCCCAACCGTCCACCGGGGCCGCAGCAGATCCGCTCGGGCGCCGAGGCGCGGTAGTGGCGGGCCCCGCCTGTGGGCCTGTCCCGTCGCACGCGTGGGCTAGCAAGACGGCCTAGCCACGTGCCCTCGCGTGACAGGCCAAGAACAGGCGGCGGCCTGGAGGCTTCGCTAGCACGCCACTTAAAATCCCGCTGCTATGTTCGAGACACCGAGCAAGTCCGAGTTGAGCAAGTCCGACTCCTTCTAGACGGCCCGGCAGAAGTCAATCAAGACCATGTGTTGAGCACCCGGAAAGAGAAAGTGCTGAGGCTTCTCGGCCGATCGTCCGTGGCGCCTCACTAGCTTCGGGGACTACTGTCGGAGTAATGGGCCACGGGTAGGCCAACCCGAGTCCCATAACCTTTCAAGACATCGGGGCAGGCTGCGCCCCTCAAGACCCCAGGGCGAAGAGCCGTCTCCTGAGGAGTCGACGGCAGGGCGGCCGACTGCCCGCTCACGGCCGAGTTCCAGGGACGACCTCCAGAGAAGCCGGCTTTGGGGAGTCGGCCGGCGACTCCAGCAAACCCATTACCTCATCAAAGGGGACGGGGCAAAGGCATGGCTACATTGAAGCCCACTCCCGCCCCTTACCGAGGGCAGGCATGGCCACAGCACGCCGTACCCGGGAAGATCTCCGTGCGGCGTGGCACTGTTGCCCGGCCGGCCCTGACATCAGCACCACAGTACCAAGTCCTGCGCCCACGACGGCTTGTCTGTACGGCCTGGAGGCAGCGGGGCCCACCAGTTAGCGAGACCTCGAGAGACGGCGGGAGAACCGCCAGTCGGACCCGTCGGGAGTCGGCCGAGCCCTCCCCCGGGGCCCACGCGCCATTAATCAAGATGAGATGGGGAGTGGCCACAGTGATCGCCCGCCAGGCGGCGGGGCTGTTGCCACGACCCCATGACCAAGCCTGCATCATCAGAAGCACGGCTACAGTAATCAGCGACCGGCAAGACCCGCCCGCGGCGGACGCGGCCTGTCGGCTCCGTACTAGACCAGTCGGCGGGCCCAGCAGTCGGCGGAGAAGTCGGAGGTCGGAGGCACTGACGGCTGGGCCCGCGCCCAGTCGAATTACCATTGTACCCCTGGGGGGTAGGCCTATATAAACCCCCCAGGGCACCCATGCAAGGGGTTGGATCCCAGTAGTTCTAGACCATACCAGATAGAAGGGGAGAGCTAGCCTTGCCCTCTTCTACCACCAGAAACAGCTCAAGGAGCAACCGTGTAAACACTTGGCCATAGTGATCATGCGGAGACCCCGCAGAGCAGCAGTAGGGGTATTATCTCCCTGGAGAGCCCCGAAGGTGGGTAAGATTCGCTGGCATGCATGTCTTCGCCTCATCCCGTTTCCAGGCACCGGCGACGTTCTACTCGCCCCCACCATGATAAGCCATCCGTTGGCATATGTCGCACCAAACCCCCGACAGATGCACTAGAGCTATAAATGTATGAAAGCTCAATAAAAGAAACTAGTGGGTGTGCATCCAACTTGCTTGCTCACGAAGACCTAGGGCAATTTGAGGAAGCCCATCATTGGAATATACAGGCCAAGTTCTATAACGTAAAATTCCCACTAGTATATGAAAGTGACAACATATGAGACTCTCTATATGAAGAACATGGTGCTACTTTCAAGCACAATATATGAGACTCGCTCTATCATGGTGCTACTTTGAAGCACAAGTGTGGAAAAAAAGATAGTAGTATTGCCCCTTTTTTATTTATTATATTTTTTGGGCCTTCTTTTTTTTCTTTGGCCTTTCTTTTTTGGGGGGACAATGCTCTATTGAATGATGATCATCACACTTCTATTTATTTACAACTCAATGATTACAACTCGATACTAAAACAAAGTATGACTCTATATGAATGCCTCCGGCGGTGTACCGGGATATGCAATGAATCAAGAGTGACAAGTATGAAAGAATTATGAATGGTGGCTTTGCCACAAATACTATGTCAACTACATGATCATGCTAAGCAATATGACAATGATGGATGTGTCATGATGAACTAGATGGTGGAAAGTTGCATGGCAATATATCTCGGAATGGCTATGTAAATGCCATAATAGGTAGGTATGGTGGTTGTTTTGAGGAAGGTATATGGTAGGTGTATGATACCGGCGAAAGTTGCACGGTATTAGAGAGGCTAGCAAGGGTGGAAGGGTGAGAGTGTGTATGATCCATGGACTCAACATTAGTCATAAAGAGCTCATATACTTATTGCAAAAATCTAGAAGTTATCAAAGCAAATTATTACGCGCATGCTCCTAGGGGGATAGATTGGTAGGAAAAGACCATCGCTCGTCCCCGACTGCCACTCATAAGGAAGACAATCAATAAATAAATCATGCTCTGACTTCATCACATAACGGTTCACCATACGTGCATGCTACGGGAATCACAAACTTCAACACAAGTATTCTTTAACTTCACAACTACTCAACTAGCATGACTTTAATATTATCACCTCCATATCTCAAAACAATTATCATGCTTCAATCTTTTCTTAGTATTCAACACACTCAAAAGAAAGTTTCACAAATCTTGAATACCAAGCATATTATTATTAGGCAAATTACCATGCTATTAAGAGACTCTAAAATTAATTTAAGTGAAGCATGAGAGATCAATAGTTTCTTTAAAACGAGTCCACCACCGTGCTCTAAAAGATTTAAGTGAAGAACACAGAGCAAAACTATCTAGCTCAAAAGATATAAGTGAAGCACATAGAGCAAAACTACTTAGCTCAAAAGATATAAGTGAAGCACATAGAGCAAAACTATCTAGCTCAAAAGATATAAGTGAAGCACATAGAGTATTCTATCAAATTTTAATTCATATATGGCTCTCTCAAAAGGTGTGTACATCAAGGATGATTGTGGCATACTAAGACACAAAGACACAAATAATACAAGATGCTCCAAGCAAAACACATATCATGTTGGTGAATAAAAATATAGCTCCAAGTAAATTACCGATGGAAGTGGACGAAAAGAGGGAATGCCTTCCGGGGCATCCCCAAGCTTTGACTTTTGGTGTCCTTGTATTATCTTGGGGGTGCCATGGGCATCCCCAAGCTTAGTCTCTTGCCACTCCTTGTTCCATGATCCATCAAAAGAATTCACCCAAAACTTGAAAACTTCACAACACAAAACTCAAAATAGAAAACCCGTGAGCTCCGTTAGCAAAAGAAAACAAAAGACCACTTCAAGGTACTGTAATGAAATCATTCTTTATTTATATTGGTGTTAAACATACTGTATTCCAACTTCTCTATGGATTATAAACTATTTTACTAACAATAGATTCATCAAAATAAGCAAACAACACACGAAAAACAGAATCTGTCAAAAACAGAACAGTCTGTAGTAATCTGTAGCTAGCGCAAGATCTGGAACCCCAAAAATTCTAAAATAAATTGCTGGACGTGAGGAATTTATCTATTAATCATCTTCAAAAATAATTAACTAAATAGTACTCTTCAAATAAAAATGACAGCAGTTCTCGTGAGCGCTAAAGTTTCTGTTTTTTACAGCAAGTTCAACAAGACTTTTCCCAAGTCTTCCCAACGGTTCTACTTGGCACAAACACTAATGAAACACAAAAAAACACAACCAAAACAGAGGCTAAATAATTTATTAATTAATAAACAGGAGCAAAAGGCAAGGAATAAAAATAAAATTGGGTTGCCTCCCAACAAGCACTATCGTTTAACGCCCCTAGCTAGGCATAAAAGCGAGGATAGATCTAGGTATTGACATGTTTGGTAGGCAATCCATAAGTGGATCTCATGATAGTTTCATATGGTAATTTTATTTTCTTTCTTGGAAAGTGTTCCATGCCCTTTTTTAATGGAAATTGAAATCTAATATTTCCTTCCTTCATATCAATAATCGCACCAACCGTTCTAAGGAAAGGTCTACCAAGAATAATAGGGCAAGAAGGATTGCAATCTATATCAAGAACAATTAAATCTACGGGCAAATAATTCCTATTTGCAACAATAAGAACATCATTAATTCTTCCCATAGGTTTCTTAATAGTGGAATCCGCAAGATGCAAGTTTAGAGAGCAATCATCAAAGTTACGGAAATATAGTAAATCACACAAAGTCTTGGGAATAGTAGAGACACTAGCACCCAAATCACACAAAGCATAAAACTCATGATCTTTAATTTTAATTTTAATAGTTGGTTCCCACTCATCATAGAGTTTTCTAGGGATAGAAACTTTCAACTCAAGTTTTTCTTCATAAGATTGCATCAAGGCATCAACAATATGTTCGGTGAAGGCTTTATTTTGACTATAAGCATGTGGAGAATTTAGCACGGATTGCAACAAGGAAATACAATCAATTAAAGAGCAACTTTCATAATTAAATTCCTTGAAATCCAATATAGTGGGTTTAGCAACATCTAGATTTTTATTTCTTTCAATCCCACTTTCATCAATTTCATCATTAAGATCTAAATACTCCGAATTTTTAGAACGCCTTCTAGGTAAAGGAAGATCATATTCAGTTTCATCAAGATTCATATTGCAAAATAAAGATTTAATTGGAGACACATCAATAACTTTTAGATCTTCATCTTGATTTTCATAGGTATTCGGTTTAGCGGCCATCTTATTGACTAAGGTGGCTTGCATATCCGAAATTTCAGCAGTCATCTTCTCTAGACGAGCAATCTGGGATCTTATACCCTCAAATTATTTAGACATATCATCAAGCTCTTTATTCATATAACTCATAAAAAAATTTTGTTCCTTAAGCTCGTTTCTAAGGATATTATTATTCTCAAATTGCAAAACCATAAACTTCCTAACATTGTTTTCGATTTCCTCTAACCTTTTAAGGTGAAGATCACCAAATCTTGGTTGGGCCATCGCGACAAACAAGCAATCTAACATGCGAGCAAACAAAAAGCAAACGGGCAAAAAGAGGCAAATAGAGAGGGAGGATAGGGAGAGAGAGAGGGCGAATAAAACGGCAAGGGTGAATCGGGGGGAGAGGAAAACGAGAGGCAAATGGCAAATAATGTAATGCGAGAGATAGGGATTGTGATGGGTACTTGGCATATTGAATTTTTGCGTAGACTCCCCGGCAACGGCGCTAGAAACCCTTCTTGCTACGTCTTGTGTTGGGGAACGTAGTAATTTCAAAAAAATTCCTACGCACACGCAAGATCATGGTGATGCATAGCAACGAGAGGGGAGAGTGTTGTCCACGTACCCTCATAGACCGAAAGCGGAAGCGTTAGCACAACGCGGTTGATGTAGTCGTAAGTCTTCACGATCCGACTGATCAAGTACCGAACGCACGGCACCTCCGAGTTCAGCACACGTTCAGCCCGATGACATCCCTCGAACTTCGATCCAGCCGAGTGTTGAGGGAGAGTTTCTTCAGCACGACAGCCTGGTGACGATGTTGATGTTCTACCAACGCAGGGCTTCGCCTAAGCACCGCTACAGTATTATCGAGGTGGATTATGGTGGAGGGGGGCACCGCACACGGCTAAGAGATCAATGATCAATTGTTGTGTCTTTGGGGTGCCCCCTGTAGCCGTATATAAAGGAGCAAGGGAGAAGGAGGCCGGCCCTAGGAGGGGGCGCGCCAAGTGTGGAGTCCTACTAGGACTCCCTAGTCCTAGTAGGATTCCACCTCCCATATGGAATAGGAAAAGAGGAAGGGAAAAGGAGAAGGAAGGAAGGGGGCACCCCCCCTTCCCTAGTCCAATTCCGACCAGACCAAGGGGAGGGCTGCGGCCACCCTTGAGGCCCTTTTCATTCTTTCCCGTATGGCCCGATAAGGCCCAATACGTATTCCCGTAACTCTCCGGTACTCCGAAAAATACCCGAATCACTCGGAACCTTTCCGATGTCCGAATATAGTCGTCCAATATATCGATCTTTATGTCTCGACCATTTCGAGACTCCTCGTCATGTCCCCGATCTCATCCGGGACTCCTAACTCCTTCGGTACATCAAAACTCATAAACTCATAATATAACTGTCATCGAAACTTTAAGCGTGCGGACCCTATGGGTTCGAGAACTATGTAGACATGACCGAGACACGTCTCCGGTCAATAACCAATAGCGGAACCTGGATGCTCATATTGGCCCCCACATATTCTACGAAGATCTTTATCGGTCAGACCGCATAACAACATACGTTGTTCCCTTTGTCATCGGTATGTTACTTTCCCGAGATTCGATCGTCGGTATCTCAATACCTAGTTCAATCTCATTACCGGCAAGTCTCTTTACTCATTCCGTAATACATCATCCCGCAACTAACTCATTAGTTGTAATGCTTGCAAGGCTTAAGTGATGTGTATTGCCGAGAGGGCCCATAGATACCTCTCCGACAATCGGAGTGACAAATCCTAATCTCGAAATACGCCAACCCAACATGTACCTTCGGAGACACCTGTAGAGAACCTTTATAATCACCCAGTTATGTTGTGACGTTTGGTAGCACACAAAGTGTTCCTCCGGTAAACGGGAGTTGCATAATCTCATTGTCACAGGAACATGTATAAGTCATGAAGAAAGCAATAGCAACATACTAAACGATCGGGTGCTAAGCTAACGGAACGGGTCATGTCAATCACATCATTCTCCTAATGATGTGATCCCGCTAATCAAATGACAACTCATGTCTATGGTTAGGAAACATAACCATCTTTAATCAACGAGCTAGTCAAGTAGAGGCATACTAGTGACACTCTGTTTGTCTATGTATTCACACATGTATTATGTTTCCGGTTAATACAATTCTAGTATGAATAATAAACATTTATCATGATATAAGGAAATAAATAATAACTTTATTATTGCCTCTAGGGCATATTTCCTTCAGTCTCCCACTTGCACTAGAGTCAATAATCTAGTTCACATCACCATGTGATTTAATACTAATAGTTCACATCACCATGTGATTAACACCCATAGTTCACATCGTCATGTGATCAACACCCAAAGGGTTTACTAGAGTAAATAATCTAGTTCACATCGCTATGTGATTAACACCCAAAGATTACTAAGGCGTGATCATGTTTTGCTTGTGAGAGAAGTTTAGTCAACGGGTCTGCCACATTCAGATCCGTATGTATTTTGCAAATTTCTATATCAACAATGCTCTGCACGGAGCTACTCTAGCTAATTGCTCCCACTTTCAATATGTATCCAGATTGAGACTTATAGTCATCTAGATCAGTGTCAAAATTTGCATCGACGTAACCCTTTACGACGAACCTTTTTGTCACCTCCATAATCGAGAAACATATCCTTATTCCACTAAGGATAATTTTGACCGCTGTCCAGTGATCTACTCCTAGATCACTATTGTTCTCCCTTGCCAAAAACAGTGTAGGGTATACAATAGATTTGGTACACAGCATGGCATACTTTATAGAACCTATGGCCAAGGCATAGGGAATGACTTTCATTCTCTTTCTATCTTCTATCGTGGTCGGGTTTTGAGTCTTACTCAATTTCACACCTTGTAACACATGCAAGAACTCTTTCTTTGACTGTTTCATTTTGAACTACTTCGAAATCTTGTTAAGGTATGTACTCATTGAAAAAACTTATCAAGCGTCTTGATCTATCTCTATAGATCTTGATACTCAATATGTAAGCAGCTTCACCGAGGTCTTTCTTTGAAAAACTCTTTTCAAACACTCCTTTATGCTTTGCAGAATAATTTTACATTAGTTCCGATCAACAATATGTCATTCACATATACTTATTAGAAATGTTGTAGTGCTCCCACTCACTTTCTTGTAAATACAGACTTCACCGCAAGTCTGTATAAAACTATATGCTTTGATCAACTTATCAAAGTGTATATTCCAACTCCGAGATGCTTGCATATTTTGTTAGCACCTTTAAGATTGACAAACCCTTCTGGTTGTATCATATACAACTCTTCTTTAAATCCATTAAGGAATGTAGTTTTGTTTATCCAGTTGCCAGATTTCATAAAATGCGGCAATTGCTAACATGATTTGGATAGACTTAAACATCGCTACGAGTGAGAAAATTTCATCGTAGTCAACACCTTGAACTTTGTCAAAAACCTTTTTCGACAAGTCTAGCTTTGTAGATACTAACACTACTATCAGCGTCCATCTTCCTCTTGAAGATCCATTTATTTTCTATGGCTTGCCGATCATCGGGCAAGTCAACCAAAGTCTACACTTTGTTCTCATACATGGATCCCATCTCAGATTTCATGGCCTCAAACCATTTTGCGGAATCTGGGCTCATCATCGATTCCTCATAGTTCGCAAGTTCGTCATGGTCTAGTAATATGTCTTTCAGAACAGGATTACCGTACCACTCTGGTGCGGATCTCACTCTGGTTTATCTACGAGATTCGGTAGTAACTTGATCTGAAGTTACATGATCATCATCATTAGCTTCCTCACTAATTGGTGTAGTAGTCACAGGAACAGATTTCTGTGATGAACTACTTTCCAATAAGGGAGAAGGTACAATTACCTTATCAAGTTCTACTTTCCTCCCACTCACTTCTTTCGAGAGAAACTCCTTCTCTAGAAAGGATCCATTCTTAGCAACGAATGTCTTGCCTTCGGATCTGTGATAAAAGGTGTACCCAACTTTCTCCTTTGGGTATTCTATGAAGACACATTTCTCCGATTTGGATTTGTGCTTATCAGGATGAAACTTTTTCACATAAGCATCACAACCCCAAACTTTAAGAAACGACAACTTTGGTTTCTTGCCAAACCACAGTTCAAATTGTGTCGTCTCAACGGACTTAGATGGTGCCCCTTTTTAACGTGAATGCAGCTGTCTCTAATGCATAACCCCAAAATGATAGTGGTAAATCGGTAAGAAACATCATAGATTGTACAATATCTAATAAAGTACGGTTATGACGTTCGGACACACCATTATGCTGTGGTGTTCCAGGTGGCACGAATTTGTGAAACTATTCCACATTGTTTTAATTGAAGACCAAACTCGTAACTCAAATATTTGTCTCCGCGATCAGATCGTAGAAATCTTATTTTCTTGTCACGATGATTTTCCACTTCACTCTGAAATTCTTTGAATTTTTCAAATGTTTCAGACTTATGTTTCATCAAGTAGATATACCCATATCTGCTCAAATCATCTGTGAAGATCAGAAAATAACGATACCCGCCGCGAGTCTCAACACTCATTGGATTGCATACATCAATATGTATTATTTCCAATAAGTTAGTTGCTCGCTCCATTGTTCCGAAGAACGGAGTCTTTAGTCATCTTGCCCATAAGGCATGGTTCGCAAGCATCAAGTGATTCATAATCAAGTGATTCCAAAATCCCATCAGCATGGAGTTTCTTCATGCGCTTTACACCAATATGACCTAAACGGCAATGCCACAAATAAGTTGCACTATCATTATTAACTTTGCATCTTTTGGCTTCATTATTATGAATATGTGTATCACTACGATCGAGATCCAACAAACTATTTTATTGGGTGTATGACCATAGAAGGTTTTATTCATGTAAACAGAACAACAATTATTCTCTAATTTAAATGAATAACCGTATTGCAACAAATATGATCAAATCATATTCATGCTCAACGCAAATACCAAATAACACTTATTTAGTTTCAACACTAATCCCGAAAGTATAGGGAGTGTGCGATGATGATCATATCAATCTTGGAACCACTTCCAACACACATCATCACTTCACCCTTAACTAGTTTTTGTTCATTCTGCAACTCCCGTTTCGAGTTACTACTCTTAGCAACTGAACCAATATCAAATACCGAGGGGTTGCTACGAACACTAGTAAAATACACATCAATAATCTGTATATCAAATATACCATTGTTTACTTTGCCATCCTTCTTATCCGCCAAATACTTGGGGTGGTTCCGCTTCTAGTGACCAGTCCCTTTGCAGTAGAAGCACTTAGTCTCAGGCTTAGGTCCAGACTTGGGCTTCTTCACTTGAGCAGCAACTTGCTTGCTATTCTTCTTGAAGTTCTCCTTCTTCTTCCCTTTATCCTTTTTCTTGAAACTAGTGGTCTTGTTAACCATCAACACTTGATATTTTTCTTGATTTCTACCTTTGCCGATTTTAGCATCGCGAAGAGCTTGGGAATTGTTTTCATCATCCTTTGCATATTATAGTTCATCATGAAGTTCTACTAACTTAGTGATGGTGACTAGAGAATTCTATCAATCACTATTTTATCTGAAAGATTAACTCCCACTTGATTCAAGAGATTGTAGTACCCAGACAATCTGAGCACATGCTCACTGCTTGAGCTATTCTCCCCCATCTTTTTTTAGCTATAGAACTTGTTGGAGAGTCCATATCTCACTCGGGTATTTGCTAGAATTATTAACTTCAACTCCTGAAACATCTCATATGGTCCATGACGTTCAAAACGTCTTTGAAGTCCCGATTCTAAGCCGTTAAGCATGGTGCACTAAACTATCAAGTAGTCATCATATTGAGCTAGCCAAACATTCATAACGTCTGCATCTGCTCCTGCAATAGGTCTGTCACCTAGCGGTGCATTAAGGACATAATTCTTTTGTGCAGCAATGAGGAAAATCCTCAGATCACGGATCCAATCCGCATCATTGCTACTAACATCTTTCAACATACTTTTCTCTAGGAGCATATCAAAATAAACACAGGGAAGCAACAACGCGAGCTATTGATCTACAACATAATTTGCAAAATACTATCAGGACTAAGTTCATGATAAATTTAAGTTTAATTTAATCATATTACTTAAGAACTCCCACTTAGAAAGACATCCCTCTAATCTTCTAAGTGATCACGTGATCCAAATCAACTAAACCATAACCGATCATCACGTGAAATGAAGTAGCTTTCAATGGTGAACATCAATATGTTGATCATATCTACTATATGATTCACGCTCGACCTTACGGTTTCAGTGTTTCGAGGCCATATCTGCATATGCTACGCTCGTCAAGTTTAACCTGAGTATTCTGCATGTGCAAAACTGGTTTGCACCCGTTGTAGATGAACGTAGAGCTTATCACACCCGATCATCACATGGTGTCCGGGCACGACGAACTTTGGCAACGGTGCATACTCAGGGAGAACACTTTTATCTTGAAATTTAGTGAGAGATCATCGTATAATGCTACCTTCAATCAAAGCAAGATAAGATGCATAAAAAGATAAACATCACATGCAATCAATATAAGTGATATGATATGGCCATCATCATCTTGTGCTTGTGATCTCCATCTCTGAAGCACCGTCATGATCACCATCGTCACCGGCGCGACACCTTGACCACCATCGTAGCATCGTTGTCGTCTCGCCACTCTTATGCTTCCACGACTATCGCTACCGCTTAGTGATAAAGTAAAGCATTATAGCGCAATTGCATTGCATACAATAAAGCGACAACCATATGACTCCTGCCAGTTGCCGATAACTCGGTTACAAAACATGATCATCTCATACAATAAAATTTAGCATCATGTCTTGACCATATCACATCACAACAAGCCCTGCAAAAATAAATTAGACGTCCTCTACTTTGTTGTTGCAAATTTTACGTGGCTGCTACGGGCTTAAGCAAGAACCATTCTTACCTACGCATCAAAACCACAACGATAGTTTGTCAAGTTGGTGATGTTTTAACCTTCGCAAAGACCAGGCGTAGCCACACTTGGTTCAACTAAAGTTGGAGAAACTGACACCCGACAGCCACCCGTGTGCAAAGCACGTCGGTAGAACCAGTCTCGCGTAAGCGTACGCGTAATGTCGGTCCGGGCCGCTTTATCCAACAATATCGCTGAACCAAAGTATGACATGCTGGTAAGCAGTATGACTTATATCGCCCACAACTCATTTGTGTTTTACTCATGCACAACATCAACGGATAAAACCTAGGCTCGAATGCCACTGTTGGGGAATGTAGTAATTTCAAAAAAATTCCTACGCACACGCAAGATCATGGTGATGCATAGCAACGAGAGGGGAGAGTGTTGTCCACGTACCCTCGTAGACCGAAAGCGGAAGCGTTAGCACAATGCGGTTGATGTAGTCGTAAGTCTTCACGATCCGACTGATCAAGTACCGAACACACGGCACCTCCAAGTTCAACACACGTTCAGCCCGATGACATCCCTTGAACTCCGATCCAGCCGAGTGTTGAGGGAGAGTTTCGTGAGCACGACGGCGTGGTGACGATGTTGATGTTCTACCGACGCAGGGCTTCGCCTAAGCACCGCTACAGTATTATCGAGATGGATTATGGTGGAGGGGGGCACCGCACACGGCTAAGAGATCAATGATCAATTTTGTGTCTTTGGGGTGCCCCCCTGCACCCGTATATAAAGCAGCAAGGGAGGAGGAGGCCGGCCCTAGGAGGAGGCACGCTGGAGTCCTACTAGGACTCCCTAGTCTCTATTCCTAATGGAGCAGTTGGTAGTCTTCGCCGGTCAATTTTCGTCCCACCACTTTCGTCCGGTTTTTTTCGTAGGACCACCTTCCCTCCGCTGGTTTTACCGTCTTGACAGAACCATTCCCTCGCTAGCCCTACCTCATCTCCCGTCTCCAGTCGCAGCCGCCGCCGCACCCCAATCCAACCCCGCCGCCGGCGATCTCCTCTCCCAAGGGAATCCCAAGGGAAGGGAAGGGAAGGAAAGGGAGAGGGAGCGCCCAGATCCAACCCCGCCGATCCCTTTGCCGCCGAACCCCTTGCCATCGCGCTCGCAACAAGGATCGATGCCTCCAGACTACCCTCGATCCGTGCGCTATCTCCGTTGGCCGCCAACGCCTCCGATCCCCTTCAGGACGCCCCTACGCCGCCGCCGAGATCCGAGAGGAGTCTCCCTTCGCCGACGCGGAGATCCCGTGCCTCTCTACAGATCACTCTCTCTCCTCTCGAAAGCTGTCGCCTCTCTGTCGCTGTTGGTGCTCGATGAAAGACGAGGGAGGCTCCTATCGGCGATTCCCTGTGGTCCTCGATGGCTCCTCCCGGCGATTCTCGATGGTCCTCGGCGGCTCCTCCCGACGATACCCCATGGTCCTCGACGGCGACGCCGGCTAGGCCAGTCCTCTCTCTCTCTCTCGCTCACCCAATTTCCCCTGGCCGGCGAGCTAGGATTAGGGTTACCAGCTCGACGCCGCCACCCTGTCATGTTGCAGGTGCTGCTATTACCCGCTGTCGGGCCCGTGTGCTCGTGCGCTGTAGTCGCCATGTCATGTTGCCGCTGCTGTTTCTTGCTGATGCATGCCGCTTCTGCTCGTGGCCGACCCGTACTGATGTTATTGTTCGTGGTTGGCCTCCCTGTGTGTTCATGCTGCTGTTATTTACCCTGCTCCTGTGTCGTGCTCGTGCAGCTGCAGCGAAAAGATAATGGGGCGATGGGTGCCGGTGGCGGGCACTGGTGGTGGCGGAAGGCGCTGTGGAGGCGCTCGCTGCTACCCGGCACCACTTGGACACCACCGGGTTCAGCCTTGCGTGGACCTGGGCGGCATCGCCTTTGCAGTTGTTCCTCGCCGTTGAGCAGTTGTGCGTTATTTATTTCCTGCTGCAAACATACACATGCCTGACTATTACCTGAAATGTGACACTTATTTGTTGATGAAATACTTATGTCATGATTTGGGATTGCTTGTTCAGAAGCTTCCATGATATCAGGTCCTTCACAATTCATGTTACAATAGTATATTCCTCAATAAGTTAGATATGGTGGTTTGCCATTTTAGATGAATGAATCATCAGACTTTCAATTGGTTTGTTAGTTATAGCTGGCTGATGATTACTTCAATGCAGAGTTTGCGATGGAACAACAGACCTCTCGGCCGACATCCTCTACAGATCCTACACTGCCATGGAGGAGGTGTTTCTGAATCACGTGAGGAAGCAATGGCTCGTCAAACCGCAGATCTCCTCGGTTGGGTCATGTTGTTTGGTTGGCATTATCAATGAAGGGGTCCTCTACATAGCAAACACTGGTGATTCATGTGTTGTCCCCGGGAGGGTCGAAAGAGGCGCCAAAGACATTAAGGCAGTTCAGCTGTCATCTGAGCATAACGCGAGCTTTCCGGCTGTAAGGGATGAGCTAAGACAGGTACACCCAAATGACCCCCGGATCATGGCCCTAAAACACAAAGTTTGATGCATGAAGGGCATTATTCAGGTATTTCATTTTGCCGGCCTCTGTAAAATTGATGATGTCTATAAATACTCCTCTGTGTAAACCTGGGCCAGGAGTTTATTTGATAAAGGTTTCAATTTGCGCCCCATTTCATGGATTAATGATGCCAAGAGCATACCATTTGTGCAAAGTCCCAAGGTCGATGTCTTCTGACATATCTCACATAATAATTACTCGTGCTATGTTTTTTTCTTTGTATTCAGGTTTCCAGAATGATTGGCCACACCTACCTAAAAAGTTCGGAATTTAATCATGAGCCCCTTCTGGCCTGGTTCCATATTCGAAGGCCCTTCCATAATCCAATTCTTTGTCCCGAACCATCCATTGAAGAACATAGACTGTGCAAAATATCAGTTTGTTATATTTGCATCAGATGGACTATGTGAGCACTTAAACAATCAGGAAGCTGTGGATATAGTTCATTGTTCACCTCAGAATGTAAGTTGTTTCTTCTGTATCCACTAGAAACCGGAAATGAGAACACCATCTCTGCATAACTGAACCAAGTGACTGAAAATTTATGTTATATGGTACAACCTCACGAGAGAATTATTTTTGTACACGTAGAACACAGTTACATGTATGCCTTCAATGTTATTTGTTATTTTAAAAGATATTTTGAAATGTATAAATGAGCTTGGCTTTCAACCCCACAAGGTCTAAAATTTCTCAGTTTTATCAAGTCATACACCGTTTTAGTTACCATATGTATAATTGTGGATACCTGATACTCTAAATGCCCATTCGGCCAGGTTGATTTGCAAGGGCTGTGTGGAGCGAACCATGTTCCTCTAAACCAAGGGGTCCTTATGGCCCTTCTCCTGCAACTGGCACGCAACATAGCCGATGAGATATCCCTGAAGCTTCAAGGGATACAAAGGTTCATAAAATGTTTACACTTTACACATAGTATTTGGTTCATATCTCCATTGTTTTATGTTCAATTAACTGCTGCGGTTCTCTTAAATAGTTTGAATAATTTAGCATTTCGGGAAATTATAGTAGTTGTATATCCGACATCTGTTTGATAATTGATATCAAGGTGAAGGATAGATACCGGGCTCTAGATTATGTACATATATATCAAGATCACTTGTTTTTAAAGTTGGAGAAATATGGCTTTCCTATTTCATTGTCCATTAAACAACATTTTGAAATGCTTCTATTAATGCAACAAAGGTTGGATTCAGAAACGTAGTTTCTTATCTCCTGATGTGTATAATAGCTGTTTTGCAAACAAATATTTTATGGTATAATTTTTTTGTCTACATCTGCAGGATGTTATTACTCAACCCACATGATTGGGAGTTATAGAGGGACTTTATGTCGCACATTCCTCATGTACTACAGGCTTACTGGGCTAAGAATGAACAATGCTATATCGAGCAAATCTTCATGGATATATTATGTTGTTCTATCCTTTAGCTAGAGCTTGTTCTCTCTGCTTGCTCCAGAATTGTTACATATAACTTCAATATGCATGAACTAATTTATATCTTACAGAGATTTCAACTCCATATCATTCATGCAAGCTAAGCAGGTGTATCTTGGTCTTATGGAGTTTCCACCCACCATCATTAGCTGAGATACATTCTGCTATGCAGCACAATTTTGGGTATAAGCTAAATAACCTTAATTTGATGCATGTAACTGGAAGATGTGCCACATGCATGCTCATAATCGATTAATGGTATAATTAATCTTTCTTGATCTCATCAGTTTCGTTTAGGTAGTAAGCAACCTACACATCTGTAGCCTGAAGTTCAGAAGTTGGCATGGTTTTAGTTGAGAATAATGTAGCATTATATTATTAGCTTAGACTTTGAGCAACCTGGAAGCAAGATGTGAATAGCAGATCAATAGCATACACCTTTGTGGTTATTGCCCTATCTCATGACAGAGAGAGAAGTAAATAAATCAAAGTTGTGAACAACGGATGAGGTTTAATTAATTATGTCCACGCCGTGCTTATTAGCTTATCTCATAGTGACAAACTGAATATAACAAGTACCTACGAATTAGAGAGCAAAAACATTAGAAGTGCGTAAAATGTTATTCACTATTTATGTTCATATAGACCACGACATAAATTTTAGATATTGGTTTACTTAATTATTTACTAACTTGCAAAATTTGCAGTACATGGAGTAAAATGCAGAAACAATGGAAAAATAAAATATTAACAGAGGTTGCGGTTGGAGAACCTCAGAATCATGCTCTTCTCTGAAATCCAGTTAGCTGGGGTAATCCCCCTCTAGAAACATTGATGGAAACTCAATATTATCCAAGGAACTTACATTCCATAGGCTCTCTCTGTCCCCTCAAGTAAGCAGGTCATACATTAGGATGCTCAAGTTACAGTGACTTGATGTAGGTAAGCAACTTTCACACATTTTCTCTTCCAACCATCCGAACCATGCGGAGCTCCTGATGTTAGGCCCGGGCATGGGTTTCCGGGAGAACCTGCTCGTGCCTCATGCGAAAGACTTCCCTGCATTCGCGTGCCGCCACCAGAGCAGCAAGGCGCACAAAGGATGGGTGGCATCGGGCTTGCGCCGTGTACATGGTGTGCAGGAGAGGAGGCATGGTTCAAGGTTGTCTCTTCTGCGATGTGTATATGTATATTACCAGCTTGCGCCTCACTGAGGGGCTCAATGCTTATTGGGTTTCTTGTTACACTTTTAACCTCGGAGAGCGATTTCTGTTTTATTTTCCTCTATTGATCATGCTTACTATGCGTATACTTATTTTTATATTGATCATGCTTACTATGCGTACAACTGTTATTTCAGTGCTTTTATTGGAGGGAGTTGGTATTATCCAGATCATAGTTTTCCTGGATTGTCTGAGACCAGTGCCTCAAAGCAACGTCGCAGCTAACAAGGTTATTTGTATACTATTCTGCTACCAGTGTTAGGTCATTCACAGTCACGCACCCCAGCCACATGACCTATGTTGTCTCTTTGTTGCGCGGCCGAGGCCCTTAAATGCAGGGAGGAGGCGGCGTTCCTTAGCAACGCTCCATCTTATTACCTCGTCATTCATTTCTTATTTTTTTTTCATCAAGTTTGGATTGCTTGATGAAAAAAAGAAAAGAAATGAACTTGATGAAAAAAATTAAGAAATGAATGACGAGGTAAGTATGGTACAAGTGCCTTTTGTTTTTCCACGGTGGAGTAAAGGGGCTTCAAGGATTGGAGTTACAAAGTCTACATGTGAAACCATAGAAATAATTTCTTATTGATATCTCTTCTTTGTTCATGTGTTCATTTACTCATAGTTTTCTTTTCAGTTTCTTGTATTAGTTTGTTGTAACAAGGTCGGAGATGATGGAGAGAAATGGTCCTGTAGGCGAAAGTGGTGCTTGTCGGTTATGTGTTGTCCAGACCTTGTGCCGGCAGTGAGAACTGCAGTGATGTGCCTCCACATCTGTCATCCATCTATTAATTTCTTGGTAGTAATATTGCGACACTATCTTTTTTGCAGCCTTGTGATTTCTGTGATGTGATGTGCTGCTACTTCACCACTTTGCAAAGGAATGAATTATATCACTGATATTTATTTGTTACCATCAGTTCCTTGATTATTGAATGTCCTTATGCTTAAACACCAACATGTTGATTTTTGTGGCAGAAAAAAAATTACCAGATGTCATGCCATTGGACAATATTACAGTCTAAAGAAGTAGTTCTAGAAACTCATACTTGCATTATAGTCATAGCAACGCACATGCATCTAACTAATAACCATTGTTGAAGAAATCGTTAACGGTTGGCTGGCGAGTAGGGGATTAATAGGCTAATCAGCAAGTTAATCAGTCATTTAATCAATTAATCGGACGATTTATTGGTTTATCGGCTACTCGGTGACCCTATGAGTAGGGATTAATTGGCAAGTTAACTGGTTAATTGGACGAATTCTTAAACAGGGCTAATAACACTTTGTTTTGATACTTATTCTGTCGGATCTCCACACTTCATGGATGAGGGCATGCTTTTGTGTACGTGAGCTGAATTGGTTCATTTGAATTTTGTTCAATGGCATGCCCTCATGGAATTTAACTAAGAACACTTCCCGGTTGCCACGGGCTTATTTTTGCATTGTCGAGTTGGTAGGCTGGCGTCCACAGTTTATTTCCGCCTCACCTCCTAACATCATTCCTCCCTGCTGTTTTTTCTCCCTCCCAGTAAAACCAAATCGATTCCCTCGACCCTATACCCATCCATCGATCAAAAGACCTCGTCATCCCTGCCCAAGAGGAAAATCGAGCTGGACGAATTCCTTAACAAGGATAAGCTCAAGGAGTTTTGGATGGAGACAATCGGCCACATCTTTGACCCGTAGCTTTTTTTGCGGGAATCTTTAACTCCACATTGTTGGGCGAAGTTATGTTTGCATCACCATTTTGGACTAAATCAATCGAATCTACTAAAAATAAATTCGTTTGGGTGTGTGACATTAACAGCGTGACAAGAACAATGATGATGGGATGCTCACGGGAGATGAGCTCAAGAAGGTGGATAAGCCAATCATGCATAGATACATGTATGAATTATACGTGCACAAACATACTATGACATGTATCTCATTCCAAGCTTGATACGCCGAGTTAGTCTCTCGGAGGTGCTCATACGGGTAGGATGTGCATGTGTGCGTCCATAGGAGTGCGTGTATGCGCGTATATATGAGCGCTACGTCCATACCGTGTTAAAAAAACTTTAGTTTTGGTAAGAGATTTTGTTGCCCGTAATAACGCACACGCATTTAATTACGTGTAATTAAAAATTAAATTAAAAGCCCGTGGCAACACACGGGCGTTCTACTAGTCCTAGTAGGATTCCACCTCCCATATGAAATAAGAAAAGAGGAAGGGAAAAGGAGAAGGAAGGAAGGGGGCGCCCCCCTTCCCTAGTCCAATTCGGACCAGACCAAGGGGAGGGGTGCGGCCACCCATGAGGCCCTTTTCCTTCTTTCCCGTATGGCCCAATAAGGCCTAATACGTATTCCCGTAACTCTCCGGTACTCCGAAAAAATACCTGAATCACTCGAAACCTTTCCGATATCCGAATATAGTCGTCCAATATATCGATCTTTACGTCTCGACCATTTCGAGACTCCTCGTCATGTCCCTGATCTCATCCGGGACTCCGAACTCCTTCGGTACATCAAAACTCATAAACTCATAATATAACTGTCATTGAAACTTTAAGCGTGCGGACCCTACGGGTTCGAGAGTATGTAGACATGACCGAGACACGTCTCCGGTCAATAACCAATAGCGGAACCTGGATGCTCATATTGGCTCCCACATATTCTACGAAGATCTTTATTGGTCAGACCGCATAACAACATACGTTGTTCCCTTTGTCATCGGTATGTTACTTGCCCGAGATTCGATCGTCGGTATCTCAATACCAAGTTCAATCTCGTTACCGACAAGTCTCTTTACTCGTTCCGTAATACATCATCCCGCAACTATCTCATTAGTTGCAATGCTTGCAAGGCTTAAGTGATGTGTATTACCGAGAGGGCCCAGAGATACCTCTCCGACAATCGGAGTGACAAATCCTAATCTCGAAATACGCCAACCCAACATGTACCTTCGGAGACACCTGTAGAGCACCTTTATAATCAACCAATTATGTTGTGACGTTCGGTAGCACACAAAGTGTTCCTCTGGTAAATGGGAGTTGCATAATCTCATAGTCATAGGAACATGTATAAGTCATGAAGAAAGCAATAGCAACATACTAAACGATCGGGTGCTAAGCTAACGGAATGGGTCATGTCAATCACATCATTCTCCTAATGATGTGATCCCGCTAATCAAATGACAACTCATGTCTATGGTTAGGAAACATAACCATCTTTGATCAACGAGCTAGTCAAGTAGAGGCATACTAGTGACACTCTATTTGTCTATGTATTCACACATGTATTATGTTTCCGGTTAATACAATTCTAGCATGAACAATAAACATTTATCATGATATAAGGAAATAAACAATAACTTTATTATTGCCTCTAGGGCATATTTCCTTCATCTTGAGCTTGCGTTGGTTTTCCCCAAAGAGGAAGGGATGATGCAGTAGAGTAGCGTAAGTATTTCCCTCAGTTTTTGAGAACCAAGGTATCAATCCAGTAGGAGCCCACGCTCAAGTCCCTCGTACCTGCACAAAGCGACAGCTACTCGCAACCAACGCGATTAGGGGTTGTCAAGCCCTTCACGGTCACTTACGAGAGTGAGATCTGATAGATATAATCTTTTTGGTATTTTTGATATAAAGATACAAAGTAAAAAGTAAAGGCAAAGTAAAAAGCAAAACAATATTAAAGTGATGGAGATTGATATGATGAGAATAGACCCGGGGCCATAGGTTTCACTAGTGGCTTCTCTCAAGAGCATAAGTATTCTATGGTGGGTGAACAAATTACTGTTGAGCAATTGATAGAATTGAGCATAATTATGAGAATATCTAGGCATGATCATGTATATAGGCATCACGTCCGTGACAAGTAGATCGAAACGATTCTGCATCTACTACTATTACTCCACTCATCGACCGCTATCCAGCATGCATCTAGAGTATTAAGTTAAAAACAGAGTAACGCCTTAAGCAAGATGACATGATGTAGAGAGATAAATTCATGCAATATGAAATAAACCCCATCTTGTTATCCTCGATGGCAACGGTACAATACGTGCCTTGCTGCCCTTTCTGTCACTGGGTAAGGACACCGCAAGATCGAACCCAAAGCTAAGCACTTCTCCCATGGCAAGAACTACCAATCTAGTTGGCCAAACCAAACGGATAATTCAAAGAGACTTGAAAATATAACCAATCATACATAAAAGAATTCAGAGAAGATTCAAATATTATTCATAGATAGACTTGATCATAAACCCACAATTCATCGGTCTCAACAAACACACCGCAAAAAGAAGATTACATCGAATAGATCTCCATGAGAGGGGGAGAACTTTGTATTGAGATTCAAAGAGAGAGAAGAAGCCATCTAACTACTAACTATGGACCCGAAGGTCTGAGGTAAACTACTCACACTTCATCGGAGAGGCTCTGATGATGTAGAAGCCCTCCATGATGACGGCCCTCTTCCGGCGGAGCTCTGGAACAGGCCCCAAGATGGGATCTCGTGGATACAGAAAGTTGCGGCAGTGGAATTAGGTTTTTGGCTCCTGTTCTGATCGTTTGGGGGTACGTGTGTATATATAGGAGGAAGGAGTACGTCGGTGGAGCACCAAGGGGCCCACGAGGCAGGGGAGCGCGCCATAGGGGGGGCGTGCCCCCCACCCTCGTGACCTCCTCTTTGATCCCTTGCAGTAGGGTCCAAGTCTCCTGGATCACGTTCGTTGAGAAAATCACGTTTCCGAAGATTTTATTCCGTTTGGACTCCGTTTGATATTCCGTTTATCCGAAACACTGAAATAGGCAAAAACAGCAATTCCGGGCTGGGCCTCCAGTTAATAGGTTAGTCCCAAAAATAATATAAAAGTGGAAAATAAAGCCCAATATAGTCCAAAACAGTAGATAATATAGCATGGAGCAATCAAAAATTATAGATACGTTGGAGACGTATCATACGCTGCCTCTACATCTACCTTCGGGATTAGTATTAGACCTAAATAATTGTTATTTGGTGCCAGCGTTGAGCATGAACATTATATCTGGATCTTGTTTGATGTGAGGCGGTTATTCATTTAAATCGGAGAATAATGGTTGTTCTATTTATGAGTGATATCTTTTATGGTCATGCACCCTTGAAGACTGGTCTATTTTTGCTAAATCTCGATAGTGGTGATACACATATTCATAATATTGAAGCCAAAAGATGCAGAGCTGATAATGATAGTGCAACTTATTTGTGGCACTGCCGTTTAGGTCATATCGGAGTAAAGCGCATGAAGAAACTCCATACTGATGGACTTTTGGAACCACTTGATTATGAATCACTTGGTACTTGCGAACCGTGCCTCATGGGCAAGATGACTAAAACACCGTTCTCCGGAACTATGGAGAGAGCAACAGATTTGTTGGAGATCATACATACAGATATATGTGGTCCGATGAATGTTGAAGCATGTGGCGGATATCGATATTTTCTCACCTTCACAGATGATTTAAGCAGATATGGGTATATGTACTTAATGAAACATAAGTCAGAAACATTTGAAAAGTTCAAAGAATTTCAGAGTGAAGTTGAAAATCATCATAACAAGAAAATAAAGTTTCTATGATCTGATCGTGGAGAAGAGTATTTGAGTTATGAGTTTGGTCTTCATTTCAGAATAGTTTCGCAACTCACGCCACCCGGAACACCACAGCGTAATGGTGTGTCCGAACGTCGTAATCGTACTTTACTAGATATGGTGCGATCTATGATGTCTCTTACTGATTTACCGCTATCGT
Organism: Triticum urartu; assembly: GCF_003073215.2. Taxonomy (NCBI): domain Eukaryota; kingdom Viridiplantae; phylum Streptophyta; class Magnoliopsida; order Poales; family Poaceae; genus Triticum; species Triticum urartu. Next base: position 553,480,360 of record NC_053028.1, on the reverse strand, counting down.
TTTGGGGTTATGCTTTAGAGACAGTCGCATTCACCTTAAATAGGGCACCATCGAAATCCATTGAGACGACGCCTTATGAACTATGGTTTGGTAAGAAACCAAAGTTGTCGTTACTGAAAGTTTGGGGCTGGGATGCTTATGTGAAAAAGCTTCAACCTGATAAGCTCGAACCCAAATCGGAGAAATGTGTCTTCATAGGATACCCAAAGGAGACTATTGGGTACACCTTCTATCACGGATCTGAAGGCAAGACTTTTGTTGCTAAATTCAGTGTTTTTCTAGAGAAGAAGTTTCTCTCGAAAGAAGTGAGTGGGAGGAAAGTAGAACTTGATGAGGTAATTGTACCTGCTCCCTTATTGGAAAGTATTTCATCACAGAAACCGGTTTCTGCGACACCTACACCAATTTGTGAGGAAGTTAATGATGATGATCATGAAACTTTAGATCGAGTTGTTACTGAACCTCGTAGGTCAACCAGAGTAAGATTCGCACTAGAGTGGTATGGTAATCATGTTCTGGAAGTTATGTTACTAGACCATGACGAACCTACGAACTATGAAGAAGCGATGGTGAGCCCAGATTCCGCAAAATGGCTTGAGGCCATGAAATCTGAGATGGGATCCATGTATGAGAACAAAGTGTGGACTTTGTTGACTTGCCCGATGATCGGCAAGCAATTGAGAATAAATGGATATTCAAGAAGAAGACTGACGCTGAAGGTAATATTACTGTCTATAAAGCTCGACTTGTTGCAAAAGGTTTTTGACAAGTTCAAGGGATTGACTACGATGAGACCTTCTCACCCGTAGTGATGCTAAAGTCTGTCCAAATCATGTTAGCAATTGCCGCATTTTAGGATTATGAAATTTGGCAAATGGATGTCAAAACTGCATTCCTGAAAGGATTTCTGGAAGAAGAGTTGTATATGATGCAACCAGAAGGTTTTGTCGATCCAAAGGGAGCTAACAAAGTGTGCAAGCTCCAGCGATCCATTTATGGACTGCTACAAGCCTCTCGGAGTTGGAATAAACGCTTTGATAGTGTGATCAAAGCATTTGGTTTTATACAGACTTTTGGAGAAGTCTGTATTTACAAGAAAGTGAGTGGGAGCTCTGTAGCATTTCTAATATTATATGTGGATGACATATTGTTGATTGGAAATGATATAGAATTTCTGGATAGCATAAAAGGATACTTGAATAAGAGTTTTTCAATGAAAGACCTCGGTGAAGCTGCTTATATATTAGGCATCAAGATCTATAGAGATAGATCAAGACGCTTAATTGGACTTTCACAAAGCACATACCTTGACAAAGTTTTGAAGAAGTTCAAAATGGATCAAGCAAAGAAAGAGTTCCTGCCTGTGTTACAAGGTGTGAAGTTGAGTAAGACTCAATGCCCGACCACTGCAGAAGATAGAGAGAAAATGAAAGATGATCCCTATGTTTCAGCCATAGGCTCTATCATGTATGCAATGCTGTGTACCAGACCTGATGTGTGCCTTGCTATAAGTCTAGCAGGGAGGTACCAAAGTAATCCAGGAGTGGATCACTGGACAGCGGTCAAGAACATCCTGAAATACCTGAAAAGGACTAAGGATATGTTTCTCGTTTATGGAGGTAACAAAGATCTCATCGTAAATGGTTACATTGATGCAAGCTTTGACACTGATTCAGACGATTCTAAATCGCAAACCGGATACGTGTTTACATTGAACGGTGGAGCTGTCAGTTGGTGCAGTTCTAAACAAAGTGTTGTGGCGGGATCTACTTGTGAAGTGGAGTACATAGCTGCTTCGGAAGCAGCAAATGAAGGATTCTAGATGAAGGAGTTCATATCCGATCTAGGTGTCATACCTAGTGGATCGGGTCCAATGAAAATCTTTTGTGACAATACTGCTGCAATTGCCTTGGCGAAGGAATCCGGATTTCACAAGAGAACCAAGCACATCAAGAGGCGCTTCAATTCCATCTGGGATTTAGTCCAGGTGGGAGACATAGAAATTTGCAAAGACACATACGGATTTGAATGTTGCAGACCCGTTGACTAAGCCTCTTCCATGAGCAAAACATGATCAGCACCAAGGCTCCATGGGTGTTAGAATCATTACTGTGTAATCTAGATTATTGACTCTAGTGCAAGTGGGAGACTGAAGGAAATATGCCCTAGAGGCAATAATAAAGTTATTATTTATTTCCTTATATCATGATAAATGTTTATTATTCATGCTAGAATTGTATTAACAGAAAACATAATACATGTGTGAATACATAGACAAACAGTATGTCACTAGTATGCCTCTACTTGACTAGCTCATTGATTAGAGATGGTTAAGTTTCCTAACCATAGACAAAGTGTTGTCATTTGATTAATGAGATCACATCATTAGGGGAATGATGTGATTGACTTGACCCATTCCGTTAGCTTAGCACCCGATCGTTTAGTATGTTGCTATTGCTTTCTTCATGACTTATACATGTTCCTATGACTATGAGATTATGCAACTCCCGTTTATCGGAGGAACACTTTGTGTGCTACCAAACATCAAAACGTAACTGGGTGATTATAAAGGTGCTCTATAGGTATCTCCGAAGGTACTTGTTGGGCTGGCATATTTCGAGATTAGGATTTGTCACTCTGATTGTTAGAGAGGTATCTCTGGGCCCTCTCGGTAATGAAAATCACTTAAGCCTTGCAAGCATTGCAACTAATGAGTTAGTTGCGAGATGATGTATTACAGAATGAGTAAAGAGACTTACCGGTAACGAGATTAAACTAGGTATTGAGATACCGACGATCGAATCTCGGGCAAGTAACATACCGATGACAAAGGGAGCAACGTATGTTGTTATGCGGTTTTACCGATAAAGATCTTCGTAGAATATGTGGGAGCCAATATGAACATCCAGGTTTCGCTATTGGTTATTGACCGGAGACATGTCTCGGTCATGTCTACATAGTTCTCGAACCCGTAGGGTCCGCACACTTAACGTTTCTATGACAGTTATATTATGAGTTTATATGTTTTTATGTACCGAAGGTTGTTCGGAGTCCCGGATGTGATCCTAGACATGACGAGGAGTCTCGAAATGGTCGATACATGAAGATTGATATATTGGAAGCCTATGTTTGGATATCGGAAGTGTTCCGGGTGAAATCGGGATTTTACCGGAGTACCGGAACCCCCGGGGGCTTAATGGGCCTACATGGGCCTTAGTGGAAATAGAGGGCAGCAAGGGGAGTGTGGGGCGCGCCCCCCAAGGCCCAAACCGAATTGGTTTAGGGCAAGGGGGGCCGGGCCCCTCTTTCCTTCTCCCCCTTTCCCTTTCCTTCCCCCTCTCCTACACCTACTAGGAATAGGAGGAGTCCTAATCCTAGTGGGAGTAGGACTCCCCCTTGGCGCGCCTCTCCCTGGCCGGCCGCCTCCTCCCCTTGCTCCTTTATATACGGGGGCAGGGGGCACCCCATAGAACAATTAATCGTTTAATCTTTTAGCTGTGTGCGGTGCCCCCCTCCACCATAGTCCACCTCGATAATACTGTAGCGGTGCTTAGGCGAAGCTCTGCGTCGGTAGAACATAATTATCGTCACCATGCTGTCGTGCTGACAAAACTCTCCCTCAACACTCGGTTGGATCGGAGTTCGAGGGACGTCATCGGGCTGAACGTGTGCTGAACTCGGAGGTGTCGTACGTTCGGTACTTGATCTGTCGGATAGTGAAGATGTACGACTACATCAACCGCGTTGTGCTAACGCTTCCGCTTTCGGTCTACAAGGGTACATGGACAACACTCTCCCCTCTCGTTGCTATGCATCACCATGATCTTGCGTGTGCGTAGGATTTTTTTTGAAATTACTACGTTACCCAACAAATACATCATCCCGCAAGTAACTCATTAGTTGTAATGCTTGCATGGCTTATAGTTATGTGCATTACCGTGTGGGCCCAGAGATACCTCTCCGACAGTCGGAGTGACAAATCCTAATCTCCAAATACGCCAACCCAACAAGTACCTTCGGAGACACCTGTAGAGCACCTTTATAATCACCCAGTTACGTTGTGGCGTTTGGTGGCACACAAAGTGTTCCGCCGGTAAACGGGAGTTACATAATCTCATAATCATAGAAACATGTATAAGTTATGAAGAAAGCAATAGCAACAAACTAAACGATCAAGTGCTAAGCTAACGGAATGGGTCAAGTCAATCACATCATTCTCCTAATGATGTGATCCCGTTAATCAAATGACAACTCATGTCTATGGTTAGGAAACTTAACCATCTTTGATCAACGAGCTAGTCAAGTAGAGGCATACTAGTGACACTCTGTTTGTCTATGTATTCACACATGTATTATGTTTCCGGTTAATACAATTCTAGCATGAATAATAAACATTTATCATGAAATAAGGAAATAAATAATAACTTTATTATTGCCTCTAGGGCATATTTCCTTCACCCCTAGGCGCGCGCCCCTGCCTCGTGGGCCCCTCGGTGGCCCTCTGTTGGTGTCAAAACCTGCGGATCTCGGGTAGGGGGTCCCGAACTGTGCGTCTAAGGCGGATGGTAACAGGAGGCAGGGGACACAATGTTTACCCAGGTTCGGGCCCTCTCGATGGAGGTAATACCCTATGTCCTACTTGATTGATCTTGATGATATGAGTATTACAAGAGTTGATCTACCACGAGATCGTAGAGGCTAAACCCTAGAAGCTAGCCTATGATTCTGATTGTTTTTGTCCTACGGACTAAACCCTCTGGTTTATATAGACACCAGAGGGGGCTAGGGTTACACAGAGTCGGTTACAAGGGAGGAGATCTACATATCCGAATTGCCAAGCTTGCCTTCCATGCAAAGGAGAGTCCCACCCGGACACGGGACGAAGTCTTCAATCTTGTATCTTCATAGTCCAACAGTCCGGCCAAAGTATATAGTCCGTCTGTCCGAGGACCCCCTAATCCAGGACTCACTCAGTAGCCCCTGAACCAGGCTTCAATGACGATGAGTCCGGCGCGCAAATTGTCTTCGGCATTGCAAGGCGGGTTCCTTCTCCGAATACTCCATAGAAGATTTTGAACACAAGGATCGTGTCCGGTTCTGCAAAACAAATTCCACATACCATCGTAGAGAGTATAATATTCCCACAAATCTAATCTGCTGACAACTTTTCATAACGTGACATCACGCCATGGCCCGGTCATTATTCGAACCGTTTTTCTCAACTAGCTACTACGTGTATTGCGAGGCGGTTTTCTGGGGACGTCTTGTCGAAGCAGAGATGGTGTCCCCTTATCACAGGATTCTCATCAATAGGGTGTGGGTAACCCAATCGTGCCATCAATTACGGTGCTTGGGGAATAAGCGAATTTACCAGGCAGGTGGGGAGGCGCATAGCTTCTTCCGCCCTTATAAAGGGACAAGGACTCCTCCTTTTCACCCACGCCTTCTTCTTCCCTGCGCATCCATTCTTGCGCACTCGAGCTCCAGCGCCCAAGTTCGCATTTTCTCCGTAAAACCACTCCAAACATGTCCGGAGCGGGAGGCAAGTGGATGGTCTCCTCCGTTACAGAGGAGAACATTGTGAAGCTCCGGGAAGCCGGATACCTGGCTGCAAACATTGCGCACCGGCTCCCAGACGAGGGGCAGATCGTCCCTACTCCAGGACCCCATGAGAGGGTTGTATTCCTCCCCCACTTCGTCCGCGGGCTGGGATTTCCCCTCCACCCGTTCGTCTGAGGGCTCATGTTCTACTATGGGCTGGACTTCCATGATCTGGCCCCCAATTTCATCCTCAACATTTCGGCGTTTATTGTCGTGTGCGAGGCCTTCCTCCGCATCAAGCCCCACTTCGGCCTATGGCGGAAGACCTTCAACGTGAAACCGAAGGTGGTGGTCAGCCAGCAAGCGGAGTGCGGAGGCGCCATGGTGGGCAAAATGCCTAATGTCACCTGGCTCGAAGGCTCCTATGTGGAGACCGTGAAGGGGTGGCAATCAGGGTGGTTCTACATCACCGACCCACGCGACACCAACTGGGCGGTGGCCCCCGAATTTCGATCCGGCATCCCCACGCGGCTCACCTCCTGGAAAGAGAAGGTCCTATCCTGGGGTTCATCGGTGGAGCTGACCGGACTCCAAAACTGCGTAAGAAATATGATAAGCAAGAAAATCAAGCTCGTCAACGTGGTCCAGGTCATGCTCTTCCGCCGGATCCTTCCGTGTCAAGGACGGACATTCAATATGTGGGAGTTCGACCCGGCTAAGCACCAGACGTTGCGAGAGCTTTTTGACACGACGCACCAAGACGTCTGGAGGGTGCTATTCAAGGCCGTCGAGGTACCTCCTCCCCTTACCGAGGATCGCGGACTCAGCGCAAAGCGCCCTGCCAATCCGGTAAGCTCTTTATATCTCATAAGATGTTTCTTTCCCTGGTATAATAATGTGGGGGATCTAAGCCTCCATGCCATTTAACAGGAATGGGTCGCGACAGCGGAGCAGATCGACTGTCCGACCCCACTGCCCGAGGATCCAGCAGGTGCTCTCTTAACGGAGATGCTGGCTTCGGCGCCCTATGAGGCGCCAGAGAAGAAGGCCACAGGGACCAGGAAAGGTCTCCAGCGCAAGGTCATATCAGAATCATCGTCCGATAACACTGTCGGGGGTTTGGTGCGACATATGCCAAAGGATGGCTTATCATGGTGGGGGCGAGTAGAACGTCGCCGGTGCCTGGAAACGGGATGAGGCGAAGGCATGCACGTCGGCGAATCTTACCCAGCTTCAGGGCTCTCCGGGGAGATAATACCCCTACTACTGCTCTGCTGGGTCTCCGCATGATCACTATGGCAAAGTGTTTACACGGTTGCCCCTTGAGCTGTTTTCTGGTGGTAGGAGAGGGCGAGGCTAGCTCTCTCCCTTCTATATGATCTGGTCTAGAGCTAATGGGTTCCAACCCTTTGCATGGGTGCCCTGGGGGGTTTATATAGGCCTACCCCCCAGGGGTACAATGGTAATCCGGCTGGACGCGGGCCCAGCCGTCAGTGCCTCTGGTCTCCGTCTTCTCTGCCGACTGCTGGGGCCCGCCGACTGGCGGGCCCCGCCGACTTGCCTGGTACGGAGCCGACAGGCCGCGTCCGCCGCGGGCGGGTCTTGTTGGCTGCTGATTACTGTAGCCATGCTTCTGATGACGCGAGCTTGACTAGGAGGTCGTGGCGACAGCCCCGCCGCCTGGCGGGCGATCACTATTGCCACTCTCCATCACATCTCGATTAATGGCGCGTGGGCCCCGGGGGAGGGCTCGGCCGACTCCCAGCGGACCTGACTGGTGGTCCTCTTGCCGTCTCCTGGGGTCTCACTGACTGGTGGGACCCGCTGCCTCTGGGCCGTACAGACAAGTCGTCGTGGGTGCAGGATTCGGTCCTGCGATGCTGATGTCAGGGCCGGCATGGCTACAGTGCCACGCTGCACGGAGATCTTCCGGGGTACGGCGTGCTGTGGCCATGCCTACCCTTGGTAAGGGGCAGGAGCGGGCTTCATTGTTGCCACTCCCCTGCCCTGTCCCACTTGATGAGGTCGTGAGGGGTGTTTGAGTCGCAGGCTGACTCCCCAAAGCCGGCTTCTCTGGAAGTCGCCAATCAGGAGTCGGCTTTCCCTGAAGCCGTCCCTGGGACTCGGCCGTGAGTGGTCAGTCGGCCATCTTGCCGTTGACTTCTCGAAGGCGGCTCTTCGTCCTGGGGTCTTGAGGGGCGCAGCCTGCCCCGATGTCTTGAAAGGTTCTAGGGCTCGGGTTGGCCTACCCGTGGCCCATTACTCCGACAGTAGTCCCCGAAGCTGGTGAGGCGCCGCGGACGATCGGCCGAGAAGCCTCAGCAGTTTCTCTTTCCGGGTGCTCAACACATGGTCTTTGATTGACTTCTGCCGGGCCGACTAGAAGGAGTTGGACTCGCTCAATTCGGACTTACTCGATATTTCGAACGTCGTGGCGGGATCCAAGTAGCATGCTAGCTAAGCCTCCAGGCCGCCGCCCGTTCTAGGCCTGTCTTGCGATGACACGTGGCTGGGCCGTCCTACCAGCCTACGCGCGCGACGGGACAGGCCCATAGGCGGGGCCCGCCACTACCGCACCTCGGCGCCCGAGCGGATCCGCTGCAGCCCTGGCGGACGGTTGGGATTCCCGTGGAGTTACTGCGCGCAGTAACTTTATCGTGGAACGTGGGGGTCGTGGGGCCGTGGGCACAGTAAATCCCCACATCCGCCCCTCGGCTTCGCAGCCCACGGGGCTATAAGTAGGGGGAAGAGGGGGGCACGCGCGCCCCTCCTTCCCACCACTCCTCGCTTTCTTCCTTCTCACTGCTCCTCGCTCTCCTCCTTCTTCTTCTTCTTCTTCGCTCCGCCGCGCTCCCAAGCTCCGGCGAACACCGCGGCGATCAGCTCGCGATGAGTTCTTCCTCCGCCGCCGCGCCTCCCCCGGTGCGCTCCGGCACTTGGGACGGTTCCGAAGTTCACAACGACCACATCGAGTTCCTTCGCCGGACTCGTCGGCTTCCCGGCGAGGATCACGTGCGGGTGCACCTTGCGCTGAAGGGGGAGATTTGCCCCGCGCCACAGGAGGGTGAGCGGGTCATCTTCCGCTCGCACTGCTTGCGCGGGTTGGGGCTGCCGGCGAGCAGTTTCGTCCGATCTTTCCTGGAGTTCTACGGCCTCCAGCCGCACCACCTCACCCCCAACACAGTGGTGCTGTTGTCCGCCTTCATGGCCTTGTGCGAAGGCTTCCTCGGAGTCCTCCCCACCCTCGAGCTCTGGGGGAGTTCTTCTTCTCCAATCTTGGCACCCAGGCCGCGGGCGTGCCGGCTCAGTGCGGCACTTTCATCGCCGTGCGGAGGTCGGGGGCCGACAATCCCTTCCCCTCCAACTCGCTGATAAATTTGGGGAAGATGTGGCAGAGATCCTACTTTTACGTCAGGAGCGTCTCCGCGAGGGGGGACTGGGTAAACCTGCCGGCTTTCGAAGCCGACCCGCCGGCTGGGCGACTGCCCAACTGGTCGTACCGGGCCAAGTCGCTGACGCCTACGGGAGCCGGCGCCATCGCGCGACTCCGAGTGCTGACGCAGTCGGAGGGTTTGACTGGTCCAGACCTGTTGGCCGCCTTCGTGGCGCGCCGAGTTCTCCCACTCCAAGGCCGCCCCCACATGATATGCCAGATGAGCGGGCACCGCGACCCGAGTCGGATGTGCACCAAGGACATGCCTCACGAAGAGGTGTCCTTCATGGTGAACTACCTCTCGGATAGCAAGCTCCTGGAGGATTGGCGGTTCGGCAAGGAGCTGTATCCCCACGCCAACCCTCCGCCCGTGGTGAGTTGCCTATCCTTTCTTTCTTTGGATTGTCTTCTCTCTCGCCGAGTTTGTTTTGACCATTCGGCTTTGGTCAGAATCCCCTCCTCCACCCGCCAGCCGGCACCTCGGGGCCTGCCCGTGAGTTCCTCGCCGACCGAGCGGAGAGCAACGTTGACGACCCCGATCTGGGGGCGGCGGCTCTGGAGGACAACGTCGAGGGAGGAGGAGGAACACCAGGCGACTTCAGGCCTTCGGCCACTTTCGCCGACTGGCCTGACGACGACGCCGAGGGGGAAGTCGCCCCCCCCCCGCCATCGGCCAGGAGCTAGCCAGCCTGGCGCGGGCTCTTCTGCCGCGCCGGGTGCTCCAGGCGGTGGGAAGAAGCGCAGGGCCGTGCCGACCTTGTTCGGCAGTCGGCCGAAGAAACCCAAGGGTTCGGCTGCGGCGACCCGGCGGGACGAGGCAGCCACGAAGGCCATCCGCTTCCGTAAGGAAGTGAAGAAGCCACCATTGGTCTCCACGTGAGTATTCTGTCTCAATGCTTTATTATTTCTTTGTGGCTTTGTCTGAGTCTTTGCTTGCTCCCCTTGCTTCAGGGCTCCCCTCACTCTTGAGAGGGTCACCGCCGCCTCCGTCATGGGGTCAGCCGAGACGTCTGCCACCACTCGGCGGATTGATCCCGCTGCTGACCTCTGGGAGGCGACGGAGCGGAATGCGCAGGAGAAGCGCAACGAAGAAGAGGCTGTTCGCCTGGAGAAGGCGGAGGCCTCTGCCAAGAAAAAACTGGCGGAGGCCGAAGCCGCCGCCGCGATGAAGCGGCAGGCTGAGGAAGCCGCACGCCGCTAATCGGCGGTGTTCGTCACCCCGTTGAACTCTGCGCCGCCGCCTCCGAAGTTCACGGGGCAGACTGGGGAAGCCGGCGGTGAGAACCCCGTCGTAGAGAGGGAAGGCGGCGACCCCTCTACGCCGGACGTGATTGTTCCGCCGCCGCCTCCGCCGCCGTCTGCGAGTGCGCAAGGGGAGCAGCCAGCGGACCATCCGGTGCCGCCGACCGAAGACGAGGCCGTGGCGAGGCTGCTCCTCCGAGTCGGCTCACCAACGCGTCGCCGTCTGGAGAAGGCGACTTCGGCGCCCCGCCCCCTGGAAGCCGGCACCGCCAGCTCGGCGATCCCAGACGCCGAAGCGACAAGCGCCGCGCCCATTGGGTGGGTGGGAGGAGGCGGCACAGGGCCGCTGAACCAGGCGCTCCTGGACGTCCAGGCGAAGCTTCGCACTGAGGGCGACGCTCTCCAGAGTTGCACCAAGGCGTTCCTGGCGTCGCGGGCAGCCGTCCGGGTATGTTTTTTCCTTTGGTCTTTGTTTTCATGTTCCTCTCTGTGGGGGCGCGCCAGCGCACCCACTGGGTGTAGTCCCCGAGTTTCGGGCTGGCTGCTGAGCAGGCGGCTCGGAACTCCAATTGATGAACTCTGGGTATTAACTTTTTGTCTGAAACATTTGACGCAGGATTACCACAACCTCCGCGTCACTGCCTTCAACCGTAACGTTGAAGAGCTGGGCAAGCGGACCGCCGATTTGTCGGAGAGCCGGAGTAAGTCCTTTTCCTTCTTTGCGGGGGCGCGCTGGCGCACCCGCGGGCTGTAGTCCCCGAGATTCGGGCCGACTGCTGAGCAGTCGGGCCGGATCTCCCCGGTGACCTTCTTTACTTGATGACTTAACGCCTTCTTTCTTCCTTCTTTTCAGGATCCAACACTTCTCTTCAACAGCAGCTGAGCGACGCCAACTCCGCTTTGCGCGCCAAAGAGGAGGAGTGCGGCAAGCTCGCCACGGAGCGTGACCTGCTAGCCACTCAATTGGCAGAGCAGAAGGAGCTACTTGTGAAGACGCAGAGGGAGGCGGAGGAGACGGAAACCGCCCTCTTGGCCGAGTTCGCGAGCGAGCGCTCCTCCTGGTCTGACAAGGAGGCGATGCTGGCCTCCGGCTTCCATGAGATTGAAGACATCGTTGATGGTGGGTTTCTTTACTTTCTTTCTTCGAGCTGCCGATTTAAGTCGTGCCGACTTCTGGTTTTTGACTTGCTTCTTTGTTTCTTCCTGTCTTTGCAGACTTCTTTCCTAGGCAGTCGCAGGCCGCCCTCCAAGCCATCGAGGATGACCATGAAGGTCGGAGGGCGGAGGGTGCAGAGATTGCCGCCAACGCCCCCCGAACTCTTGACGAGCACATCCTGAGCATCGAGGCTCGCCTTCGACCGGCTCATCGGATGTTGCGCCGGCTTCAGCGTGTCGGTGCCCAGGCGATTGCTGCCCTGTGGCCGGATATGCAGGCTCCGCGCACCCCCAGCCTGACGGACGACTGGCTAGAGGTCACGGCTGGTCGTCTTGAGGCCTGGAAGGGCTCTTCGGCCCGAGCTGGAGCATGCCGGGCCTTGGAGTTCGTCAAGGCATGGTATCCGGGGCTGGATCTAGACCGGCTGGCCACGCTTCGGTCAGAGGCCCAGCCGGAGCTGGCAGCTGCGGAAGACGCCCTCGTCAAGCGTACTGCGGCGATCGCCGAGTACACCGACACCAGTATCTTCGTCCCCGAGCGATCTGAAGACGGCGAGGAGGTACCGCCGGAGTGGTTTGGGATGAACCCAGACTACAGCGAGGACTCGGCGGAGGTGATTGGCTCCAGCGTCGAGGAGGAGGGCGAGGCGGAGGACGGAGGCGAGGCAGAGGCACCAGAAGACGGAGTAGACGGCCAACCTCAGCTCGACCGCGCCTCCAGCAATGAGCCGCGTGCGACCGAGTCGACTGCCACAGGAGGCGATCAAGCTGAGACTACCCAGCCGGCCGCTCCAACGTCTGACGCTGCCGCCTCCTCCGACCCTCCGAATCCGTCTGCTGCTTCCTAAGTTGCCGCTTTTTCTTTATTTTATCTGCTTCAGTAGTCTTTGAAGAACTTGTTAATTCGCACAATTCCACCCGCGTGGTGTATTTTGAACTTCTGCTCGAAGATTCGGCCAAGGGCCTATGTTATGTAAATATATTTATCCGAGTTCTATCTTTTCTTGCTCATTGCTGTTTTGGCTTTTTTCCTTTGCCGCTTTCTCTTAGTTGCCTGCCTTGCCAATCGGACAGCCGCTCTGCGGACTGTCGCTGGATCAAATGCTTGGATACTTTGAGAAGGCAAGTACTTAGCCATTTTTAAGAGTTTCTGAGCAAGTTGAATAGAAGGCGGCAATCCGACTATTCGAGAGTCGGTTTGCGAAAAAGGCTGGAAGCCGTCTTGAGCTATGTTTTATGCTTTGAGTCCTTAACCATTTTTCATGCGAACACCCATTCTACCTTACCTCTACCCACCGTACAGTCGCTCTGTGAGCTGCGACTTCTGACAGAAGACGGTTTAGGTGTTACACACTACTTGTCTGGCTGCAGGAAGCATTTCATAGTGCAAGGCAGCAAGTCCCCGGGCCGACTTGTCGAGCCCGGTGCCAAGCGGTATGACAAAGAGTAACATACTTGTAGGCATAATTTTTATCATGCAGACAAAAGAGGGCAGTCCCCAAGCTCGTCTCGGGGGGGCCCAAAGTCTTGGTACTTTAATACAAAAGGTAGCATGGTACATACTGCATCAATTGTAAAATCTTCGGAGGAGATTTGCATTCCATGGCCGCTCTGTCTCCTTGCCGGAGTTGTCCCTCTTGAGTGCTTGGGGCTTCTGAGCATCAATCAGGTAGTAGGAGTCGTTGCCTAGTACTTTGCTGATGATGAAAGGGCCTTCCCAAGGCGCCGACAGCTTGTGCTGGTCGGCTGTTCGCTGGATCAGCCGGAGCACAAGGTCGCCTTCTTGGAAAGATCTTGGCCTGACCTTCCTGTTGTGGTATCGGCGCAGGCTTTGCTGGTAGATGCTGGACCGGCTGAGTGCCAATAGCCGGCCCTCTTCCAGCAGATCGACGCCGTCTTGTCGTGCTTCTTCTGCTTCCTCCTCGGTGTACATGGTGACTCGTGGGGAGTCGAACTCTATGTCCGTTGGGATGAGGGCTTCGGCACCATAGACGAGGAAGAAAAGTGTGAAGCCGGTTGACTTATTTGGAGTCGTGCGCAGACTCCAGAGGACGGCTGGTAGCTCATCGAGCCAGCAGCCAGCCGAGTGCTCCAAAGGCTCGATCAGCCGGGGCTTGATGCCGGATAGGATGAGGCCGTTTGCTCGCTCCACCTGGCCATTTGACTGTGGATGGGCGACGGACGCTAGGTCTGGTCGGATGCCCTGTGTTGCGCAGAAACGGGCCAAGGCGCCTTTGGCGAAATTTGTGCCATTGTCGGTGATGATGCTGTGTGGTATGCCGTACCGAATTGTGATATCAGCGATGAAAGTCATGGCAGTTGGACCGTTTAGCTTCTTGATTGGCTTCGCTTCTATCCACTTGGTGAACTTGTCCACTGCGACAAGTAAGTGAGTTAAGCCACCTTGTGCTGTCTTGAATGGTCCCACCATGTCTAGACCCCAAACTGCGAAAGGCCAGGCAATGGGGATGGTCTTGAGTGCGAAAGCTGACTGGTGCGGCTTGGAGCTGAACTTCTGGCACCCTTTGCATTTTTGGACCAACTCCTTGGCCTCTTCCAAGGCAGTTGGCCAGAAGAAACCGTGTCGAAAGGCTTTGGCGACGAGTGCTCTTGAAGCCGCATGGTGGCCGCACTTGCCTTCATGGATGTCTTTGAGAATCGCTTGGCCTTGCTCTGGCTCTATGCAACGCTGGTAGACACCAGTGACGCTGCGCCTGACCAACTCTCTGTTGACTATGGTGTAGGGTGCCGCCCGGTGTTGTATTTGCCGAGCTGAGGTCTCATCAGTCGGCAGCTCTTTGTTCACCAGGAATTTGAGGATGGGCTGGGCCCATGAGGGTGCTGCTATTTCTTCGACTGCCAGAACTGCGACTTGGACGAGGGCGGTCGGGCTGGGAGGCGGCGGGTTGCAGTCAACAGCCGCTTGCTGGGTTAATGAAGTCCCCAGGCCGACTGGCGTGACCCTTGGGCCGAGTTCTGGAGTCTTCGAGTCCGCCGTCGCGGTCCCCGGGCCGGGTTCGACTGTGGCGGCTTTGGAGTCATCCGCCAAAATCCCCGTACCGACTGCCGGAGCTCTGGAGTCGGATCCGACGTCTTCGGGAGGAGCCAGCACAAAAATGGAGTCTGATTCTAGTGAAGGCTTGACAGACGGCTTGAGGAGGCGCTGAAGGGCGACGCCAGATGGTATTGCTTGGCGGGTAGAGCCGATTCGTGCCAAGGCGTCTGCTTGGTCGTTGTCGTTTCTTGGCACATGGAGGAACTCGCACCCTTCGAAATACCCGCTGAGTTGCTGTATGAGGAAACGGTAACTCACCATGTTTGCGTCTTTCGCGTCCCAATCGCCAGATGACTGCTGGACCACTAAGTCCGAGTCGCCATAACACAAGATCCGGCAGATGCCAAGTTCTTTGGCAAGCCGGAGCCCGTGAATGAGCGCTTCGTACTCGGCGACGTTGTTGGAGGCGGCAAAATGGATTTGCAGTGCATATTTGAGCTTGTCGCCTTTAGGAGAGGTGAGGACGACGTCGGCTCCGAAGCCGGTGCGCATCTTGGAGCCGTCGAAATGCATCCGCCAACGGGTGGAGTCAGGCGCTGGAGGTAGGTACCGGGTCTCGGCCCAGTCGACAAGGAAGTCGGCCAGTGCTTGTGACTTGATAGCGGTGCAGGGCTGGTAGTGGATGGTGTAAGGAGCCAGCTCTATGGCCCACTTGGCCACTCGGCCAGAAGCATCTCGGCTACCAATGATCTCGGCAAGTGGGGCCGTGCAGACCACCGTGATTAGATGCTCTTGAAAGTAAGGCTTCAATTTCTTGGCAGTAAAGTGCACGCCGTAGCACATCTTCTGGTAGTGGGGGTAGTTCTGCTTGGAGGTCGACAATACCTCGCTCAGGTAATACACCGATCTCTGGATAGGTAGCGCCCTGCCTTCCTCCTTGCGTTCCATAACAATGACCGTGCTGACTACTCGGCTGGTGGCAGCGATGTACAGGAGCATAGGTTCCTTGGGAGTCGGAGCCGCCAGGACGGGTGGAGCAGTCAGCATCTTCTTCAACTGGTGAAAAGCTTCGTCCGCCTTATGGTTCCACTTGAAAAAATTTGTCTTCTTCATGAGTTGGTATAAGGGGAGACCTTTCTCGCCCAGTCGACTGATGAATCGGCTGATGGACGCCAAACAGCCGGTGAACTTTTGCACATCCAACAGTCGGCTGGGTACCTCCATTCTCCCAACGGCCTTGATTTTTACTGGGTTGCATTCTATGCCACGTTCAGAGACTAGGAAGCCAAGGAGCTGGCCCGCTGGTACTTCGAAGACACACTTCTCGGGATTGAGCTTGATCTGGAATCGGTGCAGGTTCTCAAAAGTCTCCTTGAGGTCTTCCAGCAGTGTTCCATGCTTTTCTGTCTTCACCACCACGTCGTCCATGTAGACGTGGGCGTTCCTGCCGAGCTGCTTGAGGAGGCACTTCTACATGCAACGCTGAAAGGTGGCACCGGCATTCCTTAAGCCGAACGTCATGGTGAGGTAGCAGAAGGCTCCAAACGGCGTGATGAAGGCGGTCTTTAGTCTGTCAGCCGGGTTAAGCTTGATCTGGTGATATCCTGGGTATGCATCCAAAAAACTCAATAGCTCGCATCCGGCTGTGGAGTCTATCACCTGATCGATTCTTGGTAGAGCAAATGGGTCCTTGGGGCAGGCCTTGTTGAGGCTCGTGTAGTCAATACACATTCGCCACTGCTTGTTCTTCTTCAGTACCAGGACCGGATTTGCTAGCCATTCTGGAAAGAACACTTCCATAATGAAGCCGGCTGCTAGGAGTCGGGCTATCTCTTCTCCGACAACTCTTCTCTTCTCTTCTGATAGGCGATGCAGGGGCTGCCTGACCGGCTTTGCATCAGATCGGACATGTAACTTGTGCTCGGCGAATTCCGTCGGTACACTTGGCATGTCTTTGGGGGACCATGCGAAGATGTCCCGATTCTCACGGAGGAAATCGACGAGCTCGTCTTCCTATTTGCTGTCGAGGTTTGCACCTACGATGGCGTACCTCTCTGGGTGCTCTGGATCCAAGGGTATCTTCTTTGTCTCTTTGGCCGGCTTGAACGAACCCTCAGCCTCCGACTCTTTTGGGTTGGGCGATATCTCAGGCTGCTTGCCGGCCATCGCCACAACTCGCTCAAGGAGCCGCTTCTCGACCGTGATTACCAGGGACTCGGCCAGCCGACTGCTCTCAGCCGCGCAAGCAGACGACTTCCGGTAGTCGCCAGCCACAGTCAGAATTCCCCTAGAACTGGGCATCTTCATCTTGAGGTAGGCGTAGTGGGGGACCGCCATGAACTTGGCCAAGGCGGGTCGGCCAAGTAGCGCATGGTATGGGCTCTCAAGGTCCACCACCTCAAACCAAATAGACTCTCTGCGGAAGTGATCTTTGTCTCCAAAGAGGACGTCCATCAGGATCTTGCCGATTGGCGAGCAGGAAAGCCCAGGAACAATGCCGTGGAACACAGTTCGGCGGTTCTGAAGCTGTCTTTGCTTGATTCCTAACTTCTCCATGGTGTCCTTGTACAGGATATTGCTGCTGCTGCCTCCGTCTATCAGAACTCGCGAGAAACGCGCGGCTCATCTGTCCGTAGCAAAGGTGGCGTCCAGGACCAAGGCATAGGAGCTCGGACTCAGCATCACTTCTGGGTGGTCGGCCCTGCTCCAGCTGATGGGCTTCTCGGACCAGTGCATGAACTCTGGCATCTCCAATGCTATGGCATTCACCTCTTGTCGCTGCAGCCGCCTGCTGCGTCGATCATCAGCCACACTGGTGAACACCACGTAGGCTCCGTGCTCTTCAGGGTATTCATCTTGTACTGCGCCGACTGGCCTGACAGCCGGCTGCTGGGGCGGAGGCGGCTGCCCAGCAGGCGGGGGAGGCAGGAGGCCGTCTCCCTTAGCGATCCTGGTGAGCCAGTGGCACTTCTGGGTGGTGTGATTCGACGGCTTCGCGCCGCTATGGAACTTGCAAGGTCCATCCAGGGTCTGCTCATAGGAGAAGGCCGGCAACCAGTTTGGCTTGCCGCCTTTCTGTCGCTTGGGCGGAGGCTTCTCATCTGGCTGCTGGGCTTCAACGGTCGCGATCTGCCGGCTGCTGGAAGCCAGCTGCGGGGTCTTGCACTTGTGGTCGCCCTGCTGTTGTCGCCGGCTGGCGTCTCCCGCTGGAGTTCTTGGAGCTTGCGGGGCCACTTTGCCAGTTGTGTTGATTTGAATCTCCGCCTTCATGGAGGAGTCGGCCGTGGCGTACTTGTCCGCTATGATCAGCAGCTCGTCAAGGGTTTCTGGCTCGTCGCAGAGGAGCTTGTGCTTAAGGAGGGTGCCTTCTCTGCACCCGGCTGTGAAGTACTCGATGGCCTGCACCTCATGCACGCCCTCACAGGAGTTCCGAAGCTCGGCCCAACGCGTGAGGTAATCGCGAGTCGACTCGTCGGGGCCTTGCACGCACAAGGAGAGCTAACGGGGCTTGGGAGGACGCTTGTACATGTTGGTGAAGTTGCGGATGAACGCTTCGGTGAAGTCGACCCAGCTACTGATGCTGCGGGGCTTTAGGCTGTTCAGCCATGTCTGGGCCGTGCCCTGGAGCATGAGCGGAACGTACTTGACGGTGACACGCTTGTTGCCGTTTGCTATGCTGACAGCCGTGGAGTAGTCGACTAGCCAGTCTTCCGGCTTCACGGAGCCGGTATACTTGGGCGTGTCTCTTGGGAGCGTGAACCCTCTGGGAAAGGGCTCGTCTCGAATGCGGGGCCCGAAACAAGGCGGACCCAGCTCGTCTTCTTCTTCCAGCGCCAGGGATCGGTAAAGCCGGTCGATCCGGTGGCGGGCGTCATTCTCTCCAACTCCCTCTCGGCGGCCAAGGCGGTCGCCGAGAGTCGGATGATCAACAGGCGGCGGGGAGACTCGCCTCTCCTTGCGAGGAGGGGGAGGCGGACCGTCGTCCCATCGTTCCACTGCCCTCGGGCGGCCATCTCGGTCGCGCTCTATGGTAATGCGAGTCCGACTGTGGCTGACAGCCGGCTCCTTGTCTCTTCTTCCTCGGGCGCCACCAGTCAGCGTCTGAGACGTCGCGCCTTGATCTCGGTGAAGGTCGTCGTTTGGCCGCTGCGGCGCCTTCGTGCGGCAGCCGGCCTCGTTCTGCGCAGCGGCCGCGTCGAGGAGCCGCTGGACTCGCTCCATCATGAGGCGGCGTTCTTCGCCCTCGAAATTGTCCAGCTCATCCGCCGCTGCCTGGGCGGCTCGGATGTTGTCTGCTGGTGTAGCATACACAGGGCGGCTTGCCCCAAACAGGTTGGCGATGGCTACGCCGCGCTGCTGGACCGCACCAAGGCGGCTGGGCCCCGCCGGGGCCGGTGAGCCGCCGACGGCGCGATCCATCTCCCGCTGGTAGGCTTCTGACAAGCACCTCATGCTGGCTAGCTTCTTCGCGCCTTCAACGAGCTAAAGGCGGCGCGCCTCCAACGTCTCTGCGTCAGCGTCTTCCGGAATGGGCGCAGTTAGGTCCTGTAGCGCCGCGCCGAGTGAGTCGTGCGCTCCTCTGTCGGGGAGCTCGTCATGACTGATGACTAGCACCTCGGTGACGGTGCTTCCGTCGCTCTCCGCGTGAGGGAGGGGTTCGTCGTAGACCACCACATTGGTGGGGAAGGCGTCGAGCGACACGGTGTCGGAGTCGACCAGCATCGGGTCGGTGGAGCCCACAGACTCCAAGTCTACAGCAGGCTCGCCGGAAACGTGGAGTTGATCGAGTAGGCCCGCGAGGAGGCTCTCGGGGCCGCCCGTGCCTGCGTTGGATGCAGGTTCATTGGAGAGGTGGACCTCGCCGACAAGCTCGGCCAGGCAGCTGGCTGCGCAGGCGATCTCAACGCCGCTTAGCGCGTCAGCGTAAACTCCGTCTGGCATGCCTAGCTGGCTGCGCTCGCCAGGGAGAAAAAGGGTTCCCGTCCAGAATAGGTCTTCGGACAGCGGTGCACCAGGCCCCATGGTGGGCGCCAAATGTCGGGGGTTTGGTGCGACATATGCCCAAGGATGGCTTATCATGGTGGGGGCGAGTAGAACGTTGCCGGTGCCTGGAAACGGGATGATGCGAAGGCATGCACGCCGGCGAATCTTACCCAGCTTCAGGGCTCTCTGGGGAGATAATACCCCTACTGCTGCTCTGCGGGGTCTCCGCATGATCACTATGGCAAAGTGTTTACACGGTTGCTCCTTGAGCTATTTTCTGGTGGTAGGAGAGGGCGAGGCTAGCTCTCTCCCTTCTATATGATCTGGTCTAGAGCTAATGGGTTCCAACCCTTTGGATGGGTGCCCTGGGGGTTTATATAGGCCTACACCCAGGGGTACAATGGTAATCCGGCTGGACATGGGCCCAGCCATCAGTGCCTATGGCCTCTGTCTTCTCTGCCGACCGCTGGGGCCCGCCGACTGGCGGGCCCCACCGACTTGCCTGGTATGGAGCCGACAGGCCGCGTCCGCCGCGGGCGGGTCTTGCTGGCTGCTGATTACTGTAGCCGTGCTTCTGATGACGCGGGCTTGACCAAGAGGTCGTGGCGACAACCCCGCCGCCTACCGGGCGATCACTATTGCCACTCTCCATCACATCTCGATTAATGGCGCGTGGGCCCCAGGGGAGGGCTCGGCCGACTCCCAGGGGCCAACTCCCGACGGACCTGACTGGTGGTTCTCTTCCCGTCTCCTGGGGTCTCACTGACTGGTGGGACCCGCTGCCTCTGGGCCGTACAGACAAGCCATCGTGGGTGCAGGATTCGGTCCTGCGGTGCTGATGTCAGGGCCGGCATGGCTACAGTGCCACGCCGCACGGAGATCTTCCGGGGTACGACGTGCTGTGGCCATGCCTGCCCTTGGTAAGGGGCAGGAGCGGGCTTCATTGTTGCCACTCCCCTGCCCCGTCCCACTTGATGAGGTCGTGAGGGGTGTTGGAGTCGCAGGCTGACTCCCCAAAGCCGGCTTCTCTGGAAGTCGCCAATCAGGAGTCGGCTTTCCCTGAAGCCGTCCCTGGGACTCGGTCGTGAGTGGTCAGTCGGCCATCTTGCCGTTGACTTCTCGAAGGCGGCTCTTCGTCCTGGGGTCTTGAGGGGCGCAGCCTGCCCCGATGTCTTGAAAGGTTCTGGGGCTCGGGTTGGCCTACCTGTGGCCCATTACTCCGACAAACACTGAGGCACCCTCCTCCCACGAAAACAAGGAGGAGGAAGAGGAAAATTCTCCCCCCCCCCAGCCGGGGGAGACAAGAAAAGGAAGGCCGCCCCGTCAGGGGAAGCCGAAGGGTCCAAGAAGGGAAGGACTCTCCTTCCGGACTGCTCCACGGCGGCCACTTTTAGCGACGAGGAGTGGTTGCCCAGGAACAAGCCCCTGGCGAAGTCGTAAGTATCCGGATACCATAATAGCTCTTGGTATGTTGTATTTTATTATTTCTTATCATGCCGAACATGATGATGCAGCCCCTCCAGAGCCCGTATCGACGTATACTCTTCGGATGAGTCTTTGGGCCCGTCGGAGATGAACAGCGATTCACTCCCGACCGTCTCCTCCCCCCGCCATACGGACGATGTCGAGGTGCTGTCTCGGAGGGTACCGAACCAAGGGGAGGCAGTTTTGGAAGCGCCCGAAGGCGACATTCCGGATGCTGGGCGCACGAGGGGCAAGACTCCCATGGGCTCTCACGCCGGGGGCAGCAAGCCTGTGCCGATGGCCTCTGTCCATCCAGGGTCATCGGACAATTTGTTGGAAGCGCTTAGCGGCGCTTCCATTGACGAAGAGCACCGCACTATTATGAGTGCGGTGGTCAAGAAGATTCAGTCCGCCAAAAGCGGACTGACTGAAGCCTGTGCTAGCCTCCTAACAGGCTTTGAGGTAAGTAATCAAATTGTGAGAAAATGTTACAGCATAGACAGTAGCCCCTGATGCTTTGTTTGGTGTTCGGAAGAAAGGCCGAACAGAGGGTCAAATAATAATCACAGGAGTCTAATCAGAATATGTCTATGTGAATAAGCAGGCTTCACTGCTGGCCACTGCCGCTCACACGGCGGAGGTCTCCGCACTGAAGCGGGACCTTGAGCGGTCTGAGGAAGAGCTCGGCCTTACCAAGAGGAAGCTCGAGGAGAACAAAGGTAAGTGATACCTCATCTGTTCATTGATAAAGAAAGAGGAAACTGGCTATTAAATCACAGGATTGTCATGAATTTTACTAGGGGCCACGACCGAGGTGGCGACCCTGAAGAAGGCGCTGTCCGAGGCCGAAGGAAAAGCGGCCAAGGAGCGTGCCGAGCATGAGAAGCAAGAGGCCTGAGTTGGTGAGGTTCAGCAAGAGCTCCAGGAGTTTGTCAAGAAGTACGAGTCCTTGGAGCGTGACTCTAAGACGCAAGGGTCCTAGCTTGCGAAGGCCCTCGAGAACGCACAAAATGCTAAGGCCGAAGCCCAAAAGACCCTCCAGGACATTGAGGCGGTCAGGAAGATAGCGGCGGGTAAGGCATTCTTTATGCAAAGCAAGCATGTGAAAGAAACTTTCCTTTTACTTACCCAAATTCGGAGCTCTCCAGGAGCGTTCGCAGATCTACCCCGCAGTGTGTCGGATGCCACGGAATTCTACCGGGCCGAGGAAGGGAGCTCGACGGAGAAGTTGTTCTGGTCTCAGTATACTGGGACCGAACATCCGATGCCCTTGAGCGACCAGTTGAAGTAGTTGGTCGAGCTTCACAAGGCGGCCAAACTGGCCATGAAGGGCCTCATAGTCCGGATGTGGCCTGGCGAGCCCCTTACCGGCAGCTATTTTGGCCTGGTAAGGCGGCTTGTAAACACCTGTCCCGGGCTTGAAGTCATAAAGCGGTCCGCCTGCATTAAGGGTGCGCACAGGGCTTTTGCCCGGGCGAAAGTACACTGGGCGAAGATGGACGTCGAAAAGCTGGTGAAGGAGGGGCCACCGGAGGGCAAGGAGCATCGCCACCCCGAAAAGTATTATGACAGTGTCCTGAAGGGTGCTTGCCTTGTGGCAGATGAATGTGCCAAGGATGTGATATTTGAATGAATGTACTCTTTGATCCTGTAATATGAAACGAGTTTATGTGTGCTATGTAATGCTTGTTAATTTAAAATATTACCTTATGTGCGGCCGTTTATAAAATTTGAGAGTTGGCCAGTCGTCGGCTTCTGCCCCCATGTAACTAGTACTGAGGTGTTCGGGATAAACCTGATCACTCTTTATCCCAGTTTTGGGTCCTTCGAAGGAGGTGTTCAGCACAACGAACCAGATAATCGGACTATAAGGCTTTATCACTCTCACTTAACCATAGAAATCTACAATTTTAAATTTTGGTGAAGCCCCTAGTATTCGGAAGGCCGAGCTTGGGGCGCTATGTACGCCTAAATCGGACAAGGCCGACTCCTCGCCCGAAGCGGAAAAAGTCTTTAAGGATTTGAGACCTCTCGAACAGCGACCAGCTCTCGCCGCATCATGACAGTCAGTTTTCGGCTTTCTCTACTGAGGTGCTCGTCCGGAAGAACCGGGGCACAATCACAGTAGTTCTCCCAGTGCTACCTTAGCTGATATAGCGGAACATAAGGCACCAAAACATGGGAGCCGGGAAAACCCAACTATTGACCCAAGACATGATTCAGAGCTGATGCATATAATGCTATAAGTTCGGGGTGCCGCACTGTCGAAAGTGTTCGGACTTTTCATGCCGTGTTATGGGGTAAACTGAAGCCCCTGGCGCACTGGTCATATCAGAATGTACGGGTGCAACTTGTCGTAAGTAAGCAGACAAAAGGAAGAAAAAAATAAAGGAATGCAATAATGAGCTGATGTTGTATATTGTTATTTAAATGATACGTTAAAGCATATGTATACATTAGTGTAATAAGTAAAAAATAGGACTATTTGACATGTCCTATCCAACGGCAAGCTGCGTGTGGGTATGTGAAATAGGTATAGTGATCATTATCAGAGATCACCTGGGGATTCCCTTGTACGGCAAAGCTTCTTGCTTCCTTGGTGTTTCCTTCCCGTGACGGGTCCGATAATCAGACTACCGGAGAGGGCCTTTAGAGAGTAGGGGCCTAAAAGGAAGAAAATGTTAAAGGTATACGGGCCCTGAAGCGGTTGAGCCGTATTGTGGGATGTGTCGTGGCTGTGCCTCCGCCTATGCCCATGGTATCTTGAGTGCGTAATTATGTACGCACGGCACTAATTTCACCGCTTGAATGGGACTAGGACGGAGGCCGAATTGCCAGGCGAGCTCTAAACATGCATGGCGATCCTCTTGCGGGGTACTCCAGACTCGCTTGAAGGTGTCCGGGGTCTTTTCGCTAAATTGGCGGTTTGCCTCATAAGGCTGCTTTGCGCTTCTGCTGCGAGGGCCGCGGTGTGTTCCTCCGTGCGGAGTGAGTGCTCTGTGTTTCCATCAACTGTTATAACCTCGCGAGGTCCTGGCATTTTGAGCTTGAGGTATGCATAATGTAGTACCGCATTGAATCTGGCAAATGCGGTTCGTCCGAGCAGTGCGTGATAGCCGCTGTGGAACGGGACGATATCGAAGATTAATTCCTCGCTTCGGAAGTTGTTCAGAGATCCTAAGACCACTTCCAGCGTGATTGAGCCCGTGCAACAGGCCTCTACACCTGAGATGACACCTTTAAAGGTGGTTTTGGTGGGTTTGATCCTTGAGGGGTCTATACCCATTTTGCGCACTGTATCCTGATAGAGCAGGTTCAGGCTGCTGCCACCGTCCATAAGGACCCGAGTGAGGTGAAATCCGTCAATGATGGGGTCAAGGACCAATGCGGCAGAACCGCCATGATGGATATTGGTGGGGTGGTCCCTGCGATCGAAGGTGATCGGACAAGAAGACCATGGGTTGAACTTTGGGGCGACTGGCTCCAACGCATAGACGTCCCTTAGTGCACGCTTCCATTCCCTCTTGGGAATATGGGTTGCGTATATCATGTTTACCGTTTTCACTTGTGGAGGAAATTTCTTCTGCCCTCCTGTGTTCGGCGGCCGGGGCTCCTCCTCGTCGTCGCTATGCAGCCCCTTTTCCTTGTTTTCGGCATTCAACTTGCCGGCCTGTTTGAACACCTAGCATTCTCTGTTGGTGTTGTTGGCTGGTTTATCGGGGGTGCCGTGAATTTGACATGAACGATCGAGTATGCGGTCCAAACTGGACGGTCTCGGATTGCTTCTTTTGAACGGCTTTTTCCGCTGACCGGATTTAGAGCCACTGAATCCGGCATTAATTGCCGTGTCTTCGGCGTTGTCACCATTGTTGCGGCGCTTGTGCCTGTTACGACGTGGCCTGCCGTTGCTATCTTTGGCATCTGAATTGCCAGGGTTTCTTGATGTGTTGTTGCTGCGAGCCAGTCAACCATCCTCGCTCGCACAAAAGCGGGTCATGAGTGTCGTGAGGGCTGCCATGGATTTCGGATTTTCTTGGCCCAGGTGTCGGGCGAGCCACTCATCACGGATATTATGCTTAAATGCCGCTAAGGCCTCGGCATCCGGACAGTCGACAATTTGGTTCTTTTTAGTTAGGAACCGAGTCTAGAATTTCCTGGCTGATTCCCCTGGCTGTTGGGTTATGTGACTCAAGTCATTGGCATCTGGTGGTCGCACATAAGTGCCCTGGAAGTTGTCAAGGAATGCGTCTTCCAAGTTCTCCCAACTGCCAATGGAGTTTGCCGGCAGGCTATTGAGCCAATGCCGAGCAGGTCCTTTGAGTTTTAATGGGAGGTACTTGATGGCATGTAGATCATCACCGCGGGCCATGTGGATGTGGAGGAGGAAATATTCGATCCATACCGCGTGGTCTGTTGTGCCATCATATGATTCAATATTCACGGGTTTAAAACCTTCTGGGAATTCATGATCCATTACTTCTTCTGTTGGGGATATTATTGCTGGGCGTAAACTGGCCTATCTGGGCCGGGTCAACTTCATCAGTAGTTCAAGAGTGATGAAGCCCAAGAAGGCAGATGAGGGCCTAAGGCCCGTAGCCGGTTCAAGATTTGTAGCTATAAACCGGGATTTATATATAAACTTGTATTGTAAGTTAGGAATAAGGAGAGACCAACCCGGAATATGAATATCGACCGGTGTTGGGACTCTGTGAACCGACGGGTGTCACCCGTGTATATAAGGGGACGACCCGGCGGCGGTTCAAAGATAGACAACAACTCGAGACATAGGCGAAGCTTGTTTGCTCCCTAGTCATCGAAACCCCATCAATTCCATCACAACTAGACGTAGGCTTTTACCTTCATCGAAGGGGCCGAACTAGTATAAACTCCCTTGCGTCCCTGTGTCCGCTTTAACCCCTTCAAGCTAACCCGTCGCGATGGCTCCACGACTAAGTCCTTTCTCTAGGACATCTGCCGTGACAAAACCACGACAGTTGGCGCCCACCATGGGGCTATCGCATGATGGTTTCCGGTTCTTGGAGGGCAGCTTTGAAGGACTCGAGGGCTACGCTGTAGGCCGGATGACTAAGAGTCGTCGCGGCAAGTTCTACATCGACGACGCAGGCTGGGACCCCAAGGCCGGCTCAATTGAGTACGGGTATCGGGTCCCCTTTGGTGGCATTCACGTTTTCATTGGCAAGATAGGTGAACCGGGCCCTGAGCCGGACATCTGCACCAACCTCGTCGAGACGGCTCAGCGTGCGCGATCCGCCCGGGTTAAACCGGCCATGAAGCGTGCCTTCGTGGGAGTCATCCATGGAGGAAGTTATGAGGATGGATCGGAATCTCGCGGCGATACCATCGTTTGTTCCGATGACGAGTCATCGGCCGGAGAAACCGAATCTCTTTATCAGCTACAAGACGGACGGATTGGGGGCTGTTCCGATGGCGACAGTATTCCGGACCCCTCTGATCTGCCCAACCGGGTTGGAATATTCATGACTCGCACACAAGCAGCGCTTCATTCTTCGACGGCTGCGGCAACAACCTCCGGTTCAGCAGCGGCGACGGCTGCCGGGGCAGGAGGCCCTGTGCGCCCGCCGGCTCAAGTTCTATCAGAGCTATTTGATGCATTGGCTGTGCTTATGGCGGAGGCTAATCCGGCGGATCAGGGCGTTCACAACGCAGAGATTGCAAAAGTGAAGGAACAGATCACCCAGGCCAAGGCAGATCTGGCAGCTGAGGACACCAGGATGGCCATGGAGCGGGCCGCTTTAGACGCACAGGCCTACAGGCTCATGTTGGACCAGAGTGCGTCGCAGGAAGTCATGAGGAGGAAGTACCGATCCCGTTTGCCTCCGGTTTTTGAGGCCAGAGACCTTTTCAACACTCCAGGAGTAGGAACCGGCAATCCGCTGGAGGGAAACCAGGCGGAAGCTCCCGGGACCAGTGCACCGGTTCAGCCTCGTCAGATGGACCCGCCTCATCAAAACACCGTTATACCTCAGGCTGTTTTAACACCTTCGGGTCACTACTCCAACTCGATGGACAATCTCGTTGCCGCTGCTGCACGGCTGGAGGCCATTCCAATTGAAGGTGATTCGCCGCAGGCAGTAGAGACGCGACGGGTCAAGGAGCTTCTGAGGACAGCTTTGGTCCAATAGGAAGCATACTCGTACAGCCGCGACCGGATCCACTCGACCCCCCGTCCAAGCCGGAGCTATAGCAGACATATGGATGAACCGGCAGTGTCGAGTAAGTAACGACGTGGAGCACCCCATGGCAACAACCCGACGGGTGGTGCTGATAACGCTCAGGAAGTGGTGAACCGGGCTCGAGCGCGCAGGAAGGCCGAGTTAGCCACACAGCATCAGGCTCGGCAGCTCACGCCGGTTCGTCCAACCATCTCGATCGAACCTGGTGTTACTTCTAGTTCTTTGGGGGTGCCTTGCCTTATCCCCGCTTTACGCAATGTGCGCCTGCCCAAGGATTTCAAGGGCCCGTGCAAGGTACCAAATTACACGGTGGATCAGCCTCCAGAGACATGGGTGGAGAGCTATGAGATGGCCATGGAGATGCTTGATGTGGATGACGCGGCGTGTGCGAAATACTTCACCATGATGCTTGAAGGAACGGCCCATACTTGGTTAAAAAGCTTGTCGGCTAATTCTATCAGTTCATGGGCCCAATTACGAGCCCGGTTTATCAGCAATTTCAAGGATACATGTAAACAGCCTATGTCGATAGTGGACTTAGCTGCATGCGTCCAGGAGGAAGGAGAATCAACGACTCATTGGGTGCGCCGGGTTTGACAAGTGTTGCACTCATCAGACCGCATCAACTCTGACACCGCAGTATTAACCCTAGAAGGCAACTGCCGGTTTGGGCCCCTGAAGCTGAAGTTGGGACGGATGAAGCGTCATTGCACTAACATGGGGAACCTCATGGCCGCTTTGGTGAAATATGCTGATTCTGATAGTACCAAGGATCCCGAATCTGATGATGACAAGACAGGGAAGGGAAAGAGGAACAGCAACTCCAAAGGTCAGCAGCATCACTGGGCAGGCAATGGTGGTGGAGGCAAGCGTAAAGCGGATGGTAACATGGACTTTGTGGCTAATACCAACGCACAGGACAATGGCCAGCGACGCAAGGGTAAACCGAAAAATCGTAATGGGGTACCCAACCCTAACCTAGACCGCCTAAACTATCTGCTAAGCCAGCCCTGTCCAAGACATGGGACAAAGGAGGCGCCAACAAACCACCTTTGGAAGGATTGCTTTATTATGCAGGAGTTCAAGAATTCTAATAATTTACGGTATGATCACGAATCTGGCGGTGGCTCAGGATCCGGGCCGGGTTACGGTGGAGGAAGTTCCGTTTCAGGATTTAATGGTAATCCGGGCGGACATAATGGTCGAAATAGTCAGAACAACCAGGGTGGTTACAATCACCAGCAGCAACAGTCAGGTTACTAGAGCAACCCAAAGCAGTTGAGTATTGGGCAGTACCATGTCTTCACCACTAGCTTGGACAAGCGAGACCGGAAGGTTCAGAGGCGGGCGGTCAACTCTGTTGAACCGGCCATACCCCGTTATCTACGTTGGTCTGAACAGCCAATCATATGGAGCAGAGAGGATCACCCTCCCCAGGTCGATAATCCGGGTCAGTTGGCTCTGGTGGTGGCGCCTCAGGTGGGAGGTTACAAGTTCACCAAGGTGCTCATGGATGGAGGTAGCAGCATTAATATCTTGTACTATGAGACCTTCCGTCGTATGGGGTTAACAGATAAAAATCTTAAACCGTCTAATACGGTGTTCCACGGTGTAGTACCTGGTAGATAAGCATATCCTGTTGGTAAGATAGCTCTGGAAGTGGCCTTTGGTGATGATCATGATTCCAGGTCGGAGACATTGATGTTTGAAGTGGTGAAAATCCAAAGTCCATATCACGCCCTATTTGGGCGACCGGCCTACGCCAAGTTTATGGCACGACCCTGTTATGTGTATTTGCAGCTCAAGATGCCGGGTCACAAGGGGACAATAACGGTTCACGGAAGCCGCAAAATCACTTTGGAGTGCGAGGAAGGTGATGCGGCCTATGCAGAGTCGGTTTGTGCCACCGAGGAGCTGAAGTATTATAAGGACAATGTTGATCCGGCGGACATGACTCCATTAAAGAAGCCAACTACGGAGCATGATCCGGCCCTGAAGTTCAAATCGGCAGCAGAAACTAAGCTTGTTGACTTTGTACCTGGCGATTCGTCCAAGCAGTTCAGCATCAGCGCTAATTTGGATCCGAAATAGGAAAGCGCGCTCATCGAGTTCATCCGTGAGAATTGGGACATTTTTGCATGGAAGCCCTCTGACATGCCAGGTGTACCGAGGCAACTCGCTGAGCACACCCTTAATGTGGATCCTAAATACAAACCGGTGAAATAGTTCCTCCGCCGGTTTAACGAAGAAAGACGCAAGGCAATTGGAGAAGAGGTAGCCAGGCTCTTAGCAGCTGGTTTTATTGTTGAAGTTTTTCACCCTGAGTGGCTTGCCAATCCGGTGCTGGTCCTTAAGAAAAACGGCACCTGGCGCATGTGTGTGGATTACACAGATCTTAATAAAGCTTGTCCAGCAGATCCTTTTGCCCTCCCCCGTATTGATCAAATTATTGATGCTACGGCGGGTTGTGAGCGTTTAAGTTTTTTGGATGCATATTCTGGCTATCATCAGATCAAAATGGCAGTTAAGGACCAGGAGAAAATGGCATTCATAACTCCGTTTGGAGCCTTCTGCTATGTGTCTATGCCCTTTGGGCTCAAGAGTGCCCAGGCAACTTATCAACGTTGTGTGCAAAATTGTCTACACATACAGATTGGCCGTAATGTACACGCCTACGTGGATGATATCGTGGTTAAATCCAGGGAGAAGGAGACTCTGATTGGTGATTTAAAGGAAACTTTTGATAACCTGAGGACATACAAGATGATACTTAATCCGGACAAATGCGTCTTTGGTGTACCGGCGGGCAAGTTATTAGGCTTCCTGGTGTCCAATAGGGGAATTGAGGCTAATCTGAAGAAGATCACAGCCATCACCTCCCTGGCTAAACTGAAGTGTATCAATGATGTTCAACGCTTGGCAGGCCGGATTGCCGCGTTAAGCAGGTTTATCAGTCGTCTTGGTGAGAAGGCAATCCCGTTGTATCAGATGTTGAAGAAGACGGATCAGTTTGTCTGGAGTTCTGCTGCTGATGAAGCATTTGAGGACTTAAAGCGGCAATTGGCCAATCCGCCTGTGCTCGCCGCTCCCATTGACAAGGAGCCGTTACTGCTATATGTTGCTGCTAATGCTCGGGCGGTCAGCGTGGCTATTGTGGTGGAGCAAAAGGAGGCAGGTAAGGAGCATCTGGTTCAATGTCCGGTCTATTATATCAGCGAGGTGCTCATTGAGTCCAAGCAAAGGTATCCGCATTGGCAGAAGCTGGTGTATGGAGTTTTTATGGCAAGCCGGAAGCTTAAACAATACTTCCAAGGGCATCCAATTACGGTGGTCAGTTCTGCTCCTTTGGGGGATATCATCCAGAACCGGGAAGCAACTGGCCGGATTGCCAAGTGGGCTATAGAGCTTGGGCCGCACGATTTGAAGTATGTGCCTCGGACGGCGATTAAGTCTCAAGCACTGGTTGATTTTATCAATGATTGGACGGAAATGCAAGCACCTGAGGAAAAGCCGGATCACACATATTGGACCATCCATTTTGACGAATCCAGGCAATTGGAAGGTTCGGGGGCTGGAGTCATATTAACTTCCCCACGAGGTGATAAGTTTTGTTATGTTCTCCGCTTAATGTTCCCTTGTACTAACAATGCAGCTGAGTATGAAGCCTTGCTCCATGGTCTCCGGATGGCTAAGGAGATGAATCTAGGTCGAGTTAAGTGCTTCGGTGACTCGGACCTCGTGGCTCAGCAAGTGTCTGGCACTTGGGACTCCAAGGATCCACTCATGGCAGCATATCGTCGTGAGGTGGATGTTGTTGCAGGTCATTTCAAAGGCTATCAGGTGGACCACGTGGACCGGCGGAAAAATGAAGCGGCGGGCGCTTTAAGCCGGCTGGGCTCTCAGCGCAAACCGGTTCCGCCCAATGTTTTTCTGGATGTGCTGCACAACCCGTCGGTCAGGATCCCTGGTGAAGCGGATTTGGCTATTCCTGATCCAGAGGCTCAATTGGTGGCAGCTCTTCATGTTATTCCGGATTGGGCGCTTCCCTACCTGGCGTACAAGAACCGGGGCGAGTTACCAGAGGATGAGACTCTGGCCAGACAGATAATCCGGCGATCCAAGTCCATGACTATTATCAACGGCGAGTTGCATCATTGCAGTGTGTCAGGAGCATTTCAACGCTGTGTGTCTCCTGAAGAAGGCCGTGAAATTTTGCGTGAGATCCACGCAGGAGATTGTGGTCACCACGCCGGTTCAAAATCTCTGGTGGCTAAAGCGTTTCGCCATGGCTTCTATTGGTTAACTGCTCATGCTGATGCAGAGGATCTGGTCAGACGATGTGATGGTTGCCAAAAGTTCTCAAGACGTGCTCATGTACCAGCTCAAGAATTGAGAATGATTCCAATTACTTGGCCGCTTGCGACTTGGGGGCTGGATATGGTTGGGGCCTAATGTTGGGGATATTACTGCTGGGCGTAAACCGGCCTATCTGGGCCGGGTCAACTTCATCAGTAGTTCAAGAGTGATAAAGCCCAAGAAGGCAGATGAGGGCCTAAGGCCCGTAGCCGGTTCAAGACTTGTAGCTATAAACCGGGATTTATATATAAACTTGTATTGTAAGTTAGAATAAGGAGAGACCAACCCGGAATACGAATATCGACCGGTGTTGGGACTCTGTGAACCGACGGGTGTCACCCGTGTATATAAGGGGACGACCCGGCGGCGGTTCAAAGATAGACAACAACTCGAGACATAGGCGAAGCTTGTTTGCTCCCTAGTCATCGAAACCCCATCAATTCCATCACAACTAGACGTAGGCTTTTACCTTCATCGAAGGGGCCGAACTAGTATAAACTCCCTTGCGTCCCTTTGTCCGCTTTAACCCCTTCAAGCTAACCCGTCGCGATGGCTCCACGACTAAGTCCTTTCTCTAGGACATCTGTCGTGACAAAACCACGACATCTTCCATGAAGCATAGGGGGTGTGTGGCGCCTCTGTGCCGGGCTATATCATGACACAGTTCATACGAGTCTTGTCTGCTGTATTCGGCCCGGCCGGATTTGATTTTAGTGTATCCGACGTGACAGACGTCGTCACGCGTTGGGGCGCGCCCCCGTGATCCATAGATCGATCTTGTATGTCCTGCTTTGTTTTCCAATACATCTCGCAGGTCCTGCGTGTTGCCCCCAGGCCTTTGTGTTTTTAATTGACTGGCGACGGGGTGCGAGCTGGACTTCGGCCTGATATGCCGCTTTGTCTCGGCCACTAGGTGGTCGGTCAGCCGCATCATATGCTGGGAGCGTAGGCTTTAATGCTTCCTCCTCGAGTTGGGGTAGCAACCTGCGCTTTGGGTAACTTTTGGTTGGGCGTTCGAGTTCATATTCCTCGGCCACCAGGACCTCGGTCCATCTATCCGCTAGCAGATCTTGGTCAGCTTGAAGCTGTTGTTGCTTTTTCTTCAGGCTTTTTGCTGTGGCTATAAGCCGGCGCTTGAAGCGCTCCTGTTCGGCGGGATCCTCAGGCACAATAAATTCGTCATCGCCGAGGCTCACCTCGCCTTCGGAGAGAGGCATGTAATTATCATCCTCTGATTCTCCGTCTGCTGCCTGTTCCTTAGGGCTGGCTTGCCCATCCTCCCGCTCGAGGCCTGGTTGGAGGGGATTGTCCTCGTCTTCAGCACTAGCAGCGTTATTGTCTCTTGTGTCGGTATCACCATTTTTGCTGTGGCGGGGCTTAGAGCGGCGCTGTTGACGCCGGTGCTTAGATTGCTTCTCGGGGGGATTATCCTCTGTTGCCTTATTTCCATCGCTTTCTTTAGGGGTGTCCACCATGTATATATCATATGATGAGGTGGCAGTCCAGCGCCCTGTGGGCAGTGGTTCCTATTCTTCTCCTACATCGTCGTCCATACCGTTGATGTCTTTGGAGCCGAAATCAAGCATGTCGGTTAAGTCGTCGACAGTGTCTATTAAGTGTCTTTATTCTACTCTATCGGCGCTGAGTGTGCGGCCTCCGTGGTGGGGTCTATCCACCCATCCCCAGACGGCACGATCTGCTATGGATCGAAGGCCGGAGTAGCCACAGGTGTGATCTCCCAGACACCGTCCGACGGCAGAGCTAAGTCATGCTCGTCGAGACTGTGTGGCGCACCTGACATGGGCTCGAATCCATTGAAGATCAAGTCTCCTCGGATGCCGACAGTGTAGTTTAAGTTTCCAAACCTGACCTGATGGCTAGGGGCGTAGCTCTCGATCTGCTCCAGATGGCCAAGCGAGTTGGCCCACAGTATGAAGCCGCCGAATACGAAGATCTGTCCGGGAAGAAAAACCTCACCCTGGATGGCATCGTTGCCGATGATCGAAGGATCCATCAAGCCTTATGGCGACGGCACAGTGGAATTCTCAATGAAAGCACCAATGTCGGTGTCAAAACTGGCGGATATCGGGTAGGGGGTCCCGAACTGTGCGTCTAAGGCGGATGGTAATAGGAGGCAGGGGACACAATGTTTACCCAGGTTCGGGCCCTCTCGATGGAGGTAAAACCCTACGTCCTGCTTGATTGATCTTGATGATATGAGTATTACAATAGTTGGTCTACCACGAGATCGTAGAGGCTAAACCCTAGAAGCTAGCCTATGATTCTGGTTGTTGTTGTCCTACGGACTAAACCCTCCGGTTTATATAGACACCGGAGGGGGCGAGGGTTACACAGAGTCGGTTACAAGGGAGGAGATCTACATATACAAACTTCCAATCTTGCCTTCCACGCAAAGGAGAGTCCCACCCGGACACGGGACGAAGTCTTCAATCTTGAATCTTCATAGTCCAACAGTCCGGCCAAAGTATATAGTCCGGCTGTCCGAGGACCCCCTAATCCAGGACTCCCTCACCCTCTGATTCCCATCTTCTGCTATATGGAGTCTTTTGTTGAGGAAAAAATCATAAGCAAGCTTTCGGGACGAGACTCCGCCGCCACGAGGCGGAACCTTGGTGGAACCAATCTAGGGCTCCGGCGGAGCTGTTCTGCCGGGGACACTTCCCTCCGGGAGGGGGAAATCATCGCCATCGTCATCACCAACGATCCTCTCATCGGGAGGGGGTCAATCTCCATCAACATCTTCACCAGCACCATCTCCACTCAAACCCTAGTTCATCTCTTGTATCCAATTCTTGTCTCCAAGTCTGGGATTGGTACCTGTGGGTTGCTAGTAGTGTTGATTACTCCTTGTAGTTGATTCTAGTTGGTTTATTTGGTGGAAGATCATATGTTCAGATCCTATATGCATATTAATACTCCTCTGATTATGAACATGAATATGCTTTGTGAGTAGTTATGTTTGTTCCTGAGGACATGGGAGAAGTCTTGCTATTAGTAGTCATGTGAATTTGGTATTCGTTCGATATTTTGATGAGATGTATGTTGTCTCTCCTCTAGTGGTGTTATGTGAACGTCGACTACATGACACTTCACCATTATTTGGGACTAGAGGAAGGCATTGGGAGGTACTAAGTAGATGATGGGTTGCTAGAGTGACAGAAGCTTAAACCCTAGTTTATGCGTTGCTTCATAAGGGGCTGATTTGGATCCACATGTTTCATGCTATGGTTAGGTTTACCTTAATACTTTTGTTGTAGTTGCGGATGCTTGCAATAGAGGTTAATCATAAGTGGGATGCTTGTCCAAGTAAGGACAACACCCAAGCACCGGTCCACCCACATACCAAATTATCAAAGTACCGAATGCGAATCATATGATCGTGATGAAACCTAGCTTGACGATAATTCCCATGTGTCCTCGGGAGCGCTTTTCTCTATATAAGAATTTGTCCAGGTTTGTCCCTTGCTACAAAAAGGATTGGGCCACCTTGCTGCACTTTATTTACTTTTGTTACTTGTTGCTCGTTACAAATTATCTTATCACAAAACTATCTGTTACCTATAATTTCAGTGCATGCAGAGAATACCTTACTGAAAACCACTTATCATTTCCTTCTGCTCCTCGTTGGGTTCGACACTCTTACTTATCGAAAGGACTATGATAGATCCCCTATACTTGTGGGTCATCAAATCCACTATCTTGGATTTCAAGGAATTTAATTATGATAATTGCTCTTTGATAGATTGTATTTCCTTGTTGCAATCCGTGCTAAGTTCTCCTCATGCTTATAGTCAAAATAAAGCTTTTAAACATATCGTTGATGCTTTGATGAAATCTTATGAAGAAAAACTTGAGTTGGAAGTTTCTATCCCTAGAAAACTTTATGATGAGTGGGAACCTACTATAAAAATTAAAATTAAAGATCATGAGTATTATGCTTTGTGTGATTTGGGTGCTAGTGTTTCCACGATTCCAAAAACTTTGTGTGATTTGTTAGGTTTCCGTGATTTCGATGATTGTTCTTTAAACTTGCACCTTGCGGATTCCACTATTAAGAAACCTATGGGAAGAATTAATGATGTTATTATTGTTGCAAATAGGAACTATGTGCCTGTGGATTTCATTGTTCTTGATATAGATTGCAATCCTTCATGTCCTATTATTCTTGGTAGACCTTTCCTTAGAATGATTGGTGCAATTATTGATATGAAGGAAGGGAATATTAGATTCCAATTTCCATTAAGGAAAGGCATGGAACACTTCCCTAGAAAGAAAATTAAATTACCATATGAATCTATTATGAGAGCCACTTACGGATTGCCTTCCAAAGATGGCAATACCTAGATCTATCTTCCCTTTTATGCCTAGCTAGGGGCGTTAAACGATAGCGCTTGTTGGGAGGCAACCCATTTTATTTTTATTCCTTGCTTTTTGCTCCTGTTTAGTAATAAATAATTTATCTAGCCTCTGTTTTGGTTGTGTTTTTTTGTGTTTAATTAGTGTTTGTGCCAAGTATAACCGTTGGGAAGACTTGGGGAAAGTCTTTTTGATCTTGCTGTAAAAAAACATAAACGTTAGCGCTCACGAGAATTGCTTCCATTTTTATTTGGAAAGTTATATTTAGTTAATTATTTTTGAAGATGATTAATATATAAATTCCTCACGTCCAGCATATTTTTAGAATTTTTTGGGTTCCGGAAGTTTGCGTTAGCTACAGATTACTACAGACTATTCTGTTTTTGACAGATTCTGTTTTTCGTGTGTTGTTTGCTTATTTTGATGAATCTATGGCTAGTAAAAGAGTTTATAAACCATAGAGATGTTGGAATACAGTAGGTTTAACACCAATATAAATCAAGAATGAGTTAATTATAGTACCTTTAAGTGGTGTTTTGTTTTCTTTCGCTAACGGAGCTCACGAGATTTTCTATTTTGAGTTTTGTGTTGTGAAGTTTTCAAGTTTTGGGTAAAGATTTGATGGATTATGGAACAAGGAGTGGCAAGAGCCTA